>NC_141341.1:14025000-14510000 GCF_037954235.1 Aulostomus chinensis
TAGGGGCACGTATAGGTGCAAATATTGGCCTTTTTTTGGTTGAAGATGAATAAGAAACAGCTGTTGCTTGAGAGTAAATGTTTGTATCAAGACTTGAAGCAAACAATTATCACTCTGGGATTAAGAGGATCAACTCTTCAGCTCTTGGCTGCTGTTTAGAAGTGGATTTCTGGGCATGGACTCCATAGAAAAAAGTGCCATATTAATCTAACAGAGCGGAATGAAGCTGGTTTGTTTGGGCAAAAGGATCCCATTTGATTTATTTTAGTCATTTCCCAATTAGTTTTGCATCCATAAAATGTGTTAACAGTAATGTAACACGATTCAGATTTAATGAAACGAAAAAAGAAAAACTCAAACTCAGCTACTGCTGGAGTTGCAAGAACTGCTCAAGTGACACAGGCGCCCTGACCCTGGGTCCCCATCAAACACAGAATATTGATTATAACCACTTAAACAGAAAACCTGTCTCAAGAATTTCAGGTGTTGATTCAAAGCTTAAAGGACAAGGTGACATGGCTTTAAATACTTGCTGTTGTTGAGTGATAAAAAGCCAATTAATACAGTTTATATCAGGGCTGCACAATTAATGGCAATATGGTCTGATGACATTTTAAAATCACAAGGAGGTGAAATGTGTTTAAAGGCTAATTGTGTGTCAATGGTGCGAGGTGTCTTGCCTACACATCAGATTCTCCAGACTTAAAAAAGTCTTTCTTTGATCCCATCATTTTCATGTTCTTCTTCCTTTACCAAAATGATAATGTAAAGTTCACAATGGGATCTTTTTTTCTAAATCGTGCAGCCTCTGTTCGTTACGTATTATCTCTACCCTCCATTAATTGTTGAATAAACCACACACCCAAACAAAATGATGAAACAATACTCTATAGTTGGAACACACTTTTCATGTGCTACATTTGGACAGAAGTAATATAGATAAACGTAAATGTAACAGCAAAGTTTGCGGTCGGTTAAACCGAGATGCATCATAGTGAGGGGGATGTCAGAAGAAGCAGACAACCCATGCATCCATGATTACATACAGATTTTTTTTCCTCTCTGGCATGATTTCAACACCACATAACTCCCTTCCCTCACCATCTTCCCGACCTCCTTCCTCCTCCCATACCTTCTCACAGGTGCTTGCATCCCAGCGTCGCTCACACGGAAGCAGGCTCTCGTCATGGCCCGGGCCCCCCGGCCTCTGAAGCACTCCTCTGGGAGATTCCACCCAGGCCTGCTCTATTTGAAGCAGCCAGACTTGAATCAGAGAGACTGGAACAGAGACACACAGTATGTAACGCTGACACTTACAACTTTGATACGCCACAAAGCACCCCCGTCCCTCCTCACGGCAGTGTTATTCTTGGCTCCAGCTGGGACATGTGTCATCAGGGAGTGCCTCGTTAATTGCAGCTACCTTGAATCAGGAGTTAAAATGAAGGTGATATTTATTAGGCAGCGTGCGTGTCAGCGCTGTGAAATAGCTCTGGAAGTAACTGTCAGGACTGAGTGTCTTTGTTCCGTCAATACATCACCATCGGCTACGCCAAAGAAGATGTATCTCCCCAGTCCTATTTATTTGTTGTAATCAAGCGAACAGAGTGCTGTCTGTCCCTCTGCACTTGCTGTACTTGAGTCTCCTAACAGTGAAGGCACCACACGATACCTCTGCACCAGAAGCCTTAGCTAACGTGTGATAATTTACGATGACCATTTTGAGGTGGTTATGTAAAAGCAGGCTTGTTTAATTTTTGCACTGAAAGCTAATAAATCTCAATTGCTGCGTGCGTGCAGATTGAAATCCAAGCTTCACCCAGTAGGTGCAGATGTGCTGCGCACAGGAAAACGGGGTGGAGATCATCTCTGACGTTCAAGAACCGACAAGACATATTTCTTTCTTTCGTTTAACCATGTTGAAGCATATCTGAAATGCTAATCATCCTCAAAACCTTCTTTAAACACCAGCTTACATTTTCGTTCTTAAGAAGTGGAGCATTTCTACAGTGCTGTTACTGCTGGAGTCGGAGAGCTACAGGATTGTTATGTTGTGTTGCCACAGGATTGTTTTACAGATGTACATCCTGCTCTTAAAAAAAAAAAAATTTAAAACCTGGGATTAATGGCGAATGTTTAAGAATGAAAGGGCGTGAGGGGACCTTGTAGCCGAGTGTTTGGGGTTCAGTTTACAGAGGTGTGAATGACGCAAGCACAGAGTCAGTGGTTCAAGCCTTGACTGGTTGGACAGGTTCCTTCGCGTCTCCTTCAGCTTTTGACAAAGAAGAAAAATGGGGCATAATGCTCTAGCATTAAAAAAAAAAAAAAAAAGCACTTTAGAAAATGTTATCCCACCTTTAAGAAAAAAAACATCTATGCAACGACGAGAAAACGCTCCCATTGGTAAACATTTCTACCGTGCATGGGACTCACAATGTTATAGGTGAGGGGAAAAAGGAAGGTAGGGAGGTGGAAATCTGCTGACTCAAATGAGCTACTGTGACACATAACAGTGATTATATGGGCCGAGACTGCACAGCCTGTAATAATATATTGAATTACGTGTGTATTTATGAGCAGCTAGGATAAAGAGGTGGGAGAACACACCTGTCGAACTGGAAATATCCTAATAGGAAGGTAGATTTAACCTCCCTCAAGGCGAAAGATGAGGATGTATCAAATATGTTTCCCTCATTGATCTGTTAAACTATGCTTCCCTTATATTTCACAACATAGCATAATGGTAGGATTCTGACTTGCCTAGCTGTCAGCACTGGAGCTGAACCTCCTCGGCTTCATCTCAGGTCCTCTTATTTGTGCGACAAAATGGTTCACCACTTCTCTTCTCTGTATTCTGACGCATGGAGCAGGCTTTCTGATGTGGCCTTGTTGTGCGTTTGTTGTTATGGTTGTTATTGTTGTCATGGGAACCCTCTTCACTGGGAAATGGAACCTTTCCAAAAGGGAAGTTTCAAACTTCCCAACAGCTGCATGAACGCGCGATCATAGCTCCTGTGAATCGTAGAAAGTTACCTGTGTTCTGTATGTTCTTAACCACTGACAAGCAGCATCGGTTACAGATGTTATGAGTGTTGTGTTTTTGTTTTGTTTTTTGCTTAAGGGCACCTTAAATGCTCGGAATTGGAGAAGAATATCTGGTAATCAATCAATAAAAAGGTTCCTGCTGTTTACTACTAACAGATCAAAACCTCAGATCAGATGACTGTTGTATGTACAGCCAAAGCTGACTGTACTTACACAAGCGTCTATATGGCTTGATGATTGATGACACAGGATAACGAGAGACAAAGAGACTTTCACACATCTGTTTGTGATCTTTTTAAAAGTGTATCCACGTGACGGATTTTCCATCCTAAACATTAGCCTGCCACCTATGTCAGCTGTTGCCAACCACATGGAAAGTCAATTCCCGTCAAATTGAGAGTCGTAGCACTGATCATTGAGCCTGACATGTTTTTGCAACACTTAAAGACTGACGAAGTGGGAGCTTTCTTACCTTAAATGGATGTTTCCTTTGCTGGTGTCTTTAGAAAGCTACTTCCCTAAATCAGGTCCTGGCCCAGAAGAAAGCTTTGTGATAATAATTAAATGAATATGCCAACTCTCTAGGAAATACACTTAATATCCATCATTTTTAGAGCCAAACAAGTAGATATATATGTATACCCTTCTCTACCCTTTGGTGTACAGAACGGAGCTCCACAGCTCCGCTTGGCTTAGTTAGCTTAGCTGCAGTAAACACTACCTATCTGCTGCCAAAAAGTTGGCTTTTTCCTTCATTGATCCTCTCCACACATTGAGGCAGTCACAGCTACTTTGGTGTATGTTCAACATCAGCTCATCAAATGGAGCATTATTAGGTTTGGTTCAACAGTGTTTGTGATTTTGCAAATAATACCAGTTGGAATGCCTCTTAAAATCAGATTTTCACAGGGAAAATGAAGCATTCTGAGCTGAGAGGGAGGTCTCAGTCTTGCATATTCCATTCATAACTTTTGCAATTCATGCGGTTTAGGACACACAACAGCTCTTTGTGCTGATCCTCACTCAAGCTTTCTGTCATTCTAGTTTATTTTCTGACACTCCCGATGACGATGCTCAGAAACCTCTGCTGATGTCTGAGTACGCAGGGGTCCTTTTTAGCTTGTACATCATCTTTTAGTAACCTAGAGGAGACGAAACCAGCTACACCTCCCTGTAAAACCGCCCCTGGAATCCCTTTGGCTCTCAAATGATTGATTATTACAATAAGTATACGATAGCTAATATGAAGCACAGCTGAACATTACATTTCCTACAAAAAACAAAAAACACAATCAAGATTTTACTATCCTGATGCAGCTTCGCTTCTTTTTTGTTCTCTATTTGAGAAGCCAGTTCTTAATGGCAAACCCAGAAAGAAATAGAACATCCGAGGAAAAAAACAAACATCTGCCACATTTTTTTATTTATTTTTTGTTCGAGCCTTCAAGTTGACATTGATGTAGCATGTCACACACAAACTCTTTGTCGTCTGGTTGTCTTCCTCCAGCAAACACAAAGACTATTGTTTTTGGTTGCTGTTGGAGTATTTTGGCCACTTCACACCTGTCATTCACTTCTATCCCATCCGTCCATTCAGCAGCATGAAGGGAGGGTCATTTCACATTCCCAGGGAATGGACAAATGTGGAATTGTTCGATTTACACAAAAAAACAACTACCTACTAATTGTTCCCACAAAGACAGACTCATGGACAGCAAAGACGCGTTCCGACAATGACTGACGTTAAGTTTTTCATACTCCTTCTATCTTGTGCATGATCTGATTTTGGTATTGAATACAAAAACACAAGAGCTGCATCCTCTTCTTTCACCATGTTGTTAAGCTCTGATAGATGGAGGATTCAATGGTTTCATGATTCTTGGCGTGCAGGAGCGTGGGTTGCGGTTGGGTCTTGGTGTGCCAAAAGAAACCATGTGATAAGCATTACCTTGGAGCAAGGGTCCATGGAGATTATTACACTTTAAGAGCTTTTTTTTTTTTTTTTTTTTAAATGCTCATTAATACTTGTGGCTCCTCTCAGGCCTCAGAATGAATTCTGACTTCTTCCCTGTGCAGTTCGACAAGAGCCTGACATATAAGAGGTTCTAATAGAATCACCATAACAAAGTCAAAAGTTGTTCAAACTTAATGGAAATGTGAAGATCTGGACGTCGCTGTAAGGTTTTAATATACAGAGACATTTTTATTTTTTTTTAAATGATGTAATATGTAGATATTATCCAGACTCAAGTTTATTTACTGGTTTTGATTTTTTTTTTTTTTTTATTGAGCTCAATTCTCACAGAGCAACAGAGAGTAAAACATGTTTTTTTTTTTATGTTTGCCATTTTGCAAGTTAAAAAAAAAGATGCTTAGTGGAGTCATTGTCAGCATCAGTATTTGAAATTCCATCCCTGGAGCTAATGTCACCTGCTTGACTGCTTTACTGTCATTGTAATAACAAAAATATAATTTTATATGTTAAAAATAAGCCTTAACAGAATAATCCCCTGCTACGTCGCTAAAGTTAGCTCTTTCAGCTTTTACATGTATCTCATCAGATTAGGTGTGTTGCCATGGTAACACAGTTTTTCATTTCAAATGACAAATATTGTGAAGCGCCACCTGCGTCAAATTTGTGTCACCACACTTGAGGCCAATGCTTTCGGTTCGCCGCTGCCTATAGATGACATCACATGGTCTCGCTCTAACGTATTCTTTACCGTATGAATTGGTTCTTGGTAGTACTGATGTGATTTAGTCAGTTTAAAAGTACCTTGTTCAGTACCCAGCGATGATGCATTGTGTGTGCAAGAGTTATACCCAACTTAAGTGATATAAAGTGTTTGGCTCGTACACTGATTGCTGCTCACAAATAGGTATTTTCCACCTAACTCGCATGCATAAACATGATTACAGTGAGAGCAGCGTTCTCTCCTACTAGAATTTAACATTGCTCTATTTAAATTTATGACCCTGTCTCTCTATTTTATTAGCCACCAATGTTTCTCCTCAGTTTTCTCTGTTCCACTTAGACTCCATCCTCTTACAGCTCCCACAGTTTAGCATAAATAATTTGGTCATGGCCACATTCTTCATTGCGGTACCATTAGAAAGATGGAAAAAAAGAAAAGAAAAGAAATGAAGAAGGCTGTGCACTGGTTAGTCACTCAAACAAGGGGTTGTTGAGATGGAATATTTCATAAGATATGTTACATTAAATATATATGATTCATACCATTCTCCTCGCTCAAACCTCAGAGATTTTTTCCTTGACTCTACACGATCAGCCATCTTGATTTTTCTATTGGCATGACATGCTCTCCACAAATTGCTTTTAGGGGACAAAATGAGACCTAGAGATGCTGCCAAACCATGAAAAATTGAGACCAAGGTCTTAACCAAACCGTAGCACTGAGTGAGCCACTAATCACAGGTTGCCAAACCGAATCTTGATAGGTAGAGTATTTATGAGCCTGCAAAATCACCAGCGGACTAAGTGAAAATAGTCAGTTATAATTTACTTCCTATTTACCTGTTTATATTCTGTGGCACAAGGATTCATGATGTCAGCAGCCGGGGATTTTTGGCTTTGTGTCTTTACGTCCGTCATGTTGATGCACCAGTAACTCTGGTAATCACTGCTAAGACAGCAACTTGGTACCGCACACAAACAGGAACCCCGCCCCCCCCACAATCCTACCAAGGTTTCTGTCTTTGTTTCTAACTTATCTATACGCCATGGCTGTCCTTTTGGTCTAAACTGAACACGACTTTGCGATTAAATCAGTCTTAACATGTTGAAGCTGTTTCTTGGCAAAAATGTTAATTGTCTTCTGTGCCCTTGGCTGCAGCATGTGTTGCCAGATACAGTTGGTGAGAACAGGATTTGGTGTTTGTGAAGGAATGATGGTACCAAATTTGGGATGCTGCACAGAGTCACTGTTGCTCACAAAGTTCCAATTCATAACTCCTCCTAAAACCACACATTGTTGATTTTCTGCCTGACCCGGGGACCGGGCGCCGGCCTAGAAATGTCTGTCTGACTCCCCATTGTTGAAACACGCACACACACCAGTGTTGAGCAGCAGCAGATAGCCAACTGTCCTTTATAATAGGCTCCTCTCCTCATATTTATAGTCTACCGCCATCACCGTAAAAACTACTACTTCACTTACAAACCTGTTTTATTCACAAAATGCAAATGTTCCCCAGCTTTGTCAATTTATGTTTCAATATCAAGGTATTCATGATCATATTTCCCTTTAAAGCCTACAAAGCGTTTGGAAAACCTGAATAAAACTCATGAAGTTTAACCCTTGACGGAGTTCCCACTTATTGTCAGTGTGTGAAATTATGTTAGAAAAAGTCAAATTATCATGTTAGTCTGACTGAAGGCTGCACAATTAATCAAAATCTAATCAAAATTGTAACACGGTGTGCTGTTATTTGTGAATTGCAGAATTTTAGGTGTATTTTCAATGAAAATGAAAGGAAATTTATAATCAGAATTGTACAAAGTCATACTTTTCGAAGGCAGACTAACCTACATCAATCATAGTTGTATACATAAATCATACTTTAACGTATTTCCAAATTGTATATATCTGACTCCTTGCCTCTTGTTACATTTGTATGTATTTATGGGTTAAAGTCACAATAATATGTTGGAATAGGCGAGAAAAAAGCTGACTGAATGTCTTTCCCTTGCTTTCATTTGTCATACTAAGCTAGGCTATCCATGCAGATCATGTATGTTTAACAAACAGTCACACAAGTTCATTTGTGATTGGGTTAAAATTCACAAAACTGCACTATAGTTTGCTTTAACTTTTTATCGAGCAATAGTGGCTTAGCACAAAAGCTAGGCTGCCTCCAGTCAATAAGCTAAGCTAAGCTAAGTGTGACCTTACTCCTATTTTAAGAAACAGACATACAATTCTACTTAAGAATGGTTTAAATTCACAAAAATACGTTATAGTTAGCCTGTCCAGGGTGAACCCCACTTAACGCCCGAAAGCCGCTGGGATAGGCTCCAGCCCCCCCTCGACCCTTAACAGGATAAGATAAAAAGAAAATGGATGGATGGATGGACATTTTAGTTAGCTAGTTAGCTAAATTGGCATATTTACTACATTAGACAAAAGCTGGGCTAACTTCTTCCCCTTAACCTCCAGTCAGTATGCTAAGCTAGGCTGAATATGACCTAGTTCTCAATCCTCCTGTATTTATATAAGGGTTTAACTGCAAACAGTGCAGTACATGCTTTAGATGTATATTTGGGTATATTTAGTGCTTAAGACTTTAGACTTTAGACTACCCCCCCCCCCCCACCTCCTTTACTTATGCTAAGAAAGGATAAACATGACTTAACTCAAGCTCCTAACTTACTAAACAGGCATGAGGTTGATATCAATATTTTTTCTCCTCGGAAATAAAAAATTATAAAACCTATTTCCTAATGATTTCTTTTTTTAAAGAAATGGCATTTAGGTCCTTTATCATGGGTGAGTTTTTGTAATTAATACGTCTGGAGTTCTCATCAAACTGTGGTTGACTTGCACTTTGATGTAACCTCTCTGCAATTGCAAAGGCCTTGCAAAACTCCCTCTAGTCTTGATTAATTCGATGAATTGATAGCGCATCCAGGTTGAGAATAGCTGGAATTGATAGACATCAGTGACGTCTAACATACTGAAAAGCAGAGGCTGAGAAATGGCAGAGGGGCACGTTGGTTTGTTTTGGCTTCGGAGCCTTGTTCCATTCTGTGAAATGGGTTTGCAGACTACTGGTGTGGAGTCGCTCGCTTTTATATGACTCTGCGCCGCTCTGCGAGAAAGGAAAAAATGGTTTTGTATAATCACCAACCAGCCATATGGCCCCCAAAAAAACGAAAAGAAAAAAATGTTGGCAACTGTTTTTGTGCAGAACATTAAAAAGAGAACAAGACAGAGAGAGAGAGAGGGAGACGTTTCTAACCGCAACTCATAAACCGCACTTTATTTAGACTGGCGTGCACCCATTATTTGTTCACAGGGGCTTTCAGTCAGTCTGAGGGAAATATGTTCCAGCATCTGCGGGGAGGAGAGGCTGATGGAGAGAAAGGGGGGATGAGGGAGGAGCACGAGAGAGAGCGCAAGAGAGAGAGAGAGAGAGAGAGAGAGAGGAGGTGGGATGAACTCTTGCCAGGTGTCGGCCGTTGCCATGGCATTCCATCAGGCAACTCCATCGCGGCTCGGCGGGCTCATCAGTGAATGAATGGCAATGGGAGGGCGTTCGCACCGTGGAGAAACTGAAAGTGGCTCTAAAGCACAGGGCTCAAACCTACCTTCCTCCTCTCCTCACCGCCACCCACCCTCCTCTCCTTGCCACCCTACGGGAATGTATAGAATGTGACTTGTTTGTGTGATGTGTGATTGACAAGGAGAGTCTATATAATGCACTCAAGGCTGGCTCTCTCTGTTGAGTGTGTCGCTGTGGTTTTCTGTGACAGCGGAGAAAGTTGGGTTTAAAATAACACTTAATAATACCTGTTAGCTGGATGATTTGATGGGAATGCGCATGATTTAGGCCTCCCATTTATCAGTTAGGCTTTTGGAGATTCTCGGGAAAGCTAACCTCCAGCTTTAGCCTCTGCAGGATGTGTTTTACATCCTCTAAGGCATCAAATTTAAAATATTTGTGACATTTTATTCTGACCAGTCTCATTCTGTGTGGTTAGCCTTCCCACTCCTCGTCAGTGTTTCCATGCCCATTAACATTATGTGCCATTGTTAGAAATATCAACATCATCATCATCATCATCATTAATACACAAAACATCGCCGTCCTCTCTATTCACCTATATTACTGCTCAGCAGCAACTGTACATATTAACAAACTGAATAGGCCTCGCTCGCTGCAACTCTTAGCAACTGTTGCTATGTGTAACATTGTTGAACTCCACCTCTCGCTCGCTCTTCAAATACGAATGACTAATCCATCGCGGAGCACACTGAAAGCTCTCGGTGCGGCCTCTGGAGCCGCTTGACGCCCCCCGTGACCCTCTCCTGGATGTTTCCTCATTACTTTATAATGTATTCACGCTTATGCTTCCATGGCGCTCGCCCTGGCCTCGTAATGGGAGGAAGCAGTGAGCTGTTCCAATGCATACGAGCCCGCCACAATTTGCACTTCATTTTATTAACAAAAACCAGTCAGCCCAGCTTCTGGCGGTGCCTTGCCAAAGCTCACCAGGCTCCAGCGTGCGCTACCGACAAATTTCCTGCAATGTGACGACAGGATAGAGTCTCTCAGCATCAGTGGGGTACCTCCGCTGGCCCCCAGGAGATGCTGTCATTATGCATGTTTGCAATCATGGGAGCTGAATACCCTGGCTGGAAGTGAGGGAGAGGACTGGCAAGAGGCAGAGGGGAAAGAGATGGAAGGAGAGAGGGAGAGCGAGAATGAATGTCTCGGCTCCTCAGCGGCATTTTGAGCTTTCTGAAATGCATGTGCTATCATCGCAATGTTGTGTTTACCACAGCAGGAGGCAAACACAGAGTCACAGAGGAGAGGCGCGGAAACGCCAGACACAGTAAAATGAGCAAAATACATACATTAGGACTCTCTGTATTCACCACACACAAGCTGAGCAGAGGGGGAAAACTCATTTCAATATAAATGGAAGACAAGCAGGGAGTGTGTGTCTTTATATCAGCTTTTATCCCCTTTTTTTTGCTCGCCCCATGGTAATATCCAGCAGAAGCCCTGAGACGAGTTTTGCCGGGAAGTCAGGATGTCAATGTTAATTTTCTTCCCGTTGCTAAGGAGACTCTCTCTCACAGAGGCCCTGATTCCCTCCCCCATGGTCACTGTGCTTTCAGTCAAAGACGCTTTTCTGTTTCCAGTCTTCTCAGTTGTGCAATCAGACATTGAGGAACATCTCCACGTCAGGCTGGACTGAGAGACCCCAACATCTGGGAGCTGGATTGTTTTCCATGGGGGGGAGGGATGTCTCCCTAGTGAGCTATTCAGAACAGCTACTTTAGCGCACAGCCAATCTTCTGCTGTGAATGTTGTGCTAGTGTGTAGCAGCAGCTTGTCTGGTACTGGAGTAACCTCTATATATCAATACCCCCCACCTAGCTTTGGTCCAGCCAGTAGCCAAATGGGGTGGGGGTGGGGGTGGGGGGTGGCTCACGTGAGTTGCTAGTAAAACGTTGTAAACATTTTAGTCTGTCAGTGCCTTGTCCCAAGTGGAAATCACCGATACAGCCGCTGTGTGGCTGCCTCCAAATGATCCCCCTCAGCCTCCATAGTCACCTCTCTGACTGACACGCTGCGCTCGTTATCATGTAACACATCAGGAGCTGAAGGGGGGTTTTAGATGATACGGCTGGCAAGCACTGCCCAGCGTAAACCCCCTTTTTCACCTTAGTGAGCCGCCTCTCACCCTGCAATTGCCCAGAAACGTTACACAGCTCAGTTTTATTCAATTACCACATCTGTGGGGCTGCTATCTCATCCTCAGCTGCCTCGGCCGTGAAACATTTTAGAGTCTAAATCAATTAGGAGAGAATGCTTTGTACCGCTCCAGGGCTTTATTTTATTGTTATTCTGAAAAGTGTCCTTTTGAAAAATCAATGAAAATAACAACAACAACAACTAAAGAGCATTTCATTAAAGGACTTTTATTAAATATTCATATTAAAACAGTCAGTTGCAGCTTGAATATTTAATTTGACACCTACAGGTTTATTTACATTACAATTAGACTGGATTCAAAAAATACAATTATGGGACTTGACACATTTATCAGTTTGGTTTTGACACACTTTTGCGTAAATCAACTTAATTAACTTAACTTCATTCAAATCAGATTTGAAACCTTCATCCAACAAACAGCTGACCAGAATAATGGTGAATGATTTTGTTTATTACACACAGACACACACGCACGCACGCACACACACACAAATCCTTTTTGTCTCACCATGTTTAAAACACATTCAATCAACAATTATGTAAAACATAAAAGAAGAAAACCCTCAGTTTAGAAAAGCTTAGAACCAGCACTTATCTTAATTATTTTGCTTTACGTTTATATAAAAAAAGATTTTCTCTCAAGTCATTATTGATCACGTCCACACTTGCAAGAGTGATAAGTACAAAAAAAATCAAACTAATGCAGTGTCGTGCAACAGTAGAAATTCACAGTTTCATGAACACTGTTCAGTTTATTGAACATGTTTGAAAGGTGTAAATGGTTATTTTGGAGGCTGTTGAACAGTTCTGGGTTACACTGGAGGGGTGTGTGTGTGTGTGGGGGGGGGGGGGTAAGATTAGGGACCCCTCATCTCTAACCCACCTCAGTTCAACAGCCTCTGAAATGACATTTTAAATAAATCAACACCTCTCAAACATGTTTTAATTAACTGAACGTCACATATGAGCCATTTCACGATGCTAAATTAATGCTGGTGTGTCAAATACATGTTTTAGCTCTTTTTTTTCCGAATCCAATTCCACATTCAATGCACATACAGAGCATCAGCAATGCATTTTCACAACATCATACCCCCCCCCCCACCCCCACCCCCACCCCCAAGACAAGATGTGAACCTGATTTCCTCTAAGTGAATATGAGGGGAACATAGTTTCTGTCTGAGGGCGAAACAAGGAAAAGACAAAAATGACAGGGATTTCACCGCCGAATCCTTTTAGCAGACCATTGACACATGAATGAGGGCAAAAAGAGAGAGAGAGAAAGGAGGACAAGAGAGAGAGAGAGAGAGAGAGTGGGGGAGGAGAAGAGAGAGAGAGAGAGAGAGATGAGGAAAAAAAGAGTAGAGAACCAATTTGGGAGTAATGCAACTAAAAACTGACAAGTGTAATTTCATCCATCTGGGCCGATGTGTAAAAAGCGCTGCTCCGAACATTCCCTATGATTCCCCCTGATTGATCTTCCCCCGGTCTGAAACACCTATTATTAGCCACGAGCCTAATAGCACCAGGATGGCTCAGCGCTCTCCCAGGGGCCAAATCTCCGGTCATCTGCCCCTCACTCACCACAGCTGTGGAAACCAACCAGGGAGAGGGAGGAGAGGCGAGGAGGAGGAGGGAGAGATGGAGCTGCCAAGAGGGGATGGAGGCGTACCTGGGGGGTAGGGGTGGGTGTGGGTGGGGGTGGGGGTGGTGATGTGGTGGGTTAGGGAGAGGGAGCAAGGTTGAGGGGAGAGGAAGAGTGGGGTAGAGTGGGCATGAAGAGGGAGATGAAGAGGACAGGAGGGAGAGATGGAGACCAGTGGCTGAAGTGGAGGAAGGGAGGGGGGGGGGGCACAGGGGAGACAAAGAGATATGTTATTCATAAACATTTTATCTTCTCAAAAACGAAAAAAATCCCAATTTTATCATTTCACTGGCTCAGATATTAAATGACAGCATTACGCAGCGTGTTCACTCGCTTAACGCTCATTTGAATTATTCAGGTGGAAAAATGAGTGAAAAGGTTTCCACCAGGACAGGATGCCTCACTTTCATTTGTTAGCCTTCGAGCTACAACACACAGAAGGAATAATGACCTTGGTAAAAGAAGAAAAAAAAATTAACTCCATTTAGCGATTTTGCATTCGCACATTTTCATAAGAATTCATCCAAAAGCTTCGTGAGTTAAATCTGACTCATGTTAAAAATATTCAAGGTTGAACAAACTTAAAACTGAACCCATTTTCTAACAGCGATGATGAAAGGCAAATGTTCAAGGCCCCGAAATGGAGAGTCGCCAATGTGACGCTCAAGGTTACAGTACATGTCAGCAATAAGAAAGTAGATAGAGAGAAATTTTGATTGCCGTCTGGTTCTTTACGGGTGATCGTTTTGTTTAGTTCTTATTTTTGGTATTTATTTGTTTATTTATTTATCTTTTTGGCGATGGATTAAGGTCATAGGTCACCTGTTAATCGGCCCTTCAGTCTTTTTGATTGAGTGAGCCCTCAGGTGAGGCGTAATGCATTTTCAAGGGCAATGATGACAATAATTGGCTACCTTCACTTCACCAAAATGGACAAAGTCCTAAAATCAGTCCACTATAAAACTGACAGTTGGAAGTAAATAAAAACAAAAACAAAACAAAACAAAACAAAACCCAAAACCCCCATGAAGCTGAAAGGGCTTTCAGTGAATTAATAACGATGATACGATGAAGCTGGCTGAAGACTTCATCTCCTTAAACTGATCTGTGGTCTGCTTTTTTTGTTGTTGTTGTTGTTTGTTTGTTTTTTAAACTCTGGACTGTGCACCCAAAGGGTCTCACGGATATTTAAATCCTCATTTTTCATTTATATCCATAGTCTGGTTAATCTGTGGAATAAACAACCATCTGATCAGATCCCTGAAAAAGGCAGCTCGCTTCTGTTGAACTTTTTTAATTGAAATATCTTTTATATTCATTTATTCTGTGACATTATTTAGATTCTTATAGCTCGACTTCCTTGATTGTTCTGTGGTGAGACAATCTAGGCCCTGTTTGCAATAATCGGTTGTGTTTCTTTTGCATTTTTGGTCAGTTTCTAATGTTTTAAATGTGTAAATGAAATAAATTGATTCGTAAATGCAACCATTTGAATTATAACGAATCATTTGTATTCTTATCTGAAAACAGTTTGGTAAAATAAGTGTTTCCTAAAGAGGTTATTTTGAACATTTGAATAATTTCACGAGATTAGTTTCTGTGGAGTAATCAGCTAATGATGATAATCATTTCAAAGGTAATAGATGAGAGAATAATTTATTTTTTATTCTATGCAACAACAAAAAAAAAGGTGTGAATATTTCCCTACAGAATGAAGCATAAAAGCAAGAATTTTAGTCTTGAATCTGTTAAAATTGTGGAACCGAGAAGAAATGCGGTTCCCTGGAAACTCTGGAGCACATGCCACAGACCAAAACCCAGCCTAATATGAGTTGCAGTTTCAGGTAGGAGTGTCTCTGCTGGGAGACAAAGGTCCCCGGCGATCACCTGACTAACCCCTGCAGTCCACAGCTCCTGAGAACCTGAGCAGCGCCCGTCCACCGCGTCTCACCAGGTGTGACTTCCTTTCTCTTCACTTCTTTTCCACTTCAGTTCACACTGTACTCTTAAATTTCAAGCTCTTGTATTTTGTTGTCAGCGTTGGCTATTGTGTGCATCACTTCCTGCAGCGAGGGCATTCATTCCTGGGTGAGCCAGGACACTTTCCTGCTAGAAAACACACACATAATATTCCCACCAACACTATTTTGTTGGTGGATTTCGCATTTGATGCGACGTTTAATTCTGAACGAGATGGCACGTTTTTGGGGGGTGAAAATGTGTGGAAGAGCAGCATTTCTGTGTGTTTTTATCTTTTATTTGCAGATGAAGCTCCGCAGCTCTAATGATGTTGAGCTTAATTATTGTCCTGAGAGGATTAGATGTATGATCTCTTATGGCTCTTCTTCTTCCTCTCATGCTTTACTGAAAACCTCTTTTTAATCAGTCACATTTGTAATCAAGATTACTATCAATTTGCTTCAAGTATATCACATCCCAGCGAATGTTACTAATTATTAAATCCAATGTGAAAAATAAGAATATTCCTGGAATAATGTTGCTACTGAAACAGCCTATTATTATCATCATCATATTCCTTCTAAACCTGACTGTGCTGGGACAACTATTGATTATATCCTCTATAATCCAGCACTTCCAGTATCTAAACAGGATTATAAAACACCTGACACATGGATACCTCATCACATGATCTGTCTAATATTCACTCATTCCTGAAGAGAATTATATATATATATATATATATATATATATATATATATATATATATATGTAACTCAATTTTTTTTAAGTATCTGTACATAAATATAAAATGAAGGATTTTTTTTTTTTTACTGTTTATGGTGCTCAGTTGTGATATAATAGTGTTCAGTTTTATTCTAGAAATGGATGTTTTCATGAGATGACCAGCCATTTTTATTTTTCTAAAAAAGATACTTATACAATATGACATAAATGCAATGGTTCTAGTCATAATAACAACACAACACATATAATAATAATAATAATAATAATTATTATTATTATTATTATTATTGTTATTATTATTATTATTATTATTATTGTTATACATTTATATATCCAACTATGTTGCCTCTTGAATTTGTATCAAATTTGCCCAGTAAGTCTCTTGTTTACTGCTCATCGTTGTCACTCGTTCATTCTGTATTCTCTCTCTTTTCCCCTCGTCATGACAAATGAGAAGATGCTGGAATAATTGCAGGAGGCTGGGAAGTGGCTGATGGACTGGGGACTATAGGCCCGGGCCTCGGACTACATTTGACGCCAACTGTTAGAAGTAAAAACTCGTCTATTTGCTACCGGGGGAAAAAAAGGAAAATGAGTAGGATGGATTCTCGGCAAATGAAAAAAAAGAAAGAAAGAAAGAAAGAAAATGGTATCTTTGTTCGCTCCCCTTTGTTTACCAGGGGATTCTTTTTCATTTCCCTCCCTTTTTTCATTTTTTACTAATTCATTTCAATGGCTTTCAAACTGGAAAATGGAAATGTTGCTTCTGCCCTCTATTTCGGCGGCAGCGTCCTGGCAACAGAGCAATTTTCTATCATCAGGGATAAACGGCTTCGAACAGTACATTCTGATAAAAAAAGAGCCCATGATTGCTGGCCTTCCTGTCTGTCATCCACCGACCAAATCCTCTCCTTCATACCGACCACTGTGCTGTCAGACGGAATAATGTCGTGTACTAAGTCGAGAAGGGGGGGGGGGGGGGGTGCGCCAGTTACTCACTTGTCTTATTTGTCATCAACATAACATTCGTAAACTTTTTTTGTGCGTCTTCCTCGTGGACGACTTATAACGTTGTGCTCACCGTTGTTTATTGCTTTTCTTCGTTGCATGATAATATGGCTACAAATTTAACGCGTTCTTTGCTGTCCTGGTGCCCCCCCGCAAAACCACCACCACCACCACAAGTATAGTGCAATCAATGCAATCACTCAGGTGGACCTAAACATGCAGCGAGAGGAGGCGACAGGAGAAACAAGCAGTCTTAATGAGGACGCGGCCCGTGAGTGGGACCACGCAGCTCCAGTCGTGCCAAATTAAATCCATTAGAGAGGCTGGGACGGGTGGGTAAAGGTGGGGTTGGTGGCGTTGGCGGTGTGTGTGTGTGTGTGTGTGTGTGTGTGTGGGGGGGGGGGGGGGGTCAGCGCTATAGGCCCGCACGCTTTGTGGTCATTTAGCACCACTGCAGCTCCACCGGTCCCTCTGAAGGCCTGCTGCACCTGGAGCCATGCATATGCCGATTTCACTCTCCACTCCGGAGATAATGCCAAGCTAATTTATGACGCTACGTGCATTGTAAACATTCGTCTGCCTGGAAGCGCATGGTTTTCTTTATGACAAAACCACACTAATTTTTCTTGGTGTACTTGCACGCTTTTACAGAACACATCAAAGCTTTGCATAAGTGGGTTTGCATTAGTGCGCAATTTATGTGCGTAAAAGCGGCGCGCCACCATTTGAGCACGGATGAGTTCTGCTGGAGCATTAAAGGCTGATCATTTTGGGCTGATGTGGATGTGGTGAAAGGGGAGGGAGGGAGAGAGGGCGTGGGGGTGGGGTAGGGGGGTCGCTTCCTCTGAATCTAGCTACAATGAACCGTAGTGTACAGACAGCAGTGTGTGTGGTATGAATCTTCCCGCGTTTCACACGGCCGAGATGGGAAAGTCGTCGCCGCCTGGCTGTCTGTGGAGCGCCTGTGGCTTTGCGCTGTGGAGAAGGAAGACGTGTTTAAGTGCCTCCCGGTCTCTCTGTCTTTCCTTTTTTATATAGTGACAAGCGTCAGCGTCCCCAACAGCTCTAGTGCCCCCCCCCTTTTTTTTTTTTTACAGCCAAGGAGGTGGCTTTGCATGCGAGCCAGTCAATAGCTGTTAGAGGGGTCGACCACAAACGCCCAGCCGCATGATGCATCTCGCTGGAGCTCCGTGTTAACGCTCAGATATGATTAACACATGCGGCCAGATGGACAAGAAAACACTGCAGTGTTTAACTTCCCAGAAAGAAGAGAAGGGTACATTTATAGACATAGATATATAGTTTTTAACTGCACTAAGAATTTGCTCATCGAATGTGACCGTGTGCGCACTGGTGATGATCAGCACACAATATTCAAAGTGACGATAACACAGTGCCAGTTAGATTACATCATGGAAGTGTAAAATATTCCCAGTTTTTGGGGTGTCAGGGAAAACCCAATGCAGGCCTGAAACATCCAGAGTGGAGTGATTTTAGAGAGTCATTCATCAGCGCTTATAAGACAGCTGGAAATAAAGACCACTTCTGCTAAACCAGCGTGGCCATTGATTGTGCTGAAGGTCAATCATCTACTTAGGGACAAAGTGATTTCTAGATTTGAAGCTGAAACACGGTTCATTTTGTGATTGACATTTGGACGAAGTGAAATATGAAATAAATTGTGTCAAGAATGAGGCTATGATCTCCTAACTCGTGATTAATCCGGCAGAGTAGGTGTGATGACAGGTGAGACGTTTCCGCATTTGGATGGATTTATCACAATAAAATCTTTGCTTCTGTCCTTTTAGATTAATAAAAAGTGCAACTAGACACATTTTTTCATGCACTAGATGTTAAACTTTTCCGAGGATCGAGTGGGTCACGTTCTCTCACCGTTTCACTTTATCTTTACGCGCCTATTAAAAGCGTCCCAGCACGCCAGCTGGTCACCAGGACTTTTCCTTTAACCCGCAATTTGATAATCCCACACGGGTGATTCTGCAAAAGAATAAAAAATAACAAAAAAAAAACAAAAAAACAAACCAAAACAAAAACAACAACAAGAAGGATGAGAACGTTACATTTAGAGGAGCCCGCAGGGAAGAAACAAACATCAAGCATGTAGCGTCTTTGTAGCAGCACTCAGAGGCGATTAGAAAACGTAGGGAAGGATCTGGTTTCTCCTCTGCGTGTCCAAGTGGAACACGGGCCTCTATGTTGGATCACTGAGGGGTGACCAAACGTGCGCTGGCTTCAGTGTGGTTAACAATATTAAATAATTAAAAAAAAAAAGAGAACAGTAATAAAAACAATCATCAGAAAAGATCAACGGAAGCTCTTACCTGCAGCCGTACTTGGAGTTTTTTTTTCTTTTTTTTAGGGTTATTTTTAATTCTATGAGGAAGAGACAAACAGATTCCGTGTGGATGCGTCTCTCATCCCTGCCTCTGTGCTTCCCCTCCAGGTCCGCTGCTGTAAAATGATTATCCGGCTGGGTTGCGCACTTTTAAATCCCACAAAGTAAATAACAACCGTAGCTGACGATAATAGCAAGGTACCAAGTTCTTGTTACAGAAAAAGGAGAAAATTGAAACTAAACGCTGCAGTTAGACGACCATTTTTGATAAGAGGATAATTGAGGCGACACTGGCGTATAATTAGGGGATAATTTATGCTATATCCACTTTTATTCCACCCTCCCAAAATAAATCCAGTCCACAGTCATTACAGGCGAATTGTTCTTAATTTTATAGCTGCAATTGGAGTAAAGTGTGGCCGCTAATCAAATAGGTTTTCCTAGTAACTTGATTGGAACCATAATTATTTTTTTCCCACTAGAATTTACTGGAAGTGATGCAAAACATTATTTGAATAACTATTGAACTAATAAACGCGGAAATATCGTTTTTATTCTTATTTGTGGACGGAAGATCGGAGCCCTCAGAAGCAAACTGTATAATTTACATATATTGAGGAGCCTATCAGGCCTCATATCACAGCAGGGATAAAAGACACTGTCAGCTTATCTCGCTATCCACCCTGCTATCTGCAAATAACCTATTGTACCTCCGGCATATTGTTATTTGACGTGTCACATGTGCTGTATGTGGAATTGTCTGAAGCTCCTTATACTCATGTGTTAACTGGTTCAGACTCTTGACGAGAATAAAATCAAATGCTCTGTAAAACAAATTCATAATTATTGTGTATAAAGGCGTTAAATATCAGGCCTTTAAAAAAAAAAAAAAAAACTCCTTTCCAAAACACCTGTTCCAGGACTTTTTCTTGACATTAAACTGTTCATCCTCTGTATTGGAATATCACGTTATTTTGTGTGGATTTAAAAAAAAAAAAAAAATCCGTACTAATATTTTTTGGGGAATATTTCCTGTTAAAATGCGTCTATGGATTAATTAAAAAAATAACGTAATCCCGCCAAATAAAGAGAAAAAAACACGTGAGGTGGATATTCTTTAGGTAATATTTTAACGATTTATCGGGTATTTTGTTTAAATTCAGTTGTGACCTTAATAATACCGTGCAAGATGCATGTGTGATTCATTCTATATGTAATTAATTCCAGAAGAAAGGAGGAGGCGCATTTACAGACTCCTACATCAAAGTGCGCACTATATTGTTTGCACGTCGTGCGTAATTTGGGGGTTTGGGTTTAAAAACAAAGTCGACTGCATTTCCAAAAGTGCCGTTTCTGCGTGTGAAGCGTGTCTGTAGGAATTAGGCGTCTTTCCCACCATATATGATTTCCCCCATAGTTGTAGTAGGAGCTGGTAAGGTGGGTTAACTCCAGCTCAAGTCTCCGTGAGGCGCAGAGCACTGATGACGTCGGGTTGGATGACCAATCGGGAGGCGCTGCCCTTTGGAGACAAACCATTTTACTTGTAGTGTCTGCATCAAGTCTGGAAGCAAGGTCTCAATTTTAACAGAATCCACCGTAAAATCTCCCACTTAACTCATGCCTACCGTCCTCCACGTTGGGTGAGAATATCACAGGACAAAGGGGGGAAATAAAGACGCGTCTGGAAAATTCGGGTGTTAATAGGACAATATCTGCTCGCGGTGGAGAGGGGAGAGAGACAACAGCACAGCGAGAGAGAGAGAAAACCGATTTGGTCTTGAGAGAGAGGGGGGTGAGTGCTCTCAAGGCAGAAAATTCGATGATGACCATGACTACGATGGCTGACGGTCTGGAGGCTCAGGACTCGTCCAAGTCTGCGTTCATGGAGTTTGGGCAGCAGTCGCATTCGCAGCAGAGCTCCCCGTCGATGGCCAGCGGCCACTACCCGCTACACTGTCTCCACTCCGGCTCACACGCTCACCACCAGCACGACAACAGCGCGTAC
Organism: Aulostomus chinensis; assembly: GCF_037954235.1. Taxonomy (NCBI): domain Eukaryota; kingdom Metazoa; phylum Chordata; class Actinopteri; order Syngnathiformes; family Aulostomidae; genus Aulostomus; species Aulostomus chinensis. The sequence goes on from NC_141341.1 coordinate 14,046,232, forward strand.
CCCGGGACCAACAGCTACAACCGCTCCTTACCCTACCCCTACGTGAGCCATCCGCACCACAGCCCGTACCTGCCATCCTATCATAACAACACGGGAGGACAGACAAGGTTAGACGGCACAGGTAAGAACACGCACCCCGGCGCCAGACCGTACCTCGAGCTTCTTTTAGTATGGGTGGTCCACAGAGGGGATCGAACCTGTCCCCCGTGCCAATGTTGGTTTCCCGAGCCGGCCTCTCCGAATACGGACGAATGATGTGTTAATATAAGCGATCACGGCCACGAGAACGGCGCGTAAATGGCACCGGATGATTCCAGATGCAGCCTGTTATTTTTTCAGCTCTTTTTGTTGTCCCGTTCACTTGCAACAAATGCCCGGGGTGTGATCACCGCGACCGTGCGATCCTCACCAACTACTCGCGGAAATTAGGCAGCCCGCACGCCTCGAATGTTGTAATTAGCATTTAATTGACATGTCATTACCAGCAATATCCGAAATATGACAGCGCGCGAGCACGGCGGCTGCCACGGCGCCTGCAGGAGCACTGACATATCAACATTTACCGGCCTGCATTTGTCATTTTCACACAGATTTGATGCTCACCTTCAGACAATATTTCACATGCTGATGAAGACGCGGGGTTTTCAATAATAACGTTGCTTCTTTTTGTTGCAGAGCAGCAGAAGACCACAGTGATTGAAAACGGGGAGATTCGTTTTAATGGGAAAGGCAAGAAGATTCGCAAGCCTCGGACAATTTATTCCAGTTTGCAGCTTCAAGCACTGAACCACCGTTTCCAGCAAACACAGTACCTCGCTTTACCGGAGCGCGCCGAGCTGGCTGCCTCTCTGGGGCTGACGCAAACACAGGTAGGAAGAGGTGCACTCCTCGTTATCGACGTAACCATGGTTCTTATTCATATTATTCAGGCGGGATTGTATGAATGTTTTGGTGAATATAGTTTGTGCTTCCTCATACCCATCTCTCTCCTCCTTGCCCTCAGGTAAAAATCTGGTTCCAGAATAAAAGGTCAAAGTTCAAGAAGCTGCTGAAGCAAGGCGGCAACCCGCACGAGAGCGACCCTATCCCGGGCTCCATGTCCCTCTCCCCGCGATCCCCGACCATTCCCCCAATTTGGGATGTCTCGGCCTCTTCCAAAGGAGTAAACATGCCGACCAACAGCTACATGCCGGGCTACTCTCACTGGTATTCCTCCCCACATCAAGACTCCATGCAGAGATAGACAGAGGAGGCCGAGGAACTCGGTGAGCCGCCTGCAGGCCTCCGGATCGTAGCCTACTCTTTGTGTCCCCGCATGCAGAGACTGGATGCTGCGGAGGAGAGATTCCTCTTCTGCTCCTCTGCTCGGCGGGGAAAAGCCAAACCAAGCATTTGGCGTGTAGACACAAACACGGGAACTAACCATTTCTTAGCGTACGTGGCTGTTCAGTGGGCTCGCATATTTGTTATGCTTTCATTCATGTCAACATCTGAACGTCAATATACCAAATATGACCAGTGACATTTGAGCCACTTTTGGGCAAAGACTGCTTCCACTTCTCATGGCGCCCAGAAGATTTGGTTTGATTTTTTATTTTTATTTTATTTTTGGCCATGGTGGACTCCTCCTGAATGCTTTTTTTTTGGGTTGTTTCTCCAACATGCAAGCAAATTGTCTGTCTGTAAATATAATCTGCGATTTTAGTTGTACATACACTTTTTATGTTTTGTCAGATTGAGTAAATCGTGACTCAAAACAGACGCCTGCTCTTGTGTGATTTCACAAAAAGGCTTTTTTTTTTTTTTTAAAAAGGGAAAAAAGCCCCATATTGGGCCAACATCACATTAAAACGGCTGCTTAGCACGGTGTGTATGAGTCGAGAAGACATATTAATGCCACAGTGCTGCATGAAAAGCCCATTTTATCACATTTTAAAGAGATCTAAGGCACCCAGCGGCTATAGATGTAGAAAGGCAGTGAACTCGAGAGGAAATTCACTTACCCTGCACCGCCGCTGTCTGCATTCACCTTCAGACATTTGCTCCAGGTCCAGCTCATCTCGTCATTTCACCCTCAATTATTAGAAGTATTGACAAAATGTTTTCTCCCTTCTCTCCGTCCTAATGCAGGCCGTTAAATGCCAAGCTCCGCGGGATCGATGTGGAACAAAGCAGCCAGCTGCAGCGGCGTTCAATATGAAGGAGATATTTGGGACAATTTGTGGGTTTTTATCCAAGTGAGCCGTTTTTTTCTCCCCTTTCTCATAAATGCAGGCATAATTAGGGTAATTTTTGATGTAGCCCGCTGATTACAGCGTTTTTACCGTCAAAGATAATTACCTGTAATTTTCTACCACTTTTAATACTAAAAGGCATCTTTATTTTGGTTTGGAGGTAGCACAGATGGAACAAAAGGGGGAAAATTATTCGGTTATTCATATACAAATTGCTGAGAGGAGTGAGCGCTCGGGATATTATCTGAAAATTACAACGCTGAAAAGCCTCATGCAGCTGTCAAAGTCGCGGATGTCCCACTGGCGCACATTCAACCTACCTGGGGCCCCCAGACTGATGGGGCCCTCTCTACTCCTGCGTGGCCCTCCTGCATCTATCTGATCTGATGTGCAAGTAAACATCAACACAGCGGTGCATTCAGCTGAAAGAGCTTTGATGAGCTACATCAAAAGATCAGATAGCTAGCTAGATGATGGATAGATAGGTAGATAGATAGATAGATAGACAGATAGATAGACAGATAGATAGATAGATAGATAGATAGATAGATAGATAGATGATAGATAGATGATAGATAGATAGATAGATAGATGATAGATAGATGATAGATAGATAGATAGATATACAGATAGATAGATAAATAGACAGATAGATAGATGATAGATAGATAGATAGATAGATAGATAGACAGATAGATGATAGACAGATAGATAGATAGATAGATAGATAGATAGATAGATAGATAGACAGATAGATGATAGATAGATAGATAGACAGATAGATGATAGATAGATAGATAGACAGATAGATGATAGATAGATAGATAGATAGATAGATAGATAGATAGATATTCTCCAGCGCCTGTCAGCATCTCACTCATAAGAACACAATCCAAATATTCTCTCTACAAATAAATGACGGTGACGATGACCGTAGAAGACACGGGAGAGATACTAGGAGAGAAACCCTTACCTTGCTCTGCTCCCAACCCCAAAAAACCGCGCTGCACGGTGTCGCTGCTGGTGGTTGAATAAGCAAATCCAGGTGGGGAAGTGTTTGCACACCCCGGTAAGCTCTTATATATTGCCTGCAAAATTAGCTGTTATTACTGTCACTGTTTAGTGATGGTGAGCTTGGGGGGGGGGGGGGGAGAAAAAAAGAAAAACCTCGGCAATCAAGAACCAAGCGCATCTTTGCAAATTATAGGTAATTGTCAATGTCCAGATTATGATAATGGAGGCCCTAATCCTGGAGAATAATTATTGTGGAGTGTTACAGTTGAAGCTGTCCAGTAAAACTAACTGTCATTATTTTGACTCGATTTGCAAAACAGGCTGGGGGGGGGGGGGGGTTGCTGCTGGCTGAGTGGAAAATGTTCGGTTGGAAATAAACGGGGGCTCTCGATATAATGGCACCACTAGTGTGTGTGTGTGTGTGTGTGTGTGTGTGTGTGTGTGTGTGTGTGTGTGTGTGTGTGTGTGAGGGGGGGGGGGATGGATGGATGAGACAAACAGCGGTGTTTTGTGTGTGAGAAAAATAAACTCTCGCGTGTGCTAGATGCCATGCGCGAGATTGAGTGTTCCTATGCACGTGTGATTAAAAACAAACCAAAAAAAATTCCCTAAAAATTCTAGTGACCTACTGGTTGTGGGAAACTATGGAAGATGATGCTGTGTGTGGACGAAGAAGAAGAAGAAGAAGAAGGAGGAGGAGGAGGAGGAGGAGGAGGAGGAGGAGAAAAAGCAGCGCGTGTTCTCGCCCAAGTGTTTGTGGGTGAGCTGCAGCAATCAGGAGGAGGAAGAGGATTCTGTGTCAGGTGTAACATGCACGGGTCAGTGTGTGGGTCAGATGCAGCATCATGGAGTGTGTGTGTGTGTGGTGTGTGTGTGTGTGTGAGTGTGAGAGAGAGAGAGAGAGAGAGAGAGAGGGTGTTGCAACATATTCCTCTGGAGGGAAAAAATAGATGATCTTTGTTCAAACGGCCGCGCAAATTCAATTAGATCAATTTCAAATCCCCAAATGTTTCTCTCAGCGGCTCGGTTTGTTTAGCGGTTTGTGCAGCGGCGGCGGCGGTATTACTGCCTGCTAATAACATGGTGAAACGGTGGAGGATTTTTCTTTCTTTTTTATTTCAACCCGGAAGGTGGGCTGTGGCCGGGAGTGGCAGAGCTCTGGAGCCGGTCTACCCCCACAGGAATGCGGATTGTCTCAGATCTCCGTGCCGCCCCCCGCGCCTCCTCGCTGCCATTCAAAGCGGCTAATTGTAGGGGACAAAGCGGGAGAGACTGCAGACTGTCTGCTGCAAGACGCCGGTGACAGCCACCACCGTGGGTCTCCACTAAACTACTACAACAACAACAACAACAATAATAATAATAATAATAATAATGATAATATAAATGGAAGTTAATGTTCCATAGTTTAGGAATTAGTAAATAATTCACTTTTTTTCACGTCATAAAATACTATCAAGTGAAAGCGCCACTCCTAACTTCCACGCAATTTTAGAAATAAGAAAGAAAAAAAATCAACTATTATAGAACTGTGTTCAAAGAAATTATAGATATAATGTCAGGTCATGACTGACTGCTAACCACATTGTTTCAACCAAAATAATTACAGTGACAAATGTGGGTTTAATGCGATTTAAAAAAAAAAAAAGAAAAGAAAAAAGGTAGATTGTCATTTTCCCTTCATAGAAACGCGCGCAGAATAAAGGGGACACGACATTTAAGGCAAAAAGAAGGAAAATAAATATTTTTTTCTATTTATAACACAAAAATGAACCTTCTCAGATGAATGCTCCCCACACATAAAAGACACCAACCACAAAAATGACAGGAAGAACAACGTCGAGGTAAATGGAAAAAAAAATGTTTAAATTGATGCTACAACATGTCCGTTATAATTCATGTTAGCACTGAGCAGCTGTGATTTACAACCTTGTATGAAAATGTCACCTGCAGGCTCACAAAGCTGATTTAAACCTGCGAGTCTTGGTTTTCCGTGAGGAAATAAGCTGCTGAATTAAAAAAAAAAAAAAGAGAGACTGAGCTGAAGCCGGAGGAGGATTCAAAGTTCCATTGTCCATTTAAACGTTTAATAGTCTTCCAAAATGCAATAAATTACATGCACACATTTACACATTTTACACGTTTCTTCTATGACTGTCATCAAATACATTGCATATTCCCCTGGAATTTGAACACGAGTCCCATAGAAGGAGGAAAAAAATATATTTGAAATGAACAACAGGCTTTTCAATATAACGTCCCCGCTCCGAGAGCCAACGAGTGCTGTATCGAGTTAGGGGTCTGCAGGTGGGAGGCCACGGAGCTGCCGGCTGAGGGGTACCATGACCCCGAGCTTTCCAAAAAGTTAGAGGCCGTCGTGTTGATGTTTTGTGGCTGTAGGCTGTGGGGCCTGGAGGGCCCGTGTGTGTCCCAAACGGCCGGGGACTGTGGAGAGTTGCAGGCCATGGGGTCGCTGGAACTGGGGCTGTGCTCCGGTGGAAGCTCGCCATTTTTCATGATCTTCTTCATTTTGGATCTCCTGTTCTGAAACCAAATTTTCACCTGGAAATAGAAGGGAAAAAAATAAATTAATAATTATATATTACTTTATATTAACATAAATGTAAACGACACATTTAAAGAAGGTGCAGCGCCTAAAGGCGCACAGAGAACGGGTTCGTAAAAATATATTTTTTTAACGCAGAAGAACTCTAAGTATTCAACACTTGACATTTTACACAGATTTAAGAGGAAACTGATGAAAATTAATTAGATCCAGAATCCCACCTGTGTTTGCGTGAGTCCCAGCGAGGCGGCCAGCTCGGCTCGCTCCGGCAGGGCCAGGTACTGTGTGTTCTGGAAGCGCCTCTGCAGGGCGGCCAGCTGGAAGCTGGAGTAGATCGTCCGGGGTTTCCTCACTTTCTTCGGCTTTCCGTTCACCATCCTCACCTCAGGCTCGGTAATCTCTTTTTCTGTTGAACAAAAACAAACAAACAAAAAAAAATCATGTTTCGACAACAATCAGTATAAACGTCTGTGTAGCCTGGCTCTTTGGTGAACTGTTGCTCAAAATTGTCAACAGGAAAATCTCATCTTACAATCAAACTCATTCCAGTCTGATTAAATTAATTCCGTCCTGATGATTAAACTTTACATGATATTGAACAACTGGTGTCAAACACACACAAACCCTCACGTTTTCCGTATTTGCACCATATTTTTCTTTGTTTGCATCCTGGGATGGACATTTTTTTTAAACACAGATTTTACGCGAGAAAAAACAGTCAGAAAACTACTGAAAACAAATCTAAAAAATGGACTTCTTCGTTTTAAGAACATTTAAGACGAATGCTGAAGAGAGATCCCCGTACCTTGTGGGCTCGGCTGGGCTTGCACTCTGCTGTATGTCCCAGCATACTGGTGGTAGGCGGGGGTCGTGTACGAGCTGTAATCAGTGTAGGATTTTGTCGAGTAATTTCCAGCGGATCCGTTTACACCCGGGTACTGGTACTGGTAGGCATTCAGAGGCTTTCCGTACGTAGTGGAACTGGGCGAGCAGTAACCGTGAGTGACTCCCCCGGCGGGACTGTAGTAGCCAGAATCCGTGGCGGTGGACTCGGGTAAAGTAGGAGATTCCTGAGACGGATGGTGCATGGTGGAGAGTTGAAAAGAGCTCTGGAAGTCTGCGGGTTTAACACTCGGGATCCTCCGGTCGAATACTCCAGTCATACTTCGAGAGGGAACGCTGAGCTTTGTCTTCTTTAAATCAGCATTTAAAAAAAGAACGAACGAAGAAGAAGAAGAAAAGCAGGCAGTCTGACTCCAAGGTGGCGTGGAAACTACACTGGCATTGTTGAAGCACTCTCAGGCCGTCGGGCTCTGGTGAAGACTGCAGCCAGCCCCGCAGCAAAGACTTGGTTAAATCCTACAGCGCGCTCTTACGCACTGCAGGGAGGATCTGGTTCCATTGGCCAAGACGCACACAGACACAGCTACACCCAATTCGCTCTGCCAGCTTTCCTATAGGGGGGAAACCACCCGGGCTATGGGGGCTGCTGCATTGTTGCTCTTTATACGATCAATCAATGGGAGCAATTTTAAGTGTTGCCCATGTCGCCTATCGACGGGTTTTTTTTCTCCTTTTCTTTCTCATTCCCAAAAAGGATTCGTGCTGAAACAATACGAAGCTATTGGTCTTTTTTTTTGTTTTTTCATGTATGCATTTTTATAACAGTCTCAACGTTACATCGTGAAGTTAAATGCAAACGATACAGTAAATAAAGAGTTCATTCTTATTTTTAATCTGTACAGGTAGAAGCTTTTCCTTAAGATATATTCGATAAAAACCCTTTCTGAAACGTTGCTTTTCCGAAATAAGACTGATAAATGTCCCAACATTAAACAGTTTGTTAATACAGTGCATATATTTAATCCCTCGATTTACATCCGTGATTGGAATGCATTCCATATTGAAACTGACCCGTTTTCCCCAATGGGTTCATTAAAGACTCGTCCTTATTTCATTTTTAAAAGCCTGCTGACAAGCATGTAAAAATCAATGCTCAGCCTCCCGCCACATCTCTGCACATTTAGTGGTGAAGAGCGCCGACCAGTGGCCAGGTTTATGAACGGGTTAGGGGACAAGGGGACAAATAATGATACATTAGGTTCAAACCACAAAAGAAAATCAACCCGACTACGCTTTAGGTAAGAGCGTAAAAACACACACACACACCAAAGACTGCATGGAATACTAATATAAACGTACATTTCCAGTACTATAATTAAAGTACATGATCAGATACTCGATGGGCGCGTGTCAAGTATTTTATGAATATTAAGTCCAAGAGAAAAAAAATAGTAAACAAGAATTATTGAAACCGAAATATTTGAAATGATAAACAACGAAGGGAGCGGCATGGCAAGGAGGTAGAGTGGTTGTGTAGCAACCGAAGGGTCGCTGGTTCGATCCTCACTTCCCCTGGTGACCATGTCGAAGTGTCTGGGCAAGATACTGAACCCCTAATCGCTCCTGCTGGCCCTACTGGACTGGCGACCCGTCCCGGGTGAACGGTATAGAAAATGGATGGATGGATAAACAACGATGGAAATGGGTAACCTGAAATGTGTCTTGTATAGAGAACTGGCTTAGAGTGTACATGTGTCTATTTCTTCTTTATATATTGTCACATTTTAATATTTTAGTTTAAAGGCTATTCGAATATATATATCGTGCAACTACAACTTACTTAAAGCTCCGTCTTCTATTTCATAACACAAATTTCGTACATGAAGCATTCAAATACCAGGCCACCACATACTGCTCGAGGCTAAAACCCAAATCTTGTCCAACAACTACGAAGTGTAGGTCGTGCCTCCAGAAGCAGACAGGTGGTGTTTGAATGCTTTCCTACCACCTTACCTCGGTACCCCGGAAATACTTCCTCCACCGAGACCGGCTCCTTGCTCGTTGACAACTCAGTTTGTCTTTCCTATTCTCGTGTTCCATGACAATTGTTTTTTTTTCCCTCACGGATAAACGAACAAGGGCCAACTGTAGCATTAATTCTAGTAAACACATGGAATTCGCGGCGTTTTTTTCCCCTTCCTTTTTAAAATCAGGTCAAGAGCGTGCGTCTGACGTCACTGGTGGGTCAACTAAGATGGTTCCCCTCCTTTTGACGTGTACAAAAGAAATAAATTCGTAAAGAATTCAGGTGATTCACATTTACAACTGTTTAAATTCTGAACCGTGTAGCAAGTGTAGCAGAATCCTTGATTTATGTGAATTTTGAAACAATAAGCAGTGAAAATATCTGCAAAGAAACTAATTTGAATTTTTGGTTCCACAGCAATACCAACGTAAATTCTATTTTGCAAAAGTGTTCTATACAAATATTACGGTTTCATCACTCTTAAAATATTGTAGAGGTCTGCTAAATTAAAAAAAATCGTGGCAAATGATGTGTGGCTCAACAGGTTACGACCAACGGTAAGTGACCGAAGCCGGAAGTACAAGGAAGGGAACTCTCTTGCTCTACGTGGGTCTTTTCCATGCTATCTGTTCTCTCGGCTCCGGTTTTGTGTGTTGGGGGGATGGGGCCGCGCTGAGGATGAGAGACTCCAAATATTTACCACTTGGCTAACTAAATATATGTATTTCTGAACTGGACTTCCTTCGCTTTTGAAAGTATAAATATTTTTCGACCACGTATGAGTTTCGGTGGAATTTGGCGGACATAAAGTGGAGTATTTGTACGTCCACAACACACGTTTAAAAAGTCGACAAAATGTATTCCTCTGCTGGAGGTAAGTGTTGAAGCTAGCATTAGCGTCGGCTAAGTGATGCCGCTAGCAAAAAATGGACACACTAGTTGAGACATTTTGCGTCTACATTACAGAAAAACATGTGTTTAAAAAGACTTGGCTGTTTGTATTATCGTGTTACTTCTCACAAACTTAAAAATGTGACTGAGAACACGTCTCTCAATCTTATCTCGAGGCATTACTAAAAGGCAAGCTTAGCTAACTTAGCGTGCAACAACAAGCTGCTGTTAGCCAAGTTAGCTTCAAGCGTACCTCGGTCCCCAAACTTATGCGTACGTTAATGAGCTTTCCGACGAGATTTTTGGACCCAAGATTGAGTTTTCTTTTAATTTCAGAATATACTATCATCGAATACCACATTTTTCAGTTTTTTGTTTCGACATTGTGCCTCGCAGTTAAACTAAGGAGAGAGTTGGAGCAATACATAGCGGCCGACCATGCTATCTAATCTCATCCCCAATCTTAGCTATGTTTAGCTGCCGCTGCTCAATTTAAATGAGGAAATCGAGCATTTGTTTTACTTCGTTACAAATATCTATAATTTCTCTACCATTGTAGCTCAGTCTTTGATATTCATCATATGTGGGGGAAAATTATACAGATGAAGTGTGCGTTTTTGTCACAGTTGAATTGTTAAAATTTTCACCCATTTGATTGAAGTAGTCGCATTTGCTCCGTTTCTGTGTTACTATCTGGTAATACGGTGCCGGGTATGACTTAAATTGATACTGATGCTTTGCATTTCTTTTGTTTACTCTCAGTATATTTATATGTGTGAGTACCATTTACATCTATAAAGATTTTACTTAAAGCAGAAGCCTATGTCTAGGTGATTGGGTGGCTCCAGCTCAGTAAGATTGCCAGCTTGCTCGGTGCCTCCTGTGTGCACATTGATAAGAGATTTGAGAAGGTTGTCCCTGATTATGGACATGGCTTTGCACAAGAGATAAGTGTACAGAACACTCTCTTAAATAAAGGTGTTTCCAATAGAAGTGTAAAACAGATAGAACACATGTTATAATTTCGAAGTGGTTCACCTAGATATGTTACACAAGCCCAGGTTTTGAGCCCACAGTATGTTCCACTGCATATATCAGAAAAGGTGAGCATTTAAAGAACAATTGTAACATATAATTTCTGTCCTCTGTAGCTGCTGAGATGCTTGAGGGACCCCGTTCTTCAGGGTCTGCAAGCTCTGGTAAGTTAGGTTTTGTTTTGTTTTTTCCTTCTCCATATTTGGGTTTCACCCCTTTTAGTGTTGCCAGTGTTAGTCTGTTTTATGCAGCAACATTTGCAATTTAACCCCCTAGACAGCCAACATCCCCAAAGTGCACCTCATTTAGAGCTCTGAATCGCGGTGCTCTTTCACACGCGAAAGGCCATTCTGTATTCCCCACCATATATTACTTGGCTTTATTGGTGGTGTTCTGTTTGAATGAGCTGAGCTAGAGCACAAATGTGAGACCCAGAATGAAACAAAGTGTTGGCTCTATTTTTCTCTTCAGTCTGATGTTGCAGAGCTGTTTGTAAGGTTCAACAAGTCCTCAAATCATGGAGTCATCGTGCATCTTGTTCTGGGTACCAAAAAAGAACAGTATCTCAAATAGCCTCAATAGGCACTTCTCATTCGGTGGGTCAGAATCTATTGTTTTTCATTGGTCAGCCTTCCATCCAAGTGTTATATACAGTTCAAACGAATATTCAAAAATTTGATTTGAAAATCCATCTTGTTGTGTGTCTCTGTCCACTACTGTTACAGGAATAGACGTTTGTCCATTGAGATAAGTAGTAGGTGGTGCACTACTTCTCTGGTCTACCACTGCAGAAGAAGATTGTTCAGTGAGATGACGCAATTAAAAGAGCACCAGTCAACCCTCAAACAACATCGATACAAACAATGGAAAATAATACAGTACAGTAGAATGGATATAAAACTTACTGACATACAATGGAAATGGAGAGTTTTGAACTATTAATATTACAGCTATGTGCCCCTGGAAGAGTGCTGGAAACAGCCCTGACTATCATGTGATTGAAGAATGTCATAATTTATCCGTTCAGTCTAATTTCAGTGTATTTACGTACATTTATCTTGTATTCTTACACATAACCTTTTTAGAGATTTTTTTTTAAAATTTCTGTGTTTCCTCAAAGGTGTTTTTTAAGCACAAATTGAAGAGATGTACAGAAATGCACCTAACGGCTTACAGTTTTAATTACTGTTTGAATTGCAGCTGCCTCATTGGAACTAGCAATAAATCTCACTGATGTCTTCAAAAAAATATGGGCCTCTGATATATTCTGATTTTATAGCTCAAGCAGATAAATTATCTGTATCCAAGTCAAAAGAGAAGGGACACATTGGCTGAACTTCAGATCAATCTGGTAACCCGCCTGTTATAATCTGATAGATTTGCCTTGACACAGTCCCTTAGTAGATGCCTTCTTTAAGCTCCAACTCCATACTCACATCTCAAGTCTCTAATCAGACTATAAACTACAACTAGCAAACAGAAAAGGAAGTCTTGTCACTGGCAATACTCTGAAGCTCTGAAACTTAGGCCAAATGCACAGAGATAGTAAATGTCATACACTATGTATTTATTGTTAAATATTAGGTGAGAATATATGTAAAGAAGGGAGTTAGTTGAGTAGCAAAATATTTTGTTTTGACTCGCTTGCAAAGCAGACAGTGTTAATGTAGCAAGTGAAAGTGCGATTTGATTCCATGTGCAGCTTATGTCTCGATGCCGATTTATCCGGGAGCAGTTAAATAAAAATATAGAAATGGCAGTTCAGCAGGTGGACTCCAAAGTGTGTTCTTATTAACATCTCAGTTGAAAATAGAACTTGCTGTTGACATGAGAGTTAAACGTTGGCTGAGCACCTTACAGAATTCTTTGGACCTCACCCATCAAGTAGCTATAGATTCCAGGGAAGTTTGGAGTTACATTTGCCTATATAAAAACAATTGTAGGTCATGATATCCACAGATCATGCACCAAGTAGGTCACATCTTGAGTTATTCTGGTATTAATAGATTTTTGGTTTAAATAAGACACACAACTGAATTTTATTTTAGTGACACTGAACAATCACTAATATCTAGATGTAAGGTTTTCTGGTGCTGTGAAACTTCCATAATGTTTTTCAACCCAGGAGCTTTGCTTTATTTTCCATCATAATCAGAAAAACAAAAGTTCCTGTTTAATATGACTAAGACAGCATTTCCTTGTCTCCTGGTTTAGACCCGCCATCTTCCCCAGTGCCAGAATATGTGTTCAAGCCACCGTCACGGCCAGACTTTGGCACCATGGGCAGGACAATCAAGCTACAGGCCAACTTCTTTGAGATGGAAATACCCAAACTGGAGGTCTACCATTATGACATCGACATCAAGCCTGAGAAATGTCCCAGGAGGGTCAATCGGTATGTATAAGTGGTACTTCACTCCCAGCCTCTGGCTTGTGGTGGATAAGTGTCTCTTTGTCTATCGTGATAGTGTGAAGCCCTAACTGCAGTGTGGGAATTAATCTTTTTGATTTTTCCTCTCAGTGAAATTGTGGAGCACATGGTCCAGCACTTTAAAACGCAGATCTTTGGTGATCGAAAGCCAGTGTATGATGGGAGGAAGAACCTTTACACGGCCATGCCCTTGCCTATAGGCAGAGACAAAGTATGTGTTTTATTTCACAACCTTTAACAGGGAAATATTTGACAGAAATACCAATAAAGTTTGCTGAAATGGTACTGGGAATGAAAACATCGCACAATTTACTCTGGCATTTCCTTCTTTGCTCTTCAATTGTCCTCAGGTGGAGCTTGAAGTGACCATACCCGGTGAAGGCAAGGACCGCAGCTTCAAAGTAGCCATCAAGTGGGTGTCCTGCGTTAGTCTGCAGGCTCTTCATGAGGCACTGTCAGGACGGCTCCCCAGCGTCCCCTTTGAGACCATCCAAGCCTTGGATGTAGTCATGAGACATTTGCCCTCTATGAGGTACTTCTTTATCATGAGCATTTATTCATATCTGGATGATGGGATAGTTTTTATATACTATCTTGGTATGTTTTTTCCATCTGCGGTGATGCCTGATACTTCCTGCTATTGAAGGCATGAACGGTTCACTCTCTTGCTCAGAACATATTCGATGTGATGATTGACTGTTCCAGGTATACTCCAGTGGGCCGCTCTTTCTTCACTCCTTCAGAAGGATGTTCGAACCCCCTGGGAGGTGGTAGAGAGGTGTGGTTTGGCTTCCACCAGTCTGTCAGGCCTTCCCTTTGGAAAATGATGCTCAACATTGATGGTAATTATTGTGTTTATTGTGTAATTTGCTTGTATTTATTTATTTTTCGATTTTCAATGTAAACTTTTTGCTTTGCAGTTTCTGCCACTGCGTTCTACAAAGCCCAGCCTGTAATTGAGTTCATGTGTGAGGTCTTGGATTTCAAAAGCATTGAAGAACAACAGAAGCCCTTAACAGACTCTCAAAGAGTGAAATTTACCAAGGAAATCAAAGGTACATTTTTAATTTGACATTTATTTTCAAGGGAGTGAGGTTTTGAGAATAATTATGGGGATCTTAGACCTCCCTCAGTCTGTTTTTAAGTTCACATGATTTTGAATTCACTTCCATTTTAAACTTAAATAATTCAGAGAGATATTTTGTATTGCAGGTATTAAGTATTTATTTTTGACTTCTTTTGAAAGAGATTTGAGAATTCTTACTACCCTTAATGTGATTATTCATCCAGGCCTGAAGGTGGAGATCACTCATTGTGGGCAGATGAAGAGGAAGTACCGAGTGTGCAACGTGACCAGAAGACCAGCCAGCCACCAAACGTAAGACTGCTCCTTTAGCTCTCTTTGTGACATCAGAACCAGTACACCTGGCAAAAAGTTAGATTCTAACGTGATGTCCAACAACAGGGTGTGCTGCTTCGTAAATTATGAAATGCATGTAACTCAATCTATGAGACAGGAGGCAGGCTACACTCTTGGTTGTATATTGGTTGGCTGATTTTGGGGAGGGGGGGCTGATATTGGTAGACATATCAGCGCACATGTTGACAGATGTGTGCTGATATGAAAACAATTTAGAAAAGAACATTCAGCAGTATGAAGCATGTACTTGGGCCATTTTACATAAATAGTACTTCTACTTTTCTTAACTCAAGCATATTTTGCTGACAGTGGTTTTGTAAAGAGAGAATGTCTCAGAGCAGCGCACATGGATCAACTTCAACACAGTTGTATTAAAGTGCATGTTCTGCTTCAGAGCATAAATAGAAGCTGCAATAGCAGGATTTAAATAACCTCCCATTGCCAGAGAAGCACTGTACATAGACTTTCATCTAAGCTAACAGGTGGACGTGTGTGAATTCCTTGTGGTTGAATTTGAACTCTTGCATACCTGAATTGTCTTGCCCCCAAAAACCCAGTTTCAGTCACTCTCTTCTCTGAATAATCCTTCACAAAGATTTGTTTTACCAAGAGGATGATGTTTGTATTCATCTAACTCATTTTGATGATGCTTTTTGATATTAAAAGTTGTGACAGATTGGTGTGAACTGTTCCAGTTGTTGTTTATCAGCAGATGTGACTTATTGATCAGAGTTAGAAAAGTATGCGTATAGAATATAATTGTCAGGTGGGTTACAAATAGATAATGAAAAACTGCATCTGGACAAGGAAGGGAGCAGTTATGATTCTTTCCCTTGATGTTCTGGTATGTTTCCTTCAGGTTCCCCCTGCAGCAGGAGAACGGCCAAACTATTGAATGCACCGTAGCACAGTACTTCAAAGACAAGTACAAGCTCATGCTGCGGTACCCCCACCTACCATGTCTACAAGTAGGGCAGGAGCAGAAGCACACCTACCTACCCCTAGAGGCAAGCAGTCATCACCCTCATCTGCTTGTATATGTTTTAGACCAGTGAACTGTTTTAACATTGTTTTGGTTTCCCAGGTGTGTAACATAGTGGCAGGACAGCGCTGCATCAAAAAATTGACCGACAATCAGACCTCCACCATGATCCGTGCCACGGCCCGATCAGCACCAGACCGCCAGGATGAGATAAGTAAACTGGTGAGTTCCACATGAAATATATATCTACCTAATATAGCATAGCAGTAGTGGGACAATTCACCTCATGACTTTGATATGAGCCAACAGATATTCTCACCCACAAGTTGTATTTGTTGACTGCCGCATCACTTTCACGCAGTTGGCAGATACTTTTCTGCAATGAGAATCAGAGAGAAATTGTAATGCGGCTGGAGAAACTTGAATGCTAGATGTTTTGGTTTAAGCATTAACCAGTTTTTAGAGAGCGCCTGGCCTATTTTTGGTGTATTTTCAGAAAACTCTTTCAGTGAAAATGAGATAAGAAAAAGGTTATGACAGAGCTGCCAAGCTTTTCAGTTTGACAACTGAATACTTGGGCAGTTGTGTTTGCTGTACTGCAGTTGTCAGTGGCTGGTCTTTTCAGATCAGTCACCAACATACCAAAGTAACCATCCAAGAATTTTACTTTGAAGTAATAGGCAAAATAAAAATGGTGATGTTTATTGATTTTTTTAATGTATTTTTTTCATGCCTGAGTGTTGTTGAGAAAGATGTTATATTTTGGGGTTTTCCATCTATTTCTCTGTCCAACCAAGAGAGTAAAGTAATGATACCATTTATTTATTATGTAACAAGATTGTACACAGTAATCACATCATGAATTTTCACAAAATCTTTCCTACCTCTGTGTTCTACAAAAACAGTTTTCTGTTCAGTATTCAATAAGATCCCTGCTCAAGTGTGCACTTCTTACTTTAACTTGGCAGAGGCATACATTTTGTCACAGTTTCTAAATGCATATGGCAGAACTGCGTACAAGTTAAATCTGCACACCCTTAAACCTCTTCGACTCTTGGTCAACAGGTTGTTCACTGAGTGTGTTAGTAGAACAGAAGCACCTGAGTCTGTCTCTTTTTTTCCCACTAATGCATCATCTCAGATGAGAAGTGCCAACTTCAACACTGACCCTTACGTTCGTGAATTTGGAGTGATGGTGAGGGATGAGATGACAGAAGTGAATGGCCGCGTTCTACAAGCACCTTCCATTCTTTATGGAGGCAGGGTATGTTGACGACCAGTTTGGTTGAAGTGGCGTAAATGTACTTGCGTGTTTCTGCAGCACAATGTCTGTTACACCTTTGTCTTGCTTTTATCCTTATTTCCAGAACAAAGCAATAGCTACACCAATCCAAGGAGTCTGGGACATGAGGAACAAGCAGTTCCACACTGGCATTGAGATCAAAGTATGGGCCATCGCATGTTTTGCACCACAGAGACAGTGCACTGAACTCCTGCTCAAGTGAGTGACATACACCGAAGCACATGCTGCACACATATTTCATGTAATTGTGGTTGCCAGCCGATAATTAAGTGGCTGTCACTTCAAGTAAACAAGCTGAAGTATGGAAGTGGGAAGTGGCTTGTGCACAACCGCATTTGAAATTGGGTCACCTTAAAAGTGTGAACTTGGAATTTTGCAGTGAGAAACAACAACAGCAGAATCTTTTCTCATTACCTTTGACACAACAAAAAAATGAATGTTAAACTGCTATGGGTCATGTCGCGGTAAGGTTTATCCAGTCAGGAATATTGCACTACTGTTACCCCTCACTGTTTGTTTAAATTAGTCTTGCAATACCAGACATCTCTGCCAACTGAAGTCTGGGGATTCCTGAATGCCAGCAGCTTGGACAACGGGTAGAACTGTTACTGCCACTAACAAACTCACAGCCCTTACATTTTCTAATGACATGGCTTACTGGTACTCGTGCTCACCTCAAATTTTCTTTCCTCATAAAAAATGGGTAAGGAGAGCCCATCATTTTTATACGGTGTAAGCTTTATAAAACGGCATAGGTAAAATGTTAGATGAATTCAGTTACACTGGCTGTTTTCCGGAGTTCATCTCGAGGAAACTAAATGCTTCTAATATTTGAAGAATTGTCTAAGAGTACCAAGTGAGTATTGAATATTATTTCTGCTGTAAGTGCCCATCCCTGGTTTGTTTTTAGTTTGAACTGATTTAATATGTTTTGCCGCAAACATAAGAAACAATCCTACAATGCTTGTGTGGCTGGTATGATGGTGTTTACTGGTACACAACTGCTGTCACAGAAGTGCCCACAGACTATGGATTTGTTGTGCAAGGCAGGGTTTTGCACTTGTAGCATCAAAACCTTAGACATGTCATCAATATAAAGACTGAATAAGGGGACAGAATGTGTAGCTGTTAAACCAACAGCAGAGGGAGTCATACCAGGAGTGGACATAGGCATAAATAATGTTGAAACAGTTCACTCTAGACACTTGAATTTACACGTCATGGCTCTGTAGAATGAAAGATTGCTGTATAAATTCACTCACTGAGGCAGTATTAAGTGTGTGTGTGTGGGGGGGGGTGTCATTTGCAGTGGTATTGCATTGTAGACATGGCAACAATGTCTATATGCATTGATCTGTGAATAAACCAGTTCTCACCCTTTCAGGGCATTCACAGATCAGCTCAGGAAGATCTCCCGGGATGCAGGGATGCCCATCCAAGGGCAGCCTTGCTTCTGTAAGTACGCTCAAGGCGCCGACAGTGTGGAGCCGATGTTCAGACACCTCAAGTACACATACCAGGGCCTCCAGCTGGTTGTGGTCATACTACCAGGGAAGACGCCTGTCTACGGTAAGGGACTTTAGAAATGAGATACAATTTTTCTCTCTAAATAAAGATCTTACTGATGAAAATGCTGTGCTTCGGTAAGGTTAATGCTCCTTGTTAGTTTGGAAACTGTTTTTGATGTTTGTGTAAAACTAACATTCCACAAATTAATCCTGTCCCTTTATCACTGAGGATTGGTGTTTCTGGAGAGTGTTCACTGATACTTATAAAGTTCTGGCAGTGGCTCTGAAGTATCTGCCAACGCCTGCTGCTTGAGTGCTTGCTGAACAAGTTCTGCTGCTTCTATTTTTGCACTAGGAAAGGAACTAAGCACCAAATCAGTTGATTTTCTGAGTCTCACCATTTAAACATTCATGGTCCCAAATTCAAAGAGAGAATATTGTGCGATTATGTCTCATTAATATCTTCTAATTGTTTGGATTCATGTAGCTGAGGTGAAACGTGTAGGGGACACCGTTCTTGGCATGGCCACACAGTGCGTGCAGGTGAAGAATGTTCAGAAGACAACACCTCAGACCCTCTCCAACCTCTGCCTGAAGATCAATGTCAAACTAGGTGGCGTCAACAACATCCTCCTCCCACAGGGCAGGTTTGTGAAAGGATTACTATCCCCTACATTTAAAGTCTCTATGTTTGAGAATTAACGTTTTTCAGATTATAATAAGTTTTTGTTGTTGTTGTTGTTTTCAATGTCTGCACTTGTTTGTTTTTTCCCAGGCCTTTGGTATTTCAGCAGCCGGTGATCTTCCTTGGTGCAGATGTGACTCATCCTCCTGCAGGAGATGGAAAGAAACCTTCTATTGCTGCTGTAAGAAACTTCATACTGCATTGAGTCATGCAGAAGCCACTTCCCTTTGGAATGTATTATCTATCATGTTTAACAACAAAAGGCAACAAAAATAGAGCTTTATCCGCCTACTTTTAGTTTTACAGAACTTCACACATTCTACACGTCCTTGTAGAAACCCATAGAAACCATATCGACCCCAGCAATGGTGAAGCACTTTACCATTCACTTAATAACACTGTGTATCACTGTGCTTTTCCTTTTTAGGTTGTTGGTAGTATGGATGCCCATCCCAGCCGATACTGTGCCACAGTCCGGGTGCAGCAGCACCGCCAGGACATCATCCAGGACCTGGCCACCATGGTGAGAGAGCTCCTCATCCAGTTCTACAAGTCCACCAGATTCAAGCCAACACGAATCATCTACTACCGTGATGGCATCTCTGAGGGCCAATTCAACCAGGTGATTCCCACATCTGGGACATCGTAGCATCATTGAATATAACAGAATATCTTTCTGCTTTTCTTTTGCACCATTTAACTTCTCCTTTTGATAAATGCAGGTCCTTCAACATGAGCTCTTGGCAATCCGGGAGGCCTGCATCAAGCTAGAGAAGGACTACCAGCCCGGAATCACCTTTGTGGTTGTCCAAAAGAGACACCACACACGACTGTTCTGCATGGACAGAAACGAGAGGGTCAGTATTGTGTCTTTGGCTTACACTGTCATGACAAGTCATGTTATGACAGGGTGACAGTGAAATGATGGGCTGACTTGATTTAAAAAGTAACTACAATTAAGCACCAAATAATAAAATGAACAACAGCAAAAAAAATTAATTAACAAGGAAACCATGGCATCATCGTTCTGTTGTGTTTTGTCAAGTCAACTACCTTGTTGAAAATACATACAATTATTCATTTAAAATATTGCTGATTTCTAAAATTATAACAGCTGGACATGTATCCTGTACCGAAGTCTCTAAGTCTCTATCCTTCTAAGGCAATGTTGTGCAATTTTCATATTTGACCCTCAACCTTCTTCATTCAGCAAATTGAGAAAGCAGCCTCCAAATGTAAACTCTGCACATTCATTATACTGTATGCTGAAGCTTAGTGAAGTGAAGTAACAATACATCAAACATGTAGTTTTGGTGGTGGACTCTCATTGACAATAGCATGCACATGGACGTCAACTAAATTGTTGCTCTAGACAAGTCAAAGTAAATTCTCCTCAGGTCAAATATTTTGTGAGTCTTTGGCCTCCCATAAAATAAACTGTAGGCCTTGTAATGTAAGCTCGAAGTGCATAGTTGTCAAAAAGTTGTCTCTCATTTGTGCAGGTTGGAAAGAGTGGCAACATTCCTGCAGGCACCACCGTGGACACCAAAATCACTCACCCATCAGAATTTGACTTCTACCTTTGCAGTCACGCTGGCATACAGGTAAGAAATGAACTAGAATCGGATTTAGTTGAATCAATGATCCAAGGCTGTCATCAATGTGGCTGTAGAGAAAGATGCATCAAAAAGTTGTACATAGCTTTGCTGATACCAATGGTAACATGAGGGACTTTGGTGCATTTTGGTCTTTTAATTTAAGAATTGGCAAATTACCACTCTGATTTTTGCATATTAATTAGAGAAGTCCTGGTTCTTGAGGAATGAAAATCTTCCACTGTGACCTCCTTCATGGTTCTTAATTACTGTGATTGCTTTTGTGTTCATATTAAAATGCTGTTGCGACCGGTTAATATTACACTGGCTTTTTTAGCAGGAGGTTTGGGTTATGTGGCAGGGCGTTTCTCTCTTCTTGGCTCTCTCCAAAGACATCCTCTTCCTCCTCTTTTTGCTTCTTTTGTACCAGCTGTACTGAGAATTCCTAGCCAGTTCACAGTATTTCATGCCTGCTCAGCTCCAGGTACATAGTGCGGGAAGAGACACTTGAAACTCAATGGAATGAAGGAGGTGCTATTTATACATGTCAGTGTGCCATCAGAATGATGTGTAGAAGAAGAGCTATGACATCTGCATAGTCAAAAGTCGGTTTTCTGTCTGTCTGATTCATGGATGCAATATACAGGAGGATCACCTTGAGAGCATTTCTGCGCATCAGGCACAAATGTTCACTTTGACTTCAATGTGAACTGATAAGAATGTTTGGGTTAAAGAGGATTGTAATCTGAAAGGCTATTTATTTGCCTCAGGTGAAGAATAGATATGCTCAATGTCAACTCAAATGTCAGTTAGGACTTAACAAAGTCATTTTATTTTCCATCCGAAGGGTGAAGGTCAAACTCTCTGACTCAGCTTTATTTTCACTGTTATTGAAAATGGGAAAAACACAGATGTGAACTGCAACTTGATGGTCTGGTGGATGTGTGCACCCATGAGGTGTGGTGATTCTCGTTCATGTTTTTTGACACAAATGCGTCACTGTCACCGATTTTCAACCTTTGCAGGGCACCAGCAGGCCGTCTCACTACCACGTACTCTGGGACGACAACCACTTCTCTTCAGATGAACTGCAGGTCCTCACGTATCAGCTCTGCCACACCTACGTGCGCTGCACCCGTTCAGTCTCCATCCCAGCACCAGCCTACTACGCCCATCTGGTGGCTTTCCGTGCTCGCTACCACTTGGTTGACAAAGAGCATGACAGGTAAGAACTCTTTGCCCTTTCTCCATCCCAGTTAATTGAATGGCTCTGTGCACACACGAAGTTTGTCTTAAACTCTTATCTCGTGTCATGAAAGCTCTAAGCATGATTACGAGTGGTGGGACAAAATGTCAAACACCTCAATTCGGAATATAGTAGGTCAATTCCCTATATACAAGTCCTGCTTTTTCTGTTTGTTTGTGTGTGTGTGTGTGTGTGTGTGTGTGTGTGTGTGTGTGTGTGTGTGTGTGTGTGTGTGTGTGTGGGTGGGGGGTTCTTATTAAGTTAGACAGATGTGCTGTATTGTAGATGAATTGTCTAGCAATATATTGATGCATTGACTATCATTTTCATGAGCTAGAGTGTTGTGATTGCATCATAAATTGCTGTTATTCCTTCCCTTCGCGTTTACTGGGTCCATTTTTGTGCTGTTTCAGTGCGGAGGGCAGTCATACCTCAGGCCAGAGCAACGGGCGAGACCACCAGGCCTTGGCCAAGGCCGTCCAAATCCACCAGGACACCCTGCGCACCATGTACTTTGCCTGAGAGCGTACAACCTCAGGTTGGCGTGGGTTTAGACCCCACTGATGGAACACACCGCCTCTCGCTGTCTCACTTTCAGCTGTAGATATAACATCAGTGGTTACACATCGTGCTCTCCCTGCCAAACACACCTGTCCGTTAACGTCTACAATTGTACTTCAGCCCCCCGACCCACCCAGACCAAGCCAGCCATTAGAGTCCTCTTTCTTGCGTTTTGAGTTGGAAGAGGTTTTTATATTCATGTTGTGCATTAGTGTATATTTGTATTTGTCGTAGGGAAATTTGTTGCAAAAAGATACAAAAAATTAGAATTTCTAAGCTATCATGATTTAGTGGGGTGGTTGATGAATTAGAAACCCCTCCCCCACCCTCTCCTGTCCTATTTAGGCTTTAGGGTCAAAGGCTGCATCAAAAGATGAGTGGGTTTTTTTTAGTTGGGTTTTTTTAATTTTTTTTCCCACCTACTAATTTGCTCCTCCTACAAACTTTATTTATCAGCCAATCAAAGCAAAGTGCACTGACCAGAATGGGTACTTCAATCAGGACTAAAGTACTTACTATATGGAGGGTTGTGTTTGATTTTCACGTAGGGCACTATGTGACAAAAGTGCCATTTTGAGACCACCTTTCTGTTGTCCTTTATTTGTAAAACTATGAATTCTTTGACCCACATCTGCGAGGGTTTCAGTATTTGTCCTTCATTGACACTGATGGCCATTTTATGCCAAATTTGGGACAACTTGCTCAAAGAACTTTGCATCAGATTTACTATCAACCCTTGAACCAACACTTAGGTTGTTCTACAGGAGGGCTTTTAGTCTTTAGACAGAGATGGAAAGAACAGCCATTTTATTCTACTCTGTTTGATTTGTTAGTCTGAACTGATGAAGTTGCACCAGTAACTCCCATGCCGATAAATAGCATCTTGGGACTGGTTCCCAACAAAGATACCTTTTTAATGTTTCTCTGAGCCGTGTTGATATTAAGACACATGATGTAGAAATCAACATAGGGAACGCAAGTCAATCTTTTATGGTTCCCTTCTCTTTTTATAGTATATTTTAATCCTTTTGTAATTAATATGCATGTAGCTGACTCATGTTTTAGACATTTAGGCATTTGTGACATATGTTTTTCTTCCGACTCCAGTTTTTAATGTGTACAGCAGCAGGATAGTGTTTCTGCAGCATCTTTGTCAGAGCAGGATATTTGTGTGGCGTTTCCATATCAAGGCATTCGGTACAGTGGGACGAAATTTTAAAATTTAACTGATTGAAATTACTTTCAAAATCTCAGATTCTAATACTTGCTCCTGGAATTAAGAGCAGTTGTCACACAAAAGTGTGGGGTTTATGCAAAAGACTTTTTCTGAATCTTTATACTATAAAATGTTGGTGATGAGGTATATTTTGAATAAGCTTTCAGTGGAGATGGTTGTAATGAGATTTCTTTTTTTAATGACTGGCCCCACATGTAGTCAAAATCAACACTGTCTATTTGTATACAGATTTTAAATGCAAAAATAATATCTTGCCTTTTAAAGACTGTTAATGGTCTCACTAATATTTCACAACTTTTCCTAACATCCCATCTAGGTTTTACTACTAAGTTGAGCTGGCGAATGTTCATAGTCTTGATCGGAGGGGAGTACTTTATATTTTCTAACTATGCATAATTTTTAACAAAGAGATTTAGCTGTGGGGTTTCTCTGTAGAATTTGGGTCATTTATTGGTAGATAATCAGGGCTCTTTTTTTTTTTTTTTTTTAAATCATGTTGCATTTAGTCATGTTTCTTAGTGCTTTTCAGCATCTTCATTCCTTTCTGAGAGGATGAAGTGTGTATACATATATATGTTTGTATATGTATGTATATACATATTCACTCATGTATATATTTATACATACAAGTGTGAATATATATATATATATATATATATATATATATATATATATATATATATATATATATATATATATATATATATATATATATATATATATATATATATATATATATATATATAGCAAAGTAGTAGATTTTATAGCTTGAAAATCGGGCCTATCCTTTGTAATACAATCTTTCTTAGCCAAACAAGATTACACACTTTTACATGATTAATATTCAGAAGAAAGCACACAAGGTGATTCTAGGTGCTAGAATTTTTCACTGTAAACCACCTTAAATCCTTACTGAGTTGGTCCGCACGGCTTCATCGTTTCGCGAGTCTCTCTCTCTCTCCCTCTCTCTCTTTTGACGGCCTAGCTGTTTTTACTTGTAAAGCAAATCCGACTGACTGTGTTTGTGGGGCATTTTGAAAAATCACGTACTTGATATTTACTGTTATGATGTCAATGTTGTTCTTATCGGTGCTGGTCTCACAACATGTAAATTTGGATGCACTTTTGATAGCAGAACTTTAGCTATGAGTTCTAATAGACGTGTGTTCCTCGGTCGTAACAGGAGACTCGGCCATATCGTGTGACACTGGTGTAATTGCATGGAAATGGCCGTGTGTTCTACCTCTTGTTACCTGTTAAATTGTTATGGTAACATCACACTGTGGGCCATTTCTGTATAATTACCCCCGCTATCTATCTAATTGGCATTGTTTGAGTCTTGCATTGACAGATGACAAACACGCTTTCTCATTATACTTACTTGTCATAATTGTACTCAAAACTGATCATGTTAAGAGAAAATTTGCTTTTATTTCTTTAAGGGGTGTTGAGCTGCACGACCAAATTCTTGAAGTGTGTCTGTAGGTGCGCGCGCACACACACACACACACACACACACTCTCTCTCTCACAGCTATTCTATAATTCTGTGCACCAAAACAAAAGTCTCTTTTGACATCTTGATTTTTGTATCTGAGTATTTATAACCACAAATGCATATCCATAATTTGAACTAATTGTAAAAGAACTCCATTTTTGAGGTAAGTACAGAGAGAACAACTCTTTCAGCCTGGAAAATATCAATCTGGTAGTGAAGCTTATAGGAATAGAATTAAAATAGCAAGGCCTTGACCTTGAAATGTTTGTTCCTGTATTTGATCATGTGTTTAAATCTGTCAAGTGTGACTGGATCAGACCCAGCAACTGGTGCTGGTGGTGATGCTGGGTGAAGCTTGTTGGCTTGGAAACGTGCTCGTTCTTGGTGGAACCGCAGTAAATCTGCATCTGCCACCTCCTCGGTGGAGCTCTGAGTTAGTCTCTTTAGGGATGCCTTGGTGTGAACTATTTAGCTTAGAAGTGTGTCATAATGTTGCCATGTCTGAGAGTCTCCCGAATAACCTGCTTCAATTCAGAACACTTTATCTTTAGGAGGTGGTTCTGTTGTTACTGCTACTTTGTGTTTTACATTACCTATACCAGCACCTTAGTGTACCAGATGAGAATGGCATTGCTTTTTCTGGAAATAAAACAAACATTTGACAGTGTTCTTTTTGCACTAAACAAGAATAGACTTTGCAACTATTGCAGCATTAAGGCTATTTATCAGGTGACAGACAGGCAGCCTCTTTTTTTTTTTCAACTAGAATGGAGCAGTCAGGGTTGGTGGCTTTTCAAAATCAAAGCCGGAAGATCAGGAGGGAGTCTACCACACCAACCAGCGAACTTCATTTTAAGAAATATCCTGATGCCTTTACATGTCGAGTGTTGTTGTGCAGTTGGATTGCCTTTGTTCTAATTGTGAGATTGAAAGGTGCTTTATGCAAAACTGAGTGACAGCTGTTAAATTGAACCTGATAACGCTGCAGATGTGAAGGCCTCTGGGGTTGCTTTGCTCATTGGAGATGTGATGCCAAAGTGTGAGGATAAATTGTACAGGAAAGTTTTACATGGTCCCTGTTTCAAGACTGCAATGTGTATAGCAAGTCATGCTAAAATAAGACCTCATTATGTGTCAGATTATACATATCAATATACAGAAGAGACTTTTTACCTAAATCTGCTTTATGAGCTAAAGCAAGAATGTGTGTGCTCAACAAATACAAGCACCAGCTTGCATGAATGTGGCACTGCTTTAAACGTGTACTGGTGCTCAGTTTGGCCTGTGGCAGTAACCACAATGAAATTATAACATACTTAGCGGAGAAACGTAAATTAAATGCACACATTCACCTTAGTTTGGCTGTTGTTGGGTTTTCTTCTTAGGTTTTTCTTGTGTCTTTAGTGCAAAACTTGGACAAGGCGAGTAATAGAAATGGCCGTTTTTGTAATTTAAATCATAAGCTAATTGAATTTTATGTACATGATACCAGGTTTTTCTTCATATGTAGCTGTATGTAAATTTAGATGAAAGAAGCTGCGATAAAATTGCTCCAAGTGTAACGATCAGCCTGTTTACTTTCTTCCCGGCTCTTTGAGTGGTCTTGGAATAAAAAAATATATATATATATATATATATAAAAAAGCTTGATTTCAAATGAAGCCAGAACCTAAACATTCATTTATTCCAAACCATTACCCTGTATAGTAACGCATCTCCTCTCTGCCTCTTATCCGTCTCTTGTAGAGAAACTGTTGTAGATATAAAAAAACAAAAAAACAACCTCTTGTAGAGTAGAAACCTATTTTCCTAGCTCCAAATAACGTTGAATGTACTTAGAGCCTGTGTGGTTTGTAATATTGTATGGGCAGTCATCCTGTACATTTATACTCATGTTTGCTTCTTGTGTACTGCCTTGTTTTTTTCGGGGGTGTTTTTTTTCTCTCATATTTATAGGCTTAATTGTTTGCAGATGGTGTCATGTTTTCTTTTAATATTTTATTAATTGGATATCCACCGCTTCACAACTGATATCCTTCATATTTTCATTAACATGATATATCTATGTACACACACACACACACCATTGAGATGTCTTGCTGGATGTTGGCTACTGTAGCGTTAGCAGACAAACTTTTCACACTGGTGCAAAGAGTCAGTGTTTCCCAAACATTAATTGATTTGTAGTGGCAGACCACAGTTTTAGCAGTTGCGGCCGATTGTTGGGTGTTTTTTATGCCAACGCAAAGAGAAATATATTCTGTGGGAAACACTGGAAAGTAGTCATTTGTTCTCTTCTAGTGTCAACCGTGTGTGTGTGTTTGTGTGTGTGTGTGTGTTTGGAGAGGCTGTAACATAAGAGCTGTGTTTGTAAATATGATGGTTGCTTTCTCTTGTTAGATTTTTGGCCTCTGCTTCTTCTACCCTCAGTCTGATACTCTCGTGCGGTCCTTACAGAGTAAAATGTCACCAACACATTTGTGCTACTTCAAAGCTTTTGTTTGAGTGTTGATTGTTTTTATTACTGGTGCCGATTGTATTACTACAAAGCTTTATTTCTAAATTGTCCGATTTAAGAATTTACGTCACACTTGGTTGGCTACTGCAGGCATGAATTTCCTAGATAACCCTACACCAAGCATCACTTTGTTCTTCATCACACCGATATCCTCAATCTTACCTGAAGCCACGTGGTGCTGCTCTGGTTCCCACTTGGCTTTTGCAGGTTTAGCTTTGACTGTCTTGTTTGTGGCTATACTTCTGAATTATTTAGTTCAAATTCAAACGGGGCACTGGCCGACCCATGAAGAACTCTCCACTAGCGTCCACTTGATGCAGTTGCGTCATCTTTTGGTAGTGTTCCATCTCTCATGTTTTCAACATGTTTTTCCAATATTACTACAACTTTTGCCAACGTTTTTATCCATGCAAAGAAGTAAATGCGCTCATCCCCTGACTTTACATCTTGTACCTACTGGCTGGATTGTCACGAAAGCACATAAACATTTCATCTTGTGTCATTATTCTACAATTCTGCAATTTCATTTAGCAGACGCTTTTGTCCAAAGCGACGTACAACACAAACAAGCAATTATCAGGTCAGAATTTCAGTTGGGCTGTTAATGACCAAATAACTCCTAACCTAATGACATCCTCATCGACCTCTGTTAGCTTTTATTGGTGCTAATGCTAGCATGCATACTGTCCTAGAATTCATCGTGATTAACAGACAAATATTCAGCGCTGTGGAAACTCATGCTTTGACCACAGGAGGTCTTGTCCTTAGTTTGACATGTTACAAAGGTCACTTTTGCTAAAATAGATCTTCATCTGCTGGACACATTGGTTAGCATACGTTTCCATGCAGCCGTGACAGAACCGGAATGCGACTTCACTGCCTCAGGTGGACGTGGTCCGTGGTACAGCTGGCGTGTAGTAAGTGTGACCCCTGAACTGTTACCAAAACCAGTGCCATCTAGCTGACGTACCGATACTACACTTGATCTTAGCCAACAGCCCGAGGAGCTGATATATGTTCATCCAGTCACGCCAGACTCGTTTGGGTATGTCAAAGTGTTTCTAGTCTTCAGAATGATGTGGCTTTTTATTTACCAGCTCGGGAAAAACAAACAAACAAAAAAACTACCTCAGAGCATTGTCCGGTGCTAGCTTGGTAACATCAAAAATTGTAGTGACCAAATCAGTACGAGCCCGTATGGAGTGAGAGCACTGTTGTTATGAAAAACTTGGACGTAATCCTGTTCGCCTGGTGGGTGGGTGGCTTCAGTTGGTTACGATTTAAGGGACCAAATTTTTGTGTAATCAGGAGTTCAAGTCTCATGTGAGTCCTTCACTTTACAAACGAAACTGCCCAGAAAAGACACATAGCTGGATTATATATGGACAAATGTGCCATGGTATGTGCTGTCCTGCAGTGTGAGTGTGTTCATATTCCTGGTGATGTTGGAATGAGAGATGTATTTACAGCAATAATGTCAGAGAGGGCTGTGAACTGTGGGTAATTAGTTTTCTCTCTCCACCAGTCTCGTTAGCAGCATGATTCCTTGCCAATGGATAGATGGACACCTAATCTTTGTAAGCAGCTTTCTCTCTCCTTGTGTTAGCGGCATGTTAGAATATGGAGGTCTGATACTGGATAGAGCCACTCCACCACCTGATCAAATGTCTACATGAACCCAGTACTGCAATAAAAACCAGGGAGGACATCCCGGTCTTTTTACTCAACCCATTTCCACTTAACCACAGGCTCTAGTAGTTTTGCATGCGACAATTTACAAAGGGAATACACATGTTTGAGCATATTTTACAATGTATCAAATAATTGTAAATTCAACAAAGGTACATATGAGGTTGTGTGGTGATTTGATACTTTCAACATCCAGTGTGTTTGTAGTCGTTTTATTTGTGCCTTTAGTTGGATGTTTGTCGTTTGTCTCCATCGGTCCCATCTTTGGGTTTCTAAGTCTTTTTTTTGTTTTGTTTTGTTACCGCTTTAAAGTTTTGACGAAATCTGCCGCGCCTCATGAAACTAATCTCCATTTTCAATTATCATGCAACCGTGCGTATAGATGCTGCATAGAATGATCAGTATTTGTGTTTTGCACTTTCAAAGCAGTCTTGGAAATCTAAAAAAAAAAAAAAAAAAAAAAAAAAAGCCCTCTTGAAGTTGGGCCGAAAATAAAAATGAAATAACTGACGAGGTATTTTATGCTATCAATAGGAATTATAAGGAATAATATGAGTTTGAAGAGCTTTTCTAAAAAGGTTGAGATATATATATATATATATCTATATATATAAATATATACATTCATGAAGTACCTCATAAGCCTGATATATGCTGCATTGACGTTTTTCTTTGGTGTACTTCATATTGTCCAATAAAATTCTAATTTTCCCCGCTGGGAGGTTTGAATGTCACTGCCGGCTGTGCTCCCGCCTCCACCACTTCATCTGTTGTTGCACCTTGTGGCCAAACCATCACGTGTCATTCACACAGTTAATACTCCAACACAGTCTCCACGGAATATTCCTCAGCTGTAGCCGCATTCCTCTCTCTCTCTCTCTCTCTCTCTCTCTCTCTCTCTCTCTTTTTCTCTCTCTCTCTCTTCTTTTTTTATTCTGTATAGCCAAAAATATCAGGTTTAGTTGACGAAGTGTGGTATGATATGACTGTTAATGCCGGTGTTGCCGTCAAAGGGCTAAATCTGTTTCCTACCCTCCACCCGCCCCTTCCCTTCCTCCGACCCTCCCCCCCACCTTTGTCTTAAAATAGCCTTAGATTTACACCACAGGTTCCTATTTGGCCTTAAAAGTTGAACAAATTATGCACTACAGTTCCACCCACTAGAGCGAGAGCTCCATCCCATTCAGACACGTTGCTACAGAGTTTGTGGTGTGTCGTTGCCGTGTTATCTACCTCCTATGAATGTAGGGGCTGTCCTGGAGTTGACTGCAATGTTTGATTTTCACACTCAACGGAAAACAGACAATCATCTGTAGTAAAATTCCAAACCATGTTCCCCGATTCCAGGACACTCCGTTTTCCTCGATGTCGCTCCCTCATCGGCCATTTTCACGTTCTGTATAATGGTCTGTGATTAGAAACCAAGTGACCAAAGTCTCTCTGCAAAGGCCGCCGCTGCACAGCCGCGCAAATTCAAACCTCCCCTCACTTGTGTCATGTGCTCAAGTTTTGAGTTGTTTATTTTCTATTCTAGTTTTGGGTTTCTTCTTCTTTCTTTTTTTTTTGTTTTTTTCCTCTCTTCCCTTATTTAAACCACGACATGCCAAAACTGAATTTGCTGTCATTCCTGTTCTGGTGAGGGTCTTTATGTTGCTGATTTTAATTTGTTCACATCCACTGCTAAGCTCCTTGTTCTTGTTGTTGTAAAGTTGTAAGCTTTGATTTCTATTTTACATTTCCTCTTTTTTTTTCTTCTTTTTTTTTTCTTTTGTTTTGTTAACAATTATGCTTACAGAACACAAGATATGCTGTAAACCCTGTTAGGACATAATGTGAATACGTATCACTTAATATAGTTCACTCTTTGGCTTGACTGTAAGTTGCGTTAATTAATAAAAAATGTTTTAAAATTTTTGCAACTGTGTTGAGACTTTGTTTTCTTATTTTATTTTCAGCGTTGATGCGATATTCATCATCAGGATCAGATAGCTTGTATGGTTTCAAAAGGCAGTTTTGCATATCTGAAATGTACTTCTGAGTTTATTTGATTACATCCACCTGATTTATGCCTGAGAACTTCTTGAATTGAATCTTAAAATATGAATGTTGCCCTTAGATATGTATTTGATGGGTGCACAGGATGAGGAATTTACTTGGACCTGCACATGCACCTGATATGAGTGCAGATTATTTAGTTGTGTTTTTTTTTCCCACTTATTCCAAAAATGACAATATTCCACACAAATGAAGTTGGAAACTTGAGTAATCAAATCACTAATCCTGAAAAACCCGAGTTCGCACTCGCGAGGCCTTGGAGCGGAACTCAAGTTCACCGTGGTTTCCCTCCTGTCTGGTTACATGACGGCACAACGGATTCCAACATAAATTCTCCTTTTGTGTGTTCATGAAATTTCACACGTTTATGGGAAACTTTAAGCCTTTGAGTCATCATTCTGATGCTGAGCCATACTTGTTATTAATCTACATGGCAGCGCATTGGTAGCCACATTCACATGCAACTTTTCCTGGAAATATGCCAGCATTTTTCCTGGATCCGATGTGAATGAATAAATTATCTGGAAAATCTTCTTTGGTAATTTCCCACCTCAAGACCGAGTCAAGAGATGTCAGCGCGAAGGCTGTTCTGAATGAAAGCAGGAGAATGGCAGCCCTCCACTGGTCGTCTGGTGCTGTCAGTGTGAACAGGTGAAAGACTGCAATGTTCTGGAGCGGAGCTGCACGTGTGCACGGTGAAAATCGAGAGTGGCGTCAAAGAGGCATTTTCGGGGGAGCTACACAGCATACAGGTCCAAAGAATGCTCCTAAAAGCAGACAAGTATTGGTGTAATGCATCAGGAATATGCTGTTTACCTCTATAACATTCAGAAGCTGTCATACTGTGTGTGTGTGTGTGTGTGTGTGTGTGTGGCCGTGACAGCAGCTTTTATTTCCACATTTGGTAAAGATTTCCCAGAAACAATGACCTCGCTGAACATTTACCCCACAGAAATGGTCTCAACTCTCATTGCTGCGCATCTTCTTCCGCTCAAGGTACAAATAAACTTTTTGCAAATATATATACATAAACAGATTTTTTAACCATTATTGCCCGGCAACATCGAGGGACATTTGGGTTGACGGTCAGTTAGATGTTGTAATCTTAAACCCATGTTCCACCAGACTGTCCACGAAAACAAATCTTTAACTTGATTTAAAAACAACAACAAATCACTCGAGGAAATTGAATCGACTTTATTCATTCGCTGTTAGAAATGTAGAAACAAATCTGTCGTTGTGAAAACACTTGACCGGGCAGCGGGAATCCAGAATTCAACAAATATGACAACTCTTGCCTTGATAAACATCATCAAGGATACCGACCACTACTGATCTTCAAGTCCTAAAATTTCTAATTTTTTTAACATGTTTTGAATAGTTTTCTCCTGATATAATTTTCTCCTTTTTTTTTTCAATTGTAAAAAGAGTTTTGCCCTTTAGTGCATTCACAATAAAAGCCCTTGCCTTCAGTTCAAATATTGGTCAGATGTGGATTTGGAACTATTTAATCGGAGGACGATCGGGCCTTTGGCATACACTGAAGATTAAGGAGCATAAGGATTTTGTGTGTGTGTGTGTGTGTGTGTGTGTGTGTGTGTGTCACTTTCACACATAAAAAACACAAACAAACTGACATGTAGACGATAAAGAAGAGAGCAGCGCCGCTCTTCCTCCACACAGACACTCAGGCAGGATCATTAAAAAAAAAAAAAAAAAACACTCCGAAAAAAAACTACGGCAATGAAAAACTAGTAAGAAAACAGAACTAGAACAGAAATCAACACGATAAATGATCTTGTCTTTTACATACAGGAGAAGTTGTGCACAAACAAAACCCTCTTATTTCAGTTGACCTTTGACCTTCTTTTTTTTAAACTCCACATTAAACAACACTAAAATAAAAAAGTTTCATTGTACGGAGGTGAAATAAAACAACTAACAGGTTCCTTGGACATGGCAGCGACACTGACGAGCTTCTCCCCCCCCCCCCCTTGAAGATCTTGACCCCATCCTTGTCTTCATGTTGATCCTTAATCCTGAGTCCAAGACGAGGTGGAAGGGGGGAGGGGAGAAATCAAACCGACGAGGTATTTGAACGACTACAAAATAAAGACGTGTTTCACTACAACAATAAATTAATGCAAAAATATGGCCGTGACCAGATTCTTTTTTTGTTCCGTTCTCAATCACATCAAATAGAAAGATCTTTCATAAAAAGTTATAAAATAAATAAGCACTCTTTCCCTTTGAGTTTGAGTAGAAAAAAGTCGCATGGCGTGCAGGCCCGAGAAGAGAGAGAGAGAGAGAGAGAGCGAGAAAAGGAGGACTCTTTTTTTAATATTCATGTTACTTTACACAAGTATCTCTCTGGTCTGTCTCTCCTGCCTTGATGGTCAGAAACACACATGCTGGTGGGTCTTACGTGACCGGCTCACAGTGGACAGTCGAGGACCCCCAAACCGCCCCCCCCCCTCCCCCCCTCCCCCAACCACCCCAGTCCTCAGTACACCCAGTTCACAGGGACCCACTGAGGTTCACTGCACAGTGTGTCCACGGCGGCCTGTAACGTCTCGAAGGCCTTGTCCAGGTTGTCGTTGACGATGGTGAGGTCAAAGTAGTGGCTGTAGGCCCTCTGGATGCGCGCGCTCTCGTCCACCGTCTTCCTCAGGTCCACGTCCTGGAAACACGTACAGGTGAGTTGGTTCCTGCTGCCGGAGTAGCCTCGACTCGTAACGCCTGATTTCACTCTGCGGTGCTGGGCAAACACGACTAACAAAGGCTGCATTCCATTTAGCTGCTTCTGCCTGTTGACTGTGTTGGCGGCTGTTTAATGAGTGTTTCTAATCAATGTACAAGGCCATACATGAAAACCATACCTTACCCCATCTGGGGTGTAACCCTCGTCTGTCAGACTGAATTGGGGGGTTAAAAAAGTCCTTTAGTGTGTAAGAACACACTTGTGCCTCCAAAACTACTTTCTCATCTTCAAATGGCAAACGAGCGACTCGCTGGTGATTCTAACGGAGGTGGAAGACACAGATATTTTCCTCAGGAGTCCAAAAACAGCTATAAGAGAGAAAAATGGCTGACAGAGAAAGAGCTACAAGAGAGAGAGAGAGAGAGAGAGACTATTGGGCCTCATTCATGAAAGGGTTTTTTTGGCACACGTTTGTCCTCAGCCCTGAAAAGGGTCTTACAGACCTGCAGAGCCTGGTAGTTATTTGTTACGCCTCCCCCTGACAAGCCTGTGACTGACAAATACTAGCAGGCTTTGCCTCCTGTCTGTGAGACCAAATTGAGGGCTAAAATGGTTCCAAAGGACATTTCAAGAACGGGGCCCACTGGACTCAAATCCACCGGGAGAATAGAAACAGAACTCTAGATGGATGTCAAGTCCATCACGAGTCCACAATCTGAAGGTGAACTTACCGTGAGCTGTTTGGTGGTGATGCCTGCGTCCACCACAGCTTTGTGCATGGCCTTGAGCGTATCAAAATCTGGCGCCGCGATGAACACCACGTAAGGCATGAACTCTGCTGTTTTCAGAACCTTCAGGGCCTAGAGGTGGACACAGGAGGAACAGTGATTCCCTCCCCATCACTTTTTAGAGACTTGAGGCCCGTCTAAACGCTCCCCTTACCTGTGGGTTGACATCCAGGATGCAGGTCCGCCCAGTGGCCACCACCTCATGGATGGATTCGATCTTGGTGCCGTACAGGTTGCCGTCGTACTCGCCGTGTTCCAGGAACCGACCTGCTTTCACATCTACCTCCATTTCAGTCCTGGTGGTGAAGTGGTAGGAGTTTCCGTCCAGCTCGTCGTCACGCGGCCGTCGCGAGGTGTCTGACGGGAGGGGGTTCAGTTAGTTGAGCTATTGGTCCTCGCTGATGTCGAGAGATACAGATTAGAGTGTGACGTACATGGAATAGTGGTGCCAAAGCAGGTGGGCTGAAGGACCATCAGTCGGTTCTTCAAGCTACGTCGACCCACACCCTGAGCACCAATCAGGACCAGTGTCTTTCTCTGGAAAGCAGGGACCTTTGCCACCTCCTCGTAGATCTGCAGCTCATGCCTGTCAAACTCTACATGACAGCAGCTGTTAGTAGGACAAAGATAAGATGTCAGCTCAGGAGCAGCATGGCTAAGAGTCTCACCTGCGTTCTTCGCCGTCAGGTACATCATCTTCTTCTTCTTTTTGCCAGCTATGGTACCACAAAGGATCCCTGAGAACCAGGATAAGCATATGTTTGCTATTACATCATTCAGCCAGACGGGGGCAGGCTTGCACCATACACAGAGTGTTGAACAGATTTTGCTCCCCAGGCGTTTTGCTGCCATAAAATCAGTTTTCAGTGGTTAGAGCAGCACTGGGGTCAGGTGGCAAACCAGTTCACAGACTGGGTCAATCTCATTTCTCTACACCAGCAGGAGAACAGCACCCACCTGATCCATCAAAGTCTCGAGGGACAAAAGCTTTCCTCTTCTCCTCCAAGAACTGACTGGGTATCAAACCTGTAGCTCCTCCCACCACATGGCACGCCTGCCACAGATGACATATTACAATTTTACATCCTTTTTTTGGGTTTGTTTTTAACACATCAAGTGAAACCAAAAATTCTGGAAGTCTCACCTGCCACCAGTTGGGATCCTCCCTGTTGACGATTTGAAGGATGTCACCTTTCTTGAACGCCATCCCCGCCTCCCGACATGGGATCAGGCTGTCGTTGGCAGGGTTGTAGTCAAAGTACGGCCGCACGTACACCTGGGAGGGTTTGATGTGAATGAGTGAAAGGTTAAACCCGTCTCTCGTACTGGCTCGCTCACCGTGGTTACGCCCTCCACTGCTCCAGAGCTGATTGTATTGCGCCAGCGGTGGAAGGTTTTGGCTTGGAGTGCAAGACTGAATGAATTAAACAAGCAGCCAGAGGAAGCAATAAACCCAGCCAGTAAAACAACAGCATGGCAGCAGGATGGGGTTTTACTCATTCATTTCTTTCCAGTGCTCACTAACCTTCTTCCTCAGCATCGATAATGGGGCAAAAATGTTGTGTGTATGAACTCACCAAGAATTATCTCACTACTGTACTTTTAATGTGCAGGAGATTACAGGAAAAGTGTGTGTGTGTGTGTGTGTGTGTGTGTGTGTGTGTGTGTGTGTGTGTGTGTGTGTGTGTGTGTGTGTGTAAGAGATAGAAACAGCTAGTGTGACCTAGATAGCATGTGGAGTGTTATTAATAGGGCTCCCAGGGTTAACATTCCTGCGCAGGGAATTGTGGGAAGGGCCGTAGGACAAATCACCAGCCCTGTACCACTGCCCAACATCTGCCGCTCATTACATAACTGCTGTGTGTGTGTGTGTGTGTGTGTGTGTGTGTGTGTGTGTGTGTGTGTGTGTGTGTGTGTGTGTGTGTGTGTGTTGACATCTCATTCGTGTGTTGTTGTACCTGCGGAGGTGCAGGGGCGTCCCGGTAGCTTGGGAGGATTTTAAGAGTGATTCCTCCGCTGCAGTCCTTGAGCATGTCCTGCAGCTCGGTGGGGTTGTTGCCAACGTCTTTGCCATTGACTTCCTTGATGATGTCACCCACGTGAAGAAGACCCTGCCTGTCAATCATGCCACCGTGAAGGATTCTAGCAATAACCAGGTCGTCCTTCTCTACGCGGAATGTGACGCCCTGAGAAGAAGGATTAGAGTCCCTTCATGTCTACTGGCAGACATCACCACACACACATACACCACAAACGAATCTCTTCACGCACACACACACACACACACACACACACACACACACACACACACACATACACCACAAACGAATCTCTTCATGCACACACACACACACACACACACACACACACACACACACACACACTATAACACAGTCTCTTACCAGAGGCTCCCCGGCCTTCTTTCGGATGCCAATCATGCGCACAGCATCTGCCTGCATCAGAGCGTTGTTCACTGCTGCGTCATTGGCTGTCTCAGCTGGGGGCGGGACTTCGTAGCATTTAGAAGCCACCATGTCATGCGCCTCCAAAAGTGACTGAGAGGAAGTGAACAGGACCAAGAGGGAGAGTGTAACTTTTCATGGATGAAAACAAATGACAACTGGAAATAATAAGCAACAATTCAAGTCAGTTTAGCTGCACTGAGGCTGGTGAGACCAGTAAAATCTGCAGGCTAGTGGTTGCTAGTATGAGGGAAACATTAGTAGCAGTGATTCTGTCCAATCTGCCTCTGTTACACTGGTAGCAGTTGTTGGCTCGTGTGGTAAAGTTGAGATTCATAAGTTTAAGGCTTTTTAGCTGCCAGAACTATTCATCTTTGCTGCAGCAGCCACCTGGTAAACAGCAGTGAGACTCATTTGTGCCAGGCTCAGGATGTGCGTCTGCATGTATTTGGCTGGAGGAAGCAGTGTTGCACACACAGGTAAATATGCATTCAATTTCTTTTTTTTTTTGCATTGTTTTGTAACCGACATTCGAATCCTTGATGTAAAATAAACCAAAATTACGAGGCTCACTTGCAAAATTCAGTCTGATGTTCCAGAGGTGAATATTGGATGATGCCAGGCTGTGATTAAAGCAGCGATATAACTTCATTTCTTCTGTCTGAATCCACACCAAACTGTGGCTCTTCTGATGGATCACATCTGATCCTACATCAGCCCTCGGTTAGAACTATAATCTGAACTTTGACCCTCATATCAGCAGGCTTGTTCAAACCTGATTTTTCCAGCTGAGGACTAAAAATCCAACCTGTGCATTTAGAGAACTCCACACAACCTCTTCTTCTCACTTCTGGACTAGCGGAGCACTATTTTCTCCACTTCTTTTCCACACAGCAGCTCGGCTATAAACCAGCACCAGTTTTAGATCCCGCATCACTACCTGTCCTCGCATCTGAGCCCGGCCATAAATCTCAGAATTCCTGCAACGCTACTCCACCCTCAGACCGCTCAGGTCCTCCCTCCTTGACCTCATATTTCTAATCCAAGGACGGATAAAGAGGTTTAATTTGTTTTCAATTTAAGTTTTGTTATACGAATGCTGACGATTAATGTATGTTTTCATCCAGGGTTTTATTAGACTGAAGGTATTTTTTTTTTAAAAAGCTCTGTTGCAAGGCGTATATTTTACTTTCCAGAAAACACTGAACACATTAAATAACTCATTTCTATTCAATGAGCCTCTCACAGAACTCTGCTTTCATCCATGTTTCAGTTAACAGGCCAATAAATACAAACTATTATCTTTTATATGTATGTTGTGTATTGGTATCTTTAACCTTTGTAATTTAGGTTTTAAAAAGTGCTTGCTCATATGATTAGAATAAAGACAATTAAAAAAAAACTCAACAAAGAATAAACAAATCCAAAGCTGCTGGTTTGGTTATAGTTTGTATTACTAAACCCCCCCCCCCCCCCCACTACGTACTTGTTTAAGGACAGATTTTATGTGAAAAGTTCCTAAGGAGAAATAAAACAAAAAACTAATCATCTAATGGGAGGAAATCCCAAATATGGATTATTATTGAATACAATCAATTAATTCCTGGTTCATTTAACATCCAGCATCTGTGAATAAACATCAGACCTCTTCTTAAGTTGCTGCTGATTTTGTAAAGTATATTTCTAACAGTCAGGCAGAAAAAAAAATTCTTGGAAAAAAAAAGCTATGTTTTTAAAGTCACAAAGTGATGTAATATCTGTTTCTTCTAACCCTCCCTCCCTCACTCCGTCTCTTCCTCCCTCCCTCCGTCTCTCCCTCCCTCTCAGTAGGTCAGCAGGGTTTTATCCTTCGGCTTACAGAGCAAACGGCTCTGATTGGTCTGCCGGCTTGGATGTGTCACTCTCATTGGTCTAGCCTGTGCAAATGGGCCGGTAGGACAGAAGTTCACCGGTTCACGAGGGTCCCAAACATCGACTCCTGCTACTGCAGCTTCCCATTAACTACAAACGGTACTTAACATGGAGGCCGATGGAAATCTTGAAAAGAGAAAAGTCGGACACCCCATTGCTCAGAAAACATTATTACGTAATTAGCAAAATGGGGATTAGCAGAATTACTTTCAGTTGATTTAACCTAACAATGGCAGTCTGGTATTAAATTGAAAAAGCTATGTTTGATTAAACAAAATTAATCACTTTACAACAAGCGTGTATTCAAGAGACGGTTCGCCAAAAAATGAAAATTCAGTCAGTATCTGCGAACTCACATGCCGACAGAAGGGCGGGTGAGGTTTTCAGACCATAAAAAATAACTAGTGGAGTTTCACAGGAAAAAGTGTAGCAGTAACCTACCAAGCAACTGAGGTGAATGGAAACCAGTTTTCAAATGTAAGAAAAAACACAATATATCATTAAAATACCTCCGTGCTGCTATTCCAAAGTAAGCACGTAGAGAGGGTTGAAAACATCGCCGCCGCCGCCACCTTTAGAGCCGCCCTGCTCACTGTGTCCTGGAGCTTCCAGCACTGACGCAATGTTTGCAGTGAGGCTAAAAGCATACATGGCAACTTGGCATGTGGCGGCTCCAGGACACTTGGGTTACTCTTGACGAGCACATGTACATTTTCTAACATTTGTGAGTTGGTCTCCATTCACTGCAATTGTTTGGTTGATTACTTCAACACCTTTTCCTGTGAAACTCCAGCAGTGTTTTGCGGACTAAAAAAAACAAAAAACAAAAAAAAATTCACCCAACCTTCAATCAGCAAGATTATGACTGAATTTTCCTTTCTGGGTGAACTATCCCTTTAATACCGGTTCCTTAATACTTAGTTAACAATTATTACTGCCTTATTCATTATTAGTTAAAAGTTAGAAAAACTTAATTCATTATCAGTTGACAGTTATAGTGTCTAGAAATCATTTACTAACAGTGTTCATGTTAATAAATGCTTAATTATGCTTAAGTAATACTTATTTAGCACTCTCACATATAACTAAGCAGTAACTAAGTATTATCAATAAAAAGCAGCTTGATGCGGAGTCCCTGGGCACCTGTAGGATACTGCTTCAATTTTCAACCCAGCAGCAGCAGCATTATTTTCAGAAATCTGTTTTTTGTCACCGACCAGAGAACAGATTGACTCAGCGTGGTGTGTTTTCACTCACCTGGAAGTGAGGCTCCTGCAAGATCCTGGACAGCTCAGCGGCACTGTCATCTTTAACCTTGAGACTGCTGATGTCACCCAGGATCTCCGTCACCAGCTCCATGTTATTGTCCTGCACCGCCTCCAGCTTCACTTCCTCTAGCTGTTCGTGAGCCTGCGAGGCACGTTCAGAGAGGGAAGGTGGTGTTTTTAGATCTGCTGACTGTCAGTTGTGAGCTGAATATTAACAGCCTGATGTTTGCTGTGTTCTCATTCAGAGGAGTATTTATGTTTAGTCATCTGACATATCTAAAAGTCTCAGTCCTGCAGGGAGAATGAATGAGACTGCAGCTGTCCTCCACCTGAACTTGCTAGACGACATGCGTGTGTGTGTGTGTGTGTGTGTGTGTGTGTGTGTGTGTGTGTGTTTGTGTGCAGAGAAACTGCAACACACAGTAAATAAAACAGCAACGTCTGTGTTCTAGCCTAACCAGGCAGCGTACGTACAATGGGACTTTCCATGATGCCACGCAGGAAGAGCAGGTCGATGTCTTTGGCGCCTGTGGAGGTGGGCAGCTCACCCAGATTATCCAACACCTGCTGCATGGCTGAATGTGAGAGACATAAACAGAGAAAGAGCCAGATAACGGGAGTTAACCAGGCGTGAAAGTCACACACACACACACACACACACACACACACACACACACACACACACACACACACACACGAGAAGACCTTGATTGATTGCATTACTTTCAGGCCTTTCGTGCAGCGTTTTCACAGCTGAGTACTTTAAAACATGGTTTGAAATTAAGCAAAATTAAAGCTCAATCTTTTCTGGTCACAATTCAAATGTTCTCGGCTAGAAGAGAGTTTCTTCACAAATGACATCCTTTGAGTCTGTGCACACGGTGAGAGAGAGAGAGAGAGAGAGAGAGGTGTGGAATGTAGGTATCAGCCAACTAATGCCAGGGTCTCAAAGCCCATCTAAGCCCATTTAAGAGATTTAAAGCTCCGGGGACGTGTGTGTGTGTGTGTGTGTGTGTGTGTGTGTGTGTGTGTGTGTGTGTGTGTGTGCGTGTGTCTCTGTGTCATTACACACTTATGTAGCCAGTGAATATGTCCAGTCAGCACTGATTCATCATCTGCTCAGACTGTACTTTGATGTGCTATCCATCTATTATCTTACACCTTGACTTATGTTTTAGGTCAGAAAGCTGTTAACCTCTTTTTAAACGAGACATGGAGCAACATTTCTCATCATGTCAGTGTAGCAGAGATGGGAAATCGGGGAATAGCAGATGCTAATGCTCCTGATTGGATCCCACATCCTGCACTGGACGGTGAGACCACTGTAACACAACACGAGACACGTCAATGATCCACACATGCAGTT
Source organism: Aulostomus chinensis (assembly GCF_037954235.1). Taxonomy (NCBI): domain Eukaryota; kingdom Metazoa; phylum Chordata; class Actinopteri; order Syngnathiformes; family Aulostomidae; genus Aulostomus; species Aulostomus chinensis. Next base: position 14,088,064 of record NC_141341.1, read on the forward strand.
TAAATAATCTGCTTCGAAATACGTTTGAATTTCATGCATTTGCTTATATTGTATGTTATATTTTAATACAGCGCCAACAACAACAATAACAACAGTGATGATAATCAAGAAAAACAGCTCTGGTGTTGGAATCAGAATCAGTGGATGTGTTGAAATCAAATTGAAACTTAAAAAAAAAAGGATGGATAAGTGCATCTATAATATGTTGTTTTTGGAAAAATACCATGTGATAGGTGCGCATGGTTTCTGGGTATGAATATCTAAAGTGTATTTTTGCATATAATATGTAAAAACTATTTGTTTTGAACATAGTTGAGGACTTTGGACAGAATCCATTGAATTTAAATCATACATTGGTTTGCAGCACTAAAAGGAGAAACTGTACCGTGTACTAATTTATTATACACAAATAGTTCAGACGTGAACGATCCTCCTGGTGGTGGACGAATAGAGGAGGCGGGTCAAAAGTGCACATCAGTGAAGTCAAACATTTCCTGCATGACAACACTGAAAAGTGTTCAGAGACTTCAGTTCCTGTGGAGACCCGACACACACGCCAGGATAAACACAACTGCAATTGCTGGAAATGCATCTCACTCACTCACGCACTCACTCACTCACACACACACACACACACACACACACACACACACACACACACACACACACACACACACACAAACATGCACACACACGCACACGCACACACACACACATAGAACGGACTAAATCACCGCTGCGATCCCTCACTCTTTCATCCACACTAACAAGTACTCATGAATGTGTTTTCCAATTCCTCAAATGTTTCCATTCAATCACAACTAGCAGACGTTTTCGTGATTCATAATGTAAGAATATTTGTTTGAATGAGAGAGAGAGAGAGGGAGAGAGAGAGAGAGAGAGAGAGAGAAGAGAGGTGCCTGGACGACAGAAACTTTCCAGCCACTTGCAACAAAAGGAGCATCCAAACTAGACCCTAAGCCAGAAATATTGGAGCTCTTGTGTGATCTGAGTTGACCTCTCTTCACTCGGTCAGCCCACTCTTCACTAGCGTCCTTGACCGCAGGAATGTTTGTTCATCTCATCCTGTCGTCCACCTCTCTGCCACGTGGACCTTTGTGTACACTACCCGTCTCCACACAGAGTTACATTATGCTCTTCTATCCAGTGAGACATTGGAAGATGAGCTTTATAATCCTTGGAAATATGTCACGCAGGAGCTAATATCCTTGCTAAGCCTGGCCTGACGAAGTTGTTACCAGCTCTGGACAACAGCGGGATGTTTTCCTGCCAGATCACAAACCTACAACAATGAATCATCCTGCTTACCTGCTCTTGATTCTTCCCTCTGTGGTGCTCTCTGGTTTGTGTGCAGTCTTTAACCACCGCCTTTGGATGTGCACCTCGCAGCGCGGTGTGCAGTGAATGCCAATGCACACACTTCCCTGCTTAAGAATTCCTAACTCTGTTTCTCAAGGAATGCGAGACAAATCCCACAAGAACAGACCTGGCAACCTGCATTATATGTGGTAATATTATTTTTTTAGCTCACCGGACGGAGATCAGAGGAGTACCTCGGCTAGCACTAAAGTAACATCATCCATAACTAATCGCACTGTGGATTTATTTTACAAGTGCCTCCTCTAGGGAAAAAGGAGGGCAACTTTCACAGCATCATTCCCTCCATCTTCCATATTCTGTTCCTCCTGTCCTCACCTCCAGACGTATCAGCTCCCTGTGCCGACTGGGCCACCTCCACGCCAGGCTGTTCCGGTGTCATCACCTCCCGTGCCTCCTCCTCCTGTACCCCATTGGCATCCTCCATTGCTGTGACCATCACCAAGCCTTCCTTCTTCTTCCTCCCTGCTGCCGCAAGTACGCTAAGGCTAACCACTAGCAAACCCCCAGGAGTTCCACAACTGTCCTCCAATCGACTCGTCTGGCCCCGCTGACCCTCTAAACTCCCAGAGACACAGAGGGAGAGTACAGCAGAAGAGGAGGAGGAGGAGGAGGAGGAGAGGGTGGGATTTAGGGCAGATAATGAGAGAAGCAAAGAGAGCGACAATAGCGTGGGATTAAGATCAATGCATGTTAAGAGAGAAGAAGGGAAAGAGGGGCGGCGTGGAGGAGGTAAGATGATGTGAAGATAAGTTCAGAGAGACAAGCATGAACGGGAGGAAGAGGGAGGAAACTGGACGGCATACACAGATGTGGACATGCATTCAGTGCCTGTCAGTCTCCTCCCTCCACTCCAGCTTTAATACCCTCCCATCCTAACCCTCATCCCCCTCACACACACACACACATCTACATATATACACACACACACACCCCCACACACATACACACACACACGCACACACATAATCCCACAATCCTCTCCTGCTGCTGAGGGCTGGCCTGAGTACCCCGTCTCTTGTTTTCCACCGACCCCACCCAAAGTGGAGGTGCCACTCATGTCTAGACGGGACACACACACACACACACACACACAAACACACAAGTTGGATGTGTCATTACGTAAGTAATCTTACATAAGTGTTACTGAGGAGGGCCTGACCCTACATTCCCATTCTAGTCCTCCTCTTTCTCTCATTCGTTCAGGGTTTGGACTCCCCGCCGCACTTCTGAGCGTGCTCATCTGTATCCACAGCGGTCGCCCACCTTCCTCAAGCAGCATGTGTCGGCCTAATGGGAACTTTTTCCTCACTCGCAGTTTTACATCGGTTTCTCCTTCTCTTCAAATCATGGAGGCAGTCAGCTCGGAGGTGCTGGCGGGATTATAAACATTATTGGGGCTGCCATTTAACTCCTCCCTCCCATGTCGGGTGCACCGCTGGGTGTCATGACACAAATCTTCAGGGACCCAATTACTAATTTCATCAAGAGATAATGAAAATGATTAAAAACCATATAAAGAATAAATGTGTGAACACATAGCGAACAATCTGTTCTACAGTACGTCTCATTAGCGTTGCTTCAAACTGGCCTCTGCAGGGGGCATTAACGGGGGGGGGGAGCACCTCACAACATTATATTTAAAAGTTTATGTGTTATCATGAGGCTGAAAAAATCCCTCCAAATATATCTTATCAGATATTATGTTCAATCCCCAGGAAGAACTCGGGGCCTTCACTCCATTTTTAGTGGCCAGACTGTGGAATTAAGAGTTTGGCGCGAGAAGCCCACAAGCCTGAAAATGCTTTTTTGTCCATAAGCTTACAATGGCGGATGCATCACAGTCCCTGCGGAATGACTCCATTAACGATCAGAAGTTGATCTACTTAGTCTGATAACATTAAGAAGGTCTAGACGAGCCTTAAGTTAGCCAAAGGCTAGAGCAGAAGTTAGCTGATAGCATGTAAGCGTAGCCTCTAGTGTGCTTGCTCTGGGGGATGACGCAGAGACTTTATATGGAAGTTTTGTTTGTTTGTTCTCTCTGTTGATTCATGAGCATTTTCACAGAAGCTAATGTAGCCCTGTGGTTACCATGGTTTGCCATCTAAGTGTGTTAGCATGCTAACATGTGCTAGTTTGGACTAAATGCAAGTTGTGTCCCTGTGGAATGTCATTAGTTTTTAAGGTATTTTATTTAATGAACCAAAGAATTGATCAAATTATGACAATTATTTTTCAGGGAACTGGATTCTGTAACAGATTCGGTGCCATAGGGGATTTTTGACTGGATGACAGTCGCTGTCAGTGAAAAGATGCACCAGTGGAACAGTCAAATGTTTGGTTGCTATTCCTCCATCTTTCCTACCAAGGCTGCAGAGATGCAGGATAAAGCCGTCCCGTACAGTCTGTAGCCTCATCTAAACTGGCTCCTCCCCTCGAGTGCCCGCCCACACCGACACAGCTGTGCAAGGAGCAGATCTGCCTGCTTTAATCCGTCCCCTAGTTTCCCTCTACACGGCCGGTCAACCCCTCCCCCAACACAGGACGTGGGACTTTAATCCGGCCACAAAAGCACGGGATTACCAATCTCTCACTCCCTCACTCACTCATTCGCCATATCCAGTGTTCAAACATCACCACTCAGATAGCGGTGGCTGGTTTGGTTGCTTTCTGTCCCAGCCTGAATTGACATCCTGGAAAAATAGAGTTACTTCAATATCTAATCACAGCACTGGCAGTAATACTACAGGTACTGCAGTTCCAAACGGCAGCCTTTTGCTGGTCTGCTTTCTAGATTAAAGTGGTGGGAGACTTGAGTTGCATGGGAGCAAAGGGAGAAAGCTTTGTAGCGTTTCATCCTCAAGCTTTGGCTGAATCAGCACAAATATGTCACAGCCAATGATTGCCTTGTATTTCTTTTATTTATTGTATTGATTAGGTTTTATCTTCTTTCCACTGTGTGTTGTTTTATGGAGTGTATTTACTTTGTCCCCCCCCCCTTTTTTTAACGTACCCAGAGAAAACAGATGCATATAAATACTCTGGTTCAATTACTTTTAGTAGAGCGCCATCTTTATTAAAATAAAGGGGGGGGGGGGAGAGCCATTTACAGTTTGTTCGTCACATCAGCACACGAGTCTTACTTCTGAAATATTCTGGCCTAATTCTCTTGCGGTAGAAAGTCAGAGAATGTGAACTGAACTTTGGGTTTAAAGACTCATACAAAACAGAACGGAGCGCTGAGTTGAGGCTTTGTTAGACAATAAACAATCAGCTGAACCCTGTTAGTTGTATAGTTTACACGAGAGACGACAAGGTTGTTCGTCCTTTTCCTTTTTTCCTAAAGCAGAAATAGAGCAGCTTTGCTTAAAGTCCAAATGGGAGCAATCTGGCTGAATTCACAATTAAAACAAAACAAAAATAATCAGGGATTTTTACTAAAAAAAGAAAAAAGTGCTCAAAGTCTATGCAAAATGACATTGTGCTTCTTGTGCTTTATGACCTTGCACATTCAACCAGGGTGTTTTCACAAATGGTCCCTTTTAAGCAAACAGACCTGTCAAAGGGGACCCAGTTCTATTTGCCCTCATATTTCAGATCATTTCTCAGAGGCCTCTGTTGTCTTTGGCCACGTTCACACTGCAAGACTTAATTCTGATTTATTAGGAGGAGAAAAAAACTGATCTGAGCCACTTTTTCCAGCAGTAGCCTTATCAGTCCAGCTCCAGAAGCAGTGGACATTTGTGTTCACATGAAGTGAACCACAAAATGGACTTGAAGCGAACTGAACCCCCCCGGTAGTTCATCTGATTCGTCTGTTCAGGCCTATAGGGACGAGGTGTGAATGCACCCTAAAAAGTGGGTTGTTTCAAAAGCACTGAAGTGACAGAACCATGTCAGCTTGTGGACACTTTTGCTACACATCTCCACAGAACAGAGGAAGAGGTGGGGAGGAAGTTGTGTTACCTGTGCCAGTCAGTGTAGTCCGACCCCCGTCCTAGCTGCGCATCAGTGGGAGCTGTGAAGACCTGAAGACAAGAGAAGGAGAGGAAGAGGAGAGTTGAGGGCATGAATATTCTCTTCTACTTGCGTTCCGGCATTTCCATAGCTCCTCACGTATATACTCGCTTTAGCATTCACACATGCACACACACTCTCTCTCTCTCTCTTTCTCTCTCTCTCTCTCTCTCACACACACACACACACACGCGCGCACACAATGCCTCTGTCTTTTTTTTTTCTGTGGTTGATCTCTCTCATCTATCATCCTGTTGTCCCTGCCTTTTGCAAGACAGGAGTCTTGTTTGCAGACTGAGGCCGTTCGCAGCGACCAGTCGTCCAGGGTGATTCATTGTCCTCATCTATTCGAGAGTGCTTGCATCATCAGTTGGCGATGCACCGTAAATGTAGTAAATGGTTGCTGTTCTCTGAAAGTCATGACAAAGCAGTACGCATTCAATCTGAGAAAAGACTTTCCCTTAATTTCACTTTCAAATATATACAGGTGTAAATATCACCTACGAATAGATATAGGACGGCGTCATGTTACGAGGATTCTGTGATACTCGATATATTGAAAGGTAAATAATCTCATAACATAATGGCATTTGTGAAACTGAAGAAAAAAATGCTGCCTAAAAAAGTAGCAATCGTGTATTTATTCACTCATAATTTTTGCACAGAATTTGACATCTGAGATTAAACAAAATACAACAGAGAACACAGACTTTGCTCAGTACCTCTTCAAAACACACACATGCTAAACTAAAATATTGATTTACATTGATATTTTGTATATTTTGTCCCCTCCTCCTCCCATATACTCTAAGTTGTCTCCTTCTCCCAATTGGTTCCCAGAATGAGATAAAACTGTCTGTAAATGCCAAAACCATCACCAAAAAGAAAAGAAACGAAAAGTTGTTACGCCAGGAACGAACCAAACTGTGGTTCGGGTCAAACCAAGTCTCCGGTGTTTCAGGGGAGGTTTCACCTGTAATTTTGCATCAGATCAGGCTGAAAAGACCAGACCAAATAAAATCGTGTGTCCTCACAAGCACTGATATTTGCATAAGGACACAAAACCATGGTATCTAGGCCACTTCCTTTTCTCTTCCACTCACAAATAGACAACAGCGACCCTGCATCATCCATCCAATACAACCTTGATTCAAGCTGCTCTGAATTGCCATTGTGAAAGGGACCGTTCGAAAATCTGAACTAGGGAAAAAACAATGAAATGGTGTGATTACAAATAATTGATGTCTGCACCGAGCCAACCTGTGATTGATTAGCCTCATTCTGGTTCGCTTGTATCTCGCACTTCCCTCAGACACAGACAAGAGGACATCACGCTGCTCACTTAACCTTTGACCTTTAGCTCCTCTCTAGTCTGAGTCATACAAACACATCCAATCCTGCTCGATCAGAATGAGTTCCAGGTTTGTAAATATGATTACACTACACACACACACACACACACACACACACACACACACACACACACACACACACACACACACACACACACACGCTTATTACTGGCTATGATCTCTCCTCGTTGCACCGAAGTCCTTCACTCATCATGTTTAGCGCTAATTGGTCCTTCATTGTTTGACACAAACGCGAGAGCCAGGTCGATTCATTACGCAACACAGATTACAATCAGGCTCAACACACTCACTGGAAGTGAAAGATATCCCCCGCAAGAATGTTAATGGAGGCAAAGCCACCAGGGCAAATCTTTGCCAAGTCATCCGCACCAGGGAGCAGTAGCCTGGCCAATCAAAGGTCCGAACACAAAGGAGGAGAGAGTGAAGGAGGTGAAAAACTGCGCAGAAAAAGGATCCGTTTTATTTAAGAGTAATGTATAAAAAAGGGTAGAAGGAGCGGGAGAATTTCTAAAGAGATTTAGAGCGAGAGAATAAGAAATCCGCACAGATAAGAGAGTTATAGGAAAAGCAGCTCAAGTCGTGGGAGCAGGGGAGGGAGAAGATGAGAAGCTCTTAGTACATAAAAGAGTAGAGGGACGAGGCTGCTGAATGCAAACACTTTTGTGGGATGTTTCTAGAAACTACAGCTGCAGGTAAAAGCAGTCGTCTGGTGTTTGTTGCACCAACAGAATAGATTTTTATCAGAACATCCATGAATGTGCTTGTAGACACGGAAAATATGCGTTTGTACGTAGGTCATCTCAAGACCGATGTTTCCACTGGCAAAGGTCGAGATTTCTCAAAATGATAACATCAAGCACTTTTCTCATGTTACTCCAAAACCTCTTTTTATGACAGGAAGTGGTAACCGGTATCCTGGGCTGCGATTGGCCAGCTCAAAGGAGAGGATGCGCTAACAAAAGCTCTCTGAGTGCCCTGGTTGCCAAGCAGTCATATGATGGACAGCTCCTGGAAGAGGGATTATAGGATCAGGGGGTTTGTTTTTGTATGAAACATCATTTCTGTCCCACACATGGTAACGCGCGTGTGTATGTGTGTGTGTGTCCCCTCTGGATCTAGTCACGCTAGCAGGGAATCTCGCTGCACCTCTGAGAAGCACATTTAGAGTGTCGGATGGAGCACAATGCCACTTCCCTGGAGGTCACGAAACACAAACACACACACAGAGTCAAGTCCATAAGGCATCCTCCCTGGAGGAAGCATTCACGTCAATTTATTCACTCCACCTTTATTCTCTGCCGGACACACACTTGCTCTCGTGCACTGCGGGGCTGGGGGGGCACAGTGCTCTGTGAGCAGCTGTCACTCCTACTTCCTCTCAATGACTTGAGAACCACAAAAGAGGCCAGCGAGCTCTGTCCTGCCCAGATGTCGCTTCAGGAGCTTTGTCCTGGGGAGGCAATTATAAACTTTCCCCACTGGACAAGTTGGAAGTGAGTGTTGGGAGCCACAAGATACTCCATGAAGGAGTCTCGCTATTCATCCAGTAAGCCCCCTCCATACCTGACCACCTCTCTTCAGTGCTGCCTCTCACCCATCACCCTCTCTCTGCCTCCAGACAAACCCGATGTAGGTCACCCCATGTGTTCACACCGCCGCTCAATAAGAGGATCACACTGCTACCCCAAAGATGGCCACTTTAACAGTTTCACTTTCATAACGATGATCATCATAACAGTGTTTTTACTCTTAATATCACAATTTTATTTAAGTGTTGTCCACACAAATGGACTCCAAAACGAGTCGCCACAAATGATTTGAGCGCAGCCGCCTTTCTGCTGATTCATGCTACCTCAATGATTTAATACAAACATCACCGAAGACGACCAGAGACGACCTCCCTCTACCTCTTCGGCTCTATGAGGTTACAGCTGGTGCACTGTGTTTGCGTGGGTGTGTGTGTGTGTGTGTGTGTGTGTGTGTGTGTGTTTGAGTGTGTGTGTGTGTGTGTGTGTTCTCTACAGCTTGGGATGATATAATATAATCACACGGCTGTCCACTGCTTGTCAAAACTCTTCAGCACTGAACCCACACTGATTTTAATAATGAGCACCTTGCAACACAATACGTCCCACCACGTGGCTCCTCCTGTGTCTTCCCAGCCTCCTCTTACTGATCTTCAGTGTGAAGCAGAGTGATGCAACAGCTGTAAACACGGCTGTTAAAGGAACACGCCAACATTTTCGGAAATACGCTTGTTTGCTACCCTTGCGAGAGCCAGACAAGAAGGTAGATAACCTTATCTATTATGCGAGCGCATGAAGGGGCTCAGATGCACAGGCTGAGTTAGCTTAGCACAATGAATGGTCGTGGATGGGAAGTGTTAGCATACCCCTGTCAGAGGCTGTTCAATACATAAGGTTCAGGATCTTGATCAGTCCTCCTCAACCTCCCATACCAAGTCAGTGATGATCGGTCGCAGCACTCACTCTTCTAGTTGTCATAAACATCTTGTTTTGTTGGTTGATGTTCTGAGGTCCTGCGTCAAATCACGGTGCCCAATCAGGAAAGTAGTTCCGGCTATGTATCTGACTCTAAAACTAGAATGTCATATAATATCAATTCATTCTTTCCTGATAACATGTTATCTATACCTCTAATTATACTGATGCAGGCTTTTATAGTGCTTCCCAACCACTACCATTCGTTGTGCTAAGCTAACTAGCGGCCGGCTGATGAAAGTGGGACTCAGCTCCCTACTTGCACATGAATCCCCCCCCCCCACACACACACACACACAAAAAGAAGCTTGTTCTCTTAGGTTTAAACATCTAATGTGTGTAATACTGGAATTGCTTTTGGTTGTCTTTTCTTATGATTCGTGAAAATTAAAAACACCTCTATATTTTTATCTGCACCTGCGGTACCCACTTAATGAGCCTGTCTGGTCTAAATGAACGAAACATTTACATTTCTCTTGAGATGGAGTGCTTTCTTTTGCAGACTACAGGAGTTGTTTGTATGCAAATTGCACCCTGGTTCATGGATAATGATATTGTTTATCTGCAGTGGTATACCCCTTTAAGATCTTAGTGGGGTATGAATCTGGCAAATCAGCACTTATAGGCTGCAGCAAAACAGCCAAAGACGGTTCATTTCAAAATTATCTTCTGTGGGTAGTCATTTGCTCGTGTGTTTTCCCAACCGAGGTGCATGTTACGGCGTAAATGTGTTAACAGTGAGGAGGGGGCAGGGCAGGGCAGGGACTCTTAATTGTAGGTATGTGCATGTAGATCTATCGCTGGGAGGATGAATCACTGCAGTAATGCCTGTTTGTCTCATTCTTCCCCTTGATTTCGAAAAGTGAAAACATCCGAGTGTTGGATTATATCTGGATGACTCAGCTGTCATATTTCCAAGCATCAAGAACACGCCTGAACTCCTGGAAGGAAGGAATATGACAGTTATGTGAGGTCGGACTTTGTGCCCCCATCCATCTCCGCTTAAGCAGAACAATAAAGGTCATGTTGTATCCTTGCCCTCTTGCTGGATATCCCTGCCCAGATACACTCAGTAAATGCACTCAAGTGTCTCGGTCTACTGCCCTTCCTTCTTTGTATTAGATTCAACTAATCTGATTACACTCTATTATACAATAGAAAGGAAGAAGGGAAGACCCATAAATTCTAGTTTACATGCAACAAGATCCACCCTCTCTCTTTGGCCTGGTAGTAATATATACATAGCCCCTCCCAGGAAGGATCCCCATGTACCCCCCCCCCACCCCCCATCATTACGTGTGCAAAGCTGAGAAGCTTAGAAACATTGCCAAGTGACCTTTTGGCCCTGTGACCAAGGAAGTCCCCAGATTCATGGAGAGGCAGTTTGGTTTCGACAAAATGCTCAGATACATTAGTTCTGACATCATGTTAGTGTAATATTAATGGATGGTGCACTCACACAGCCCAGTGGAGAATAAAAAATATATAAATCGATAGGGCGGCCTGGCTGTGTCCCCTTCAACCTCAACTGATCTGGACTTTGCTGATGATTAGGAAAGTTTTGCAGGAATAAAGAAGCTCCATACGTGACTACGTGGAACAGCTTTCTTTCTCTTTCTCTTTCTCTCTGTGTGGATTCTAAACCCATTTTCTGCTTGATGTTGCGGTCTGTCAGCGGCGGACGACCGCTCCCGCGGGGTCGTCCTTCTTTTCTCTCCCTGTCATGGATCGGTTCGGACGCACGCGCGCCCGATCCGTGCCAAACGGCTACGCCGTTTTGGGATGACCAGACAGCTGGAGGCTCACACCAATCTCGCCACACGTGCGGCCATTTTTTTGTTACCCATCCCAGCCATTGTGGCGCGCGCACATTTACGACAACAGCCCCCATCCTACGGGTCCTTCCTGGTGATAAGCGGGACGAGGACACAGGTCCGAGTCCACCTCGGGCTGCCGCAGACTCAGTCCCCGCCTGCTCTATCACCCTTCCTCTCTGTCAAACTCTCCCGCACCTCAAACACGCCAAAGTGTCTTTGTCCTTCACGTGAACGCCGGAGGATGAATGAATCCCACATCTGAAACCCACGAGTGAGAGATCACGAACCGGAGCTTACCTGGGAATCGTGCGCGTTAGTTCGCGGTGGGCCACCGACCGTCCCGGTTGGATATTCAGACCCCCCCCCTCCCCTCCTTCAGCTGTCTGTCCTGGTCCCGCAACAGACTACCAGAGAACACGATGCCAATCAAAGTGACGCGCCCCGCCTTCTTACCCGACGTCACACTCCACAACCCAATGGCAGCCGAGGTTCCGCCCTCACTGAGTAATTACAGTGTGGTGTAGTATTTTCTCTCCATCACGCTCCTACACTCCTTCATTCACGCAAATAACTAAGACCGCAAAGAGACGTCCGTTTGTGTCCTCCAAGAACGTCTACGTCGAGATGAGGTCAAAGTTCCTCTGCTTTTAACGGAAGAGGAGCTTAATAACACGTCACGGGACCTTAACTCGTCATGTTCTCGACATCGCTTTCCAAGAACATTTACAGAACCTTCGGTGATATTCAAGGAACCTTTGCCAGACCAACCTATGCCATTTAGCTACTATTTAGTTCCTTCTTAGAACGCTTGAGCTCTGGCAGAACCTTTAGATGTCCTGTGAACTCTCAGTCTCTCTCTCTCTCTGTCTCTCTCTCTCTCTCTCTCTCTCTCTCACACACACACACACACACACACACACACACACCATCAAAACATTTTACGACACAAAACATTTACGTGCCTCAAGTTGCTCAATCAGCTGGTGTCACACATGAGCCTGTAAAGGTGTATCAGAGCCATTCAGCCCTGCTCCAGTGGAGCGACAGTTCACCACATACAAACTTTGGTATCACACTGTACCAACGTCTACCCAACTGGACTAAATCTCCTAAACATTGGAAGTTATAACACTTGTCCCCCCCCCCCCCCCCCCATTACTCACGTCATGTGACACCACTTCCAAAACATTACAGCTACATTTGAAACAGAGAACCAGGATGTGAAAACACTGGGCTTAAAATAACTATATTTACTTGGAAGTGACAAATACTAAATGTGTGTGTGTGTGTGTGTGTGTGTGTGTGTATATATATATATATACATACATATTTGTGTCATTTTCCTGTAATGTTTGCTTTTTTTGATAATGTGATAAAACAAAATGGCAAATAATGGTAGTCAATAGTACATTATAATGTAGCCAACTGGGGAAAACACGGAGGAATACAGTCCCCGTAGGCCCGGTTCTATAAGGAACCGTATGAAACATACATGAAGTTCAGAATGATACATCTCCATGTGACTAACAGGGAACCAGATGAGAACTGTCTATGAATGTTCTGTGTGTCCTTGCTGGAATGTTAAAATTCGACCATGATAAAACCAATATTTATATTATATTATATTATATTATATTATATTATATTATATTATATTATATTATATTATATTATATTATATTATATTATATTATATTATATTATATTATATTATATTATATTATATTATATTATATTAGGTTCTAGTCCCGGCTCCAGCACAGGATCTTTCTGTGTGAGTCTCCATGTTCTCCCTGTTCCTGTGTGGGTTCTCTCTGGTACTCCAGCTTCCTCCACAGTCCAAAGACATCCAGAGGGGATGAGGCTGATTGATACTCTAAATTGACTGTAGGTGTGACTGTGAGTGTGAATGGTTGTCTGTCTCTATGTGTTGGCCCTGTGATGGACTGGTGACCTGTCCAGGGTGAACCCCGCCTCTCGCCCGTTGACCCTGGGATAGGCTCCACCCCCCCATGACCCTTAACTGGACATATTTAGAACCTAATGCAAACATCCTCATCACAATGTTCTTGTATGATCGACAGAGGAACGCATGGGGAACATCCTGGTTAAATCTTGAATCAAATATTCTCGCATGACCAGCAAGGGACCGAAATGGAACACTCAGGTTAGGTCATCAACAAAATGAACCAAAATGTCCTCTTGTGAACATTATGAGTTAATCTTAAATTAATCAACATGTGGCTTCCTCTGAAAAGGCACGCCGGGAAGATATAAACGGCAGGGCAGGAGGAACAGGAAGCAGCAGGAACTAGGACCATCGCTAATGTTCTGTTAGAGAAGCGTCAGAGTTTATTCAGGTCCTCAGAGGGAAAGCTCTGATTTTGAGGATAAAGATCTGACCGACTCCATATAAATTCCCTATTTTTTGTTCTTTAAAAGAAAAACAAAACCAAAATTTGAATCTAAAACTTGACTAGGTGGATTTTTACAAGCCTGTGAGCTATTCATGCTGAGGCTGTGCATGGCCTCACCAGACCACCACCACCCCCCCGACCCTGAATGTTCTCTCATCCTCTCACATCTCATTTCAGTTGCAGCCTGCGTCTTCACTTCCTCTTTACTCTTTGAATCGAGCTCGGTGGGCTGATGTAACGTCAGGCTGGTGGACTAACCGCTCGTATAATTGCAATTACATGCCTGTGGAATTGTCACTTCTCCCTTCGTTAGGTGTTCATCCAAAATGGCCACAAGAGAGCGCCACATACCCCTTTGGGAGCTTGTAATTGACTGATCATACTTCTTTTCTTTGTCCGTTCATGCTTGTTGGACTGGTTCAAATGTGTTATCCAGCCTCATGGAGCCTGTTAAAGAGGGCAGGGTGGTTAGGTGTGGCAGTGCAAGTCAAAACGTGATCTGCGTGTGGAGAAACCCTCTCAAATAAAGAGCATTCAGTACAAGTGTTCTCTTTAATCTGACGGCTCAAATAAAACAGCACGTCATTGTTCTACTTTACCCCACAAGCCTACCCGGTCTATGGCAAACGCTCCTCCACTTCAGAGTTCACCTTGTTCTCTCTGTCAGAAACGGTTTAAAAATATGGAGAAGTGAAGGCGTGTGAACAAAAGCTTAATTTGTGACATCACGACTGGTCGGGAGCGGATCAGTAAACAACTAATGAAAGTCTGAAGCCTCCTGAAACACAGACACAGACAGATTCTGAGTGTCGTTAGGAGGACTGTCATTTTAAGGTTAACAAGCTAAATGAGCATTTCCTCTGAATAAATAAGTACATTTATCGCCCAAGATACAGGATTTGTATTTGTCTGAAGACATACATCGATATCAGACACACTGTGACAGCATTTTGACATGTTTCTCTGAGGTTGTTTTTTGCCACGTGTACTTCATTGATGTTTCATACAGACAACAAAAAAAAACCAAATAAATCAATTTTCAAATAATGAACCTTTAATAAGCACAGTTATACAATACAATACATGTGGCCCTCCCCTACTTGATTGCAAGGTTCACACATGTTAACTCTGAATAAACTATTTACAGTTTTATGGTACGAAGCAGTCTGACGGGTGTTACACGGAGGAGGACCTGATGGTGGCTCATATAGGTACCAGGCGGTTTGGGGGTGGGGGGCTGGGTGGAGGCCGGGTGATCTCATGGTGTAAGAGCGTATGAAGCGACAGATGTCGGGATGGCTGCAGTGTGATGATGGAGCCAACGCTGATCGATGACATCATCACCACAATGATGGGTCATATCTGGTGAGACAGGAGCAAAAGGTCAAGGTCAGCTTCCCCGCGGGTGTTCTGGGAATGTTGGTACTCTAAAGTGAGTGGCGCACCTTGACTGTGGCAGGGGGTCCGTGCTTTCCTTCAACAACAGCTCTGAGACCAGCGTGTCCAGAATCTCAGGACTGGACCTCTTGCCATACCTGGGACGCAAAGAGTTGATCAAATTTCAGCAGTAAAATGTGAACTTAAAGACTTTAAAATACAAAAAAAAAAAAAAAATTTAAATTAAAAAACTCAAAGAGGGAGGCCTTGACTGAATATGACACTGAGGTATAAGTCCTGTTACTCTAGATGTCCAATAATGAGCTGAGAGAAACCCAACCACACAGCCAGAACAAGACCCAGCAGGCACAGACGTGATACACATCCTAGGAGGTCTTATTTCCTTTTCTGCTCCTCAGATGATAAGCCGTGGCAGCGTGCTCTCCTCCCGCATGACTAAACACCTGCAGCGGCGTCAGAGCCACCAAAGACATCCAGGACATTTGGAAAAAAGCTGAAAAACCGCAGGATATTTGACATGGCAAGCTGACCACAGCAGAGATTTCTTCAGGGTTTTTTTTTTTTTTTTTTTTTTTTTTTAACAGGTGGTTAAATGGGTGACGGGTGTTCCACCCTGTACCAAGAACGGTTGGTCAGACTCAGATTCAGAGTGGCAGAAAAAAAAACTGGTGGTGGCCTGTTTTGTTTGCTTGATGACCCTTTGTAGGTTCTATTTATTGTCAGAGAGATAAGAGAATATCTGTCAGATAATCTGTCCTGCGTGATGTCACGTTAGATGATAGTAGATGGAGGAAAAACATGTCTTTTTTAATTCTGTGTCACAGAGATGAGGAAAACTGTCCATCAAATCCTGCAGAACTTGGAAATTTGTGCCGTATTTTAAACTGATTGATGAAACATAGCAGTGAATCCTTAAGGGGTTCAACATTAATAATAGGTTATAATACAATAGTGTCATTGTAAGTTATCTGTCATATAATATAATGAAACAGCCACTGGAGAGGAAAAAACAGTGACAATTATTCCTGGAAATCAAAAGGAGTCCGTGTCTGAGCTGTTGGCCAAGCCTCTAATCTTGGAGAGGTGTAATTAGTCCGCCTACCTCTGTCTTGTGATGAGGTTGATGTAGTGTCTCAGGGCTGAGTAGTACTTGGCCAGCTCCTCCGCCGGGGCGTCCTCCCTGGGGTTCTCTGGTTTCACCGGGTATCCCTGCGTCAGGCTGCCCAGGCAAAGCAGCGCCCACAGCAGGAAGCCAAGAGTCCCCAGCCAGCTCACCATGTTAGGATGCATCTGACAGTTTAGGACAGCTACAGTGAGCCCGCTTGTTCCTATATGCAGCTTAAATAACTATATTATTACTGGAGCGATCAATCCTCCACATGGAGAAACGAGCTGAAAGCAAAAAATCATGATGAAACTCCAACAATAATTCAACTGCTGCAGAAGGAGTCGAAAGTCGAGCTGAGTATAACTTCAGTTGAGTTTTTTCCTTTTTTTTTTTTTGTTTGTTTGCACAAGAAATATCAAAGTACTTACAATTCCCAGAGTGTTGGAGGGATGTTTGCGCGCTGTGCGGTGGCGTCTCCAGTCCTCTGCTCTTCTGTGCGCTCGCTGCGCGCTGGGTTTTATACCTGTGTGCGCCAGACAAGCTGCGCAAATGGCGTCAGAGTCGCGCACCGCTTTAGCGCAAGTCATTGTTTTTCTTCATGTGAACGTCACCGATGATGCTCTCATTCGTGTGTTTAAAAACTATGTTAATTCATTTACACACACACACACACTCAAAACTCACAACAATACAGACTATGAATAGATGGTTCTGTATTGTTTCCCGTCATATCGAGAGGGTTTTGGAGATGAGGTCGTTTTCATCCCGCTGATGCAATCACAATTTTAGGATAGAAGACAACTAACGTCCCCTTAAGAACTTACATTATTCAAACAAGTTCAACTGAACATCAGACAAAACTCTGCAGCTGTAACTATAAGGTCTCAAATGCAGGTGGGAATTTTAAATAAGGAGCATGACACACTCTTCTGCACACACCGATCGATTGCTGTTGTGATGTTTTGGTGTGTAACTTTTGAGGAAGAAGGTGATAAATTATTTCCCAATCATGTAGTGATTCTTCTTCATAATAAGATCAATAATCCCATGTGAAGTCGCAACAGAATGGGCCAGCTTCTTTCCTATAGAGAAGCTCCCGTGATGGCGCCTCGGTGAGCTGGAATCAAAAAGATCTCAAACACACTCACATGTACGCGAACACTCTTTCTGACATGCTTTTGCACTGAATCAGTCCACTAATTTTGTTTTGCAGTTCATTCCATCAGATTGAAAAAAAGAGAGAGAGAGAGACTGGGACTCTCGATGTGAACAAAAGGCCTAAATTTGAATATGGAGACACGTCAGCCAAAGAGGAGCCTAATCTGAAACACACTTAATAAGAAACCCAAATAGCACTTCAAATGAATCTGTATCACCAAGTGCTTCATTTACCTCCTATTCATATTCCTTTTGTATACCAGCTCCCAGTCATATAATCTATCAAATCAGTATTCTTCAGCAGTGCTGCTTTTTAAGTTGCGCGGAGGATGTGCTAAGGGCTTTTTGTATAACACAGGATGCTAAGAGGAAGATGAGGAATGAGACACAAGTGAGAGAACACGAAGCACAGAGTCAGTAGCGAATCGTATAATGATCACAGGCAGGAATTAGAATTTCTAGTCCTCTTCAGGGGATGCAGACACATTCAGCATCTCCTTTCAAGAGGTATAACACCTTTTTAAGCCAACAGCTTGCGCGAGTGTCGAGTATGTGAATGAAGCAGATGTATAAAACACGTGGACAAAGTTGACAGGTCAGTTGATGAATAATTTGAGTTACGCAGATTGGCAAACTCATGATAGCTAAGAACCAAAAATAAAGAGGAAGAAGAAGAGGAAAATACTGGTGGAACTCATACGGTTTTACACGAATGAGTCGCAATGTTGTTGTTGTTGTTTTTTTAAAAAAGCATTTTAACCAGAAAGAGTCAGCTTGTCTCCTGTAGAACTAATAATGAAAGACAAATAGTCGACATTATGAAGACAGACACTGTTCATGTCAGTATTGCTTTCACTTTTTTTTTAAAGTACAATGAGTGTAAACACAAAAGTGTAAGTTTTCATGCTCCATTACTGTTCAACAACTAACAAAACCACACAGTGACGTTTCAGTTGACTGTGTTTTGTCATTTTTCTTTTTGATTATCATTTGCTATTGCAATTTGTCTGGATGTAGAACAGGGTGCATGGTTGGCAATTCTGCCATTAACTGATTTTACGAAAATAATGTAATGTTTTTACTGGGCGTAAGTACCTGTTATCAACAGGTTTGACAAAAATATTATGCAATGGAGAGGAATGTTATAATCCTCAGAAGCCAGGAAGGAGTCGCTCCTGGTCTCTGACTGTCTGGAGTTGGATTTAAAAGTGCACAATGAAGCTAGAGATTGAGGTCATTGATGTAGCAGATTGAGACCTGGATTTTTAACCTGTTTTAGAATCAACTTTATAATTTCCACTTGTGGTTTTGTTACAAGTACACAAGCATGCAGTGACTCACAGTGGTGCAGAATGACAGTGAGTAGCTTTTCTTTTGTCCTTATTTTGTCTCGTGCATTAACATCCCCCGCTTAGCTTTCTCCTTACAAAGATTTAATCAAATCATACAGTAAGAACATAATTTAAAATTTTCTACACAACAAATTGTCGCACACTTTAATCTATCCCTGCACTGGCATTTGGAGGTAAAATCAGCCCCAGACAGAAAGAAGCTCATGAAATGTTTATGGAGACCAGGACAAATTTTTGAGTAAATTTTGCTGGATTTTTGTGCAGCACAAAAACTGTGAGTGTGTGTGTGTGTGTGTGTGTGTGTGTGTGTGTGTGTGTGTGTGGGGGGGGGGTGATAGTAATTACAGTTAATCAGCACTAACAATATCAGAACCATTAGACAGACATTAATCGATCATCCACTGTACAATCCCAGTTGCGTCCTCTGATCCAGCTCGTAACACACAGCATGTTGCATCTCTGTTTAACTGCAACACAGTGGAGTTTTTTGGGAGCTTGATTTGTGTTTATCAGAAATCACACTGGTGGAGCAGCAGCCCTTTACATGGAGTAGCACGCCGTTTGAATCCAAATGTATTTTCTCGCCCTCTTAGCAACCTCCTAATTTGGACATTGAGTTTTCTCTCAAGATTTGTACGGATGAAAAAAGCCTGTAATTTTCAAATGTTCTCTTCACACATGTGAAGTACACAGTGTGCAAAAAAAACCCAAAAAAACAACAACAGAAGTGTAAAAAGGGAAATTCTGACAAGCAGGGCTGTCTGCATCTTTGAGCGCGCACACTGGGATGGGACTGGGAAGACAAATGAAAACATTTCCAGCAGCCTTGCTTTCTTGAGCATTCCACACCTCTGTTACTCGCCAGTCTTGACATCTAAATTGCTACTTTTGACTGCACTATTGTGCTATGGTGACAATCTGTTACTTGTGAGCAAGCGCTGCTATTACAGCAGCCTGCTGTGTGTGGGCTGCAGCTTTGAACTGAGTGGAGGCCTTCATAGGAGTACATGTTGAAGGGTTATGGGTCAGTTTTACCTAATCAGATGAGTATTTTCCATTTCTACTCATGAAACCTATTTTTGTTGTTGTTGCTGTATTCAATCAAAAGGAAATTATATTATATTATATCATTATATTATATCATATTATGATATATATTATATCATATTATATTATAACAGAATAGGACAATCTGATATCCTCCTCTCTGACCTGTTGAATTGATAGCAGGCGATTATTGAGACATAAAACATCGCTGACAACACAAGCTGTTCACTTTCAGTTCAGAGTACAATGCTGTCAACTGTTCAATTTGAAATAATAACAATTTAATGTTCTTTGATGCTCGCTAAGTTGTTCCTCCATCATTCTAATTAAGCTCCCACTGCTTTAAACTTCCCATTATCTAGTCAGTGTTTTAATTCACCTGTCTTTCCCTCTTTTCACTTATTTCTGCAGTTTGTGTGTGTGTGTGTGTGTGTGTGTGTGTGTGTGTGTGTGTGTGTGTGTGTGTGTGATTATTTGTAAATGCGGCTCTGCCACATCTGCACCTGGGGTGAGCGCGACACAAACGTCAATAGAAACATCATAGGAAGTCTTTTGATTGACAGATGAGCAGGAGGTCGAGCCACTAAGCTGAGAAACACTGGTTTGTCTCAGGTGCGAAATTCAACATTAAGACACCTGAAGAATGTCAACTGCCTCAAACTTCAGTTGAGTAACTGCCGTGACCTATAAGTGAGGACGCTGTAGACTACACACGTGACAGAGAAGGTCCTCGGGTTCACACTTGTATCGGTTTGTGTTTTTGTAGAGTCTGGTGGCTATGCTAAGTACTTATGAGTACAATTATGCTATATATACTCCGTTCTCATTGAAACAGATTTGGAGGAACATAGATATTATTTTAATCTTTTTTTTTTTATAAAACAGTAATCGCATGTCGTGAAATGCTTTGAAAAGGATGAGTAACACCTGTAAATGGTCAAATCAATCAAAAATTCAAATTTGTTTCATGAGCACTTTTATACGCTAACCAGGTTTGCACCTGCTTTACAACAAGCATATCAAAGGATATATGTATTTTCAAGAAATTAATCCACGCATATTGGAGCCACACAAACAGTTCCGTACTGTGGCCTAGCTCGTGTACTGGTATGGAAGTTTTGGGTTGAGATCATGAAAAGCTGTGAGCAGAGAAAGATGATTTTTTTTTTTGGGAGAAATGAAATATCAAACGGGTCACCAGCAAAAGGATGCCAGTACATGTGTAATAAGTTTCTCTTTTTGAAAAAAAAAATGCACAGGTTTCCTACCATTGCATTCTGTATCAGTTGAGAAGACGTTTAGGTGATACATAAATACTGAGAGTTCAAATAAAAAAAGCAGAAAAATAGAGCACGGATCTCTGAACCTTTAATGGATAAAAAGGTCCTGGAGATAATTTGAAAATGGAAGCCAGTAGATTTTACCAATGTCTTCGTGTCTGTCACATTGATCAAAATGAAAAATGTTCACAGGAAATTTAGGATATCGTTGAATATTTTGTCAGTTTGTACATATGCTTGAAGAACTGAGCAGTGGAGCCGGAGGAGTTGTGAGGGTTGGAAAAAAAAAAAGGATATTTATCTTGTTTTGGTTTAATTGTATGTATTGAATTATGATTCTTTTGCTGTTTATAATCTAGACATCCAGCGAGGGTAGCATGCCTAACCCTGGTCATTAGGGACAGTATAGTTGCATATCATCTGCATAGAAACATAATGAGATGTTGTAGTGCTAATACATTTTTGCAAAGTGGGACTATATAGAGGACCGGGGATAGAGCCTTGAGGGCCACCACAGGACTCAAGGGTGTTTTATCAAAACACTGACAAAGACAGTTCTGTAATAGAGGAGCCAGTTGGAAGTTATGGCAGTAACTTTTAACTAATGATACGAGCGACCAATAAGTAGTTTTTGTTCTACTGTGTCAGAGAAGTCAGACTGAGGAGGGACCATCATCAGCTGCAAGAAGAACCTGACGGACTATACTCCACAGTGCAGACTCTGTGTTGTGATGTGCTTCAACTCAAAATATCATCACTGTTAAGAAATGATAGCATCTGTTCAAGGACCTTTTTTCTCCGGTACTTTGCTCAGGATTGGGAGTTTTGAAAATAAAAGATTTAAGGTGATGGACCAAACCTGGTTTTGTATATAATACTTGGAGCTGATTGGTGAGATGGCACTGACAAAGTGATGATAGTGATGTTAACATGCGCTGATTAAGCGGGAGCCTCAAAAATACTCGAGAAACATTTTGCTTTACTTTTTCGTTACAAGATTTCAATAAATATGAAAGGAGATCTGAAGGCCATGCTTTGCTCACATTCTGTTTTTCTACCTCCTAAGTATTTTATCTGGTCAGGCACAGAAACATGTTTGGATGCAAGTTCTTTTATTTCCGGGGGGCAATGAAGTCCGGAATAAGCTGATGATCATAAAAGGTCAGAGTTTGTTGACAGAGGATGTTCAGTTTGGGGGTCTGGTTGGTGCAGCTCTTAATTTGATGGAAAACAGACCAGCAGTATTGAGTTATTCTCTGAAACACAGACACCACTCAGCTCAAGATTAATGGATGAAGAAAGCTGAGGATAAAACTAAATCCGCAGTACAGTAGTTGACTTCTCTTGGATTAGTTATTGACTAAATTCTGTTAGAGGATTTAAGAGGGAATAAGAAATATTTAGCAAGAGATTGAGAGTGAAAAACAGATATTATTAATAAGTATTAAGACCAACTGCCCATAATGAACCAGAGATGTGAGGTCTAATATTGTTTGAACTTGTCAGATCTAATCTAAAAAAACTGAATAAATTAATCTAGCATATGCAACACAAGTTTGAACATGCATTACATGCTTGTGCTTTTATATTTATGGGAAAATGTATGCAGTCACACACAAAACATGCAGCATTAATATCTAGTGATGAAGTGCATCTCTTCAGTCTCATCAGCAGTGCTTTTCTAGCCTCCATTAGCATCCTGCAGGTCTACAGAGAAAATATGGTAACAACTGGCCCAAGTGGGTTGAATATATTGTATTAGTCACCACGCTGAATGCTAGTCTTACTGAAGCATAGCCTGATAATGGAAGGTACATTTATGATTTAGACAGGCCATTGAATTGGATTAGAAAACGCAGGTAAAAGCTCAGGAGTTTGCTCCATTCATGAAAGAACTATTTTCCACGCATGACTGTCAGTCATCCACTGACTGTGTCCAAATAGTTACTCTGCAAATTAAAGGCATTTCCAGGTTTGATGTGATTATTCAGGGAGCTGGCGGAGGGCTGCTGCATAATGCAGATTTGTGTGTGTGTGTGTGTGTGTGTGTGTGTGTGTGTGTGTGTGTGTGTGTGTGTGTGTGTGTGTGCAGGCATTATCAGCACACTAAATCGAACAAGCAATCCAAAATGCATTTTGATAAGGAGTATGATTTTTTAATTCGGCAGAAATGGAGGAGTAAATGTTATCAGACCATTTAATGGCGATTATCACTTGCCACCAGGAGGACATATTTGAGTTAGAATCACCCTCATCTTTATGTTTACGTGCAAGCAACAGGGGCATTCTAGTAGGGTTTTAAACATAAAGTGAACTCAAACCTAATTGTGAGCTGAAACAATCATTCGTATTGATTAAATACAGGCTTCCCTCTCTCTTCGTTGCAACACAGCTTTGTGATGAAGCACAATCCATTTGTCACCAATTGCTCTCCATCTTCCTCTGTGGACTCATGAGGGGGTTGAAGCACAGCCCCTCTGATGTCACAGCGCTGACAACGTCCCGCTGTTCCGACCGCAAAAGAGAAGCGATGTGATCACTGCCTGTAAGTCAAGGTCGTACACTGGATTGTGATTCACATTTGGGAGTTTATGAAGGATTTTTTTAAAAACTCTTAGAACAGAACAAGTTGTATTTTGTAGCTTTATATTTATTTGTTTGGCTATCAGCAGGATGTAACAAAAATTATGTGGCTTGTTTTTACTCAACTTAGAAGAGTGTTGTAGTATGAGCCAAGATTGGGGCAGGTTAGGTGACAGCAGGAAAATGAAAAGTTATTTTGTTTTTTTTAATGCTTTGACTGGACCTGGACCCCATGACCTGACTGTTTGATGAGAGTCCCAGCCTGAAGACATCTACAAACAAAATTGAAGTCATTTCTCTCAACAGGGAAATACAAATCATCATCATGCTCCACACTCAATAAAGTAGCTAAAGGTAGCACAATTGTGGAAATTCAATTTTAACCTGTAATTACCATCTGAATGGTATCTGGCTGATTTGTTGGCACCAGTCAGATTGTTGTCTCTCTGTTCTGCTGAGTTGTTGTTACTTTTCTGTCTGTCCCTGAGGAAAACAGGTTGTGTGTGTGTGTGTGTGTGTGTGTGTGTGTGTGTGTGTGTGTGTGTGTGTGTGTGTGTGTGTGTATATGTGTTGTTCTTTGTCAAGTCAGTGTCTGCTTACCGTACTGCCACTGGGGTAATTAAGTGTTTCTTTGAACAATAATTGCCAATTTAATCTTCTCTGCTCACCTCCTGATTCGTGGTGACGGATCTGTCAGTCAAGCAGGGTGTGGTTTCCATGGGGATCAGGGAAGTATAGTAGTCATTTCCTTCAACCAATGACCAAAGTAAATTACCTGTTGCCTCCTACATGTGGTTTCCACAGAGAGGCAATTACCCTAAATTGTAATTGTGCCCAACTAATGAGAAAGGGCTTTACATCTGTGATTAATTGAGATTTTACTCTTAACTGCTGCCTGTCTAGACACGTAATTTTTTTTGTTTGTTTGTTGAGGATGCTAGCTCATCTGAATAGCCAAGTACTTTGTCTGATACCATGGCCACTCAATCTGAAGTGTCACCTTTCAGATGGGATTCCTTCCACTTGCTTCCTCCCCAGCACTCAGCTGCAGGGACCCAGGTGCATCAACTTTGTCATTCACACGTAGTCCTACTTCCTTTCACTAAAGACCACCTGTTCAGCTCGCACGCACACACGCACACACACACACACAGATAGCATTACAATACAGGTGACTTGAGATGCACTGGCCAGCACCAGCAGTTTGGATGCTGATTCCTTGTGACTTGCTCTCATCAACGTGGGAACATTTGAGTGGGAGTGAATCCTCATTTAGATCCCTGTTAATTTTCATTCCTCAGTTGAAGACGTAGGAAAGTGGGCCGCCAATGGAGAAAACATGACCTGCTTCAATCTCCATTCACGTTGTGGATTAAATCAGCTCTCATCACCGCTGATCTGCCGTGAGGAATGGGATTAATCAATCGGAGACAGTACATCTATCTGCAAATTAAAAACTGTGCTCATTGCTGAGCAGAGCTCCATGGTTCTGCTGTTATTTTGGTGGCATATTGAGTGGGTGGCAGTAAAACATCACACACACACGCACACACACACACACACACACACACACACACACACACACGCACACACACACACCTCACATGTGCAAACTGACCAGCTAAATGCAACTCAGAGGGACATTTGAGGCAATCATAGGCAAAGCTACAAGTGATGTCCAGTTTATATCAGACTTTTTTTATCAATTAATTCCAGTAATCTTTATAAAAAAGAAAGTTCCTAATTTCATCCATGAAAACTACAACAGCTAAAAATGTTTGTCAACTGCCCTTCATGCAAATTTTGGTAACTCAAACTAAACTAAACCTATATATAATTAAATTGAGAACAATGAGACTAAAAGTAATATTGCACAAGACCAAAACTGATCTAAAATCAGCTGCACAAAAAAACTTGGAGACACACAATGGCAAAGTAATTAGGGTTAATTTTAATTAATTAAAACTAAAGGTTAAAATATTTTTCTTTGAATAAGATCAGATTCTATTACTCAGACTTTTTGTTCAAAAGAACTTGACACCACGAAAAAAGGATGAAGATGACTAAATATGAAGAAAAGTAATAAGGACATCAGGGACAAAGACATGGGCTGAAATAAAATACGGTAGCCAACAAAACAAAAACTCATTTCAGAATATCTCATGATCTTATATCTTAATTTTACCCTCAGCGCTTCATGGATGAGAGCATGTTGGTGGCAGCAGTGTCTCATACTCATACTGATGCTGCAGCGACAGTTTCCTTCAGTTAAAGCATTTACTTTTTTCTTTTTTGCTTTAATTGTTAAGTTCTGAAGTGCAGTGTACAATCAAACACTTGGACAACACTGAAGTTAACATATCAGCAGCGCTTAAAGATTCATTTTCTATCGTAAATCATTATTGTCAGAAAGTCTTTAGGACAGATGGAAAATGAAGGGAATGCTGCATTTCACTCTTTCTTGGTCATCTGGCAGTGACCAGACGCTTTGTTAGACGCATCGTTGATTCTTGATGCCAAGCGTCCCTGATGGCCGACATCTCTGTCTTCACCTGAAAAAGATGGACATCAAAGGTGCCGTATACCAGGCTAGATGAAAGTTTTATTCTAACAACTCAATCGAATATTTTATTGGTAAATCTGTACTTGTTCAGGTTAGTCCATCTCAGTTCCCTTAACATCAATTCAGGTGCACCACAAGGAACCGTTCTTGGTTTTCTTTAACATAAGTAAACAATGTCAATCCCTGCCACTCCAGCTTTTGATGGTCAGTTTTTCTCGTTTTTCTTTTTTTTTTTCCCCGGCATGACTTCTGGGTGAATCCAGAATCAGAAAATGCCAACCTCACACTTGTTGCTGGAATCCCCTGGAGACCAAAGATAAACAACACCAAAATTATACCAATCATGTTCTTAATCCATCTGTGGCTCAATAATCCAGTTTCGGAGTACTGAGGGGATTTCATTTGTTTACTGTTGCATATTTGATTAGTTGAGAGCTTTTTTTTACCGGATACAAATGGATTTACAAAGAAAATTATTGTTTATACATGTTTTTCATTGATTCTGTCATTGGAAAGATCCGGGGGGACCCATGTTTTATAAAATGTTTATCAGGAGCAGTAAATGTTGTGTTTTTTAACCTGCCTTATTCATGCCCTTTGCCTCTGATTGTATCCAGAGAGGTGAGAGGCGTAGTTACAGCAGGCCGTGCCTCTGAGAGTTCGTAAACAGACGTTCTGTATCCACTCCTCAGTCTCCATCAGCTTCCAGCAGCAAGTACGCATCTGGCTGCTGTTTTCTGAATTCTGGATATTCCCCTGACAAATATGCCAATGAGCTAACGCCTTCATAAAGTTTAAAAGAAGTTGATTAATATATAAAAATTAATATAAAATTAATTAATGAATCACCAAGCATTATAAGCACTGAGCACACATATGCAGTGCTCACAGCTTTGATACGTCACGTGTGCAAGAAAACAACGTGGTGCACAAACACAAATGCAGTATGATCTTTACACTTTTGACACAATCACAATCCTACGGACTAGAGTTAGGGTTAGGGTTATAGCCTTCCCTTCACGTTACTCGCCGCTCTTTCACCTGAGCTGTTGTTCTCTAAAGCCAGGTAACCGTCCAACAAAGAGCTGAACCCTGTCAGCCCCCCCATGGCAGCGTACGGGACCTCCCTGCCAACTGGGCCACCCCTTGCCTCCCTTTCTGATTTTGTCTCAACCTGAAAGTAGAAATACTTAACTGGTGATTTATTATTGAATCATCCTAACCACATGAAACCAGCGAATGTTCTTAAAGTACCAGGGTCTGGTGTGTGAAGCTGGGCTGGCCACACCCACATGTGTAGGGGCTCTGGAACTTGGAACAGGCACCTGAAAGAGGATCATCAAAAAGCCTGCAGTGTGAAGATCTTCTTGACTGTGTATCATCTTTATGAATCTGGATTGCTGCTATCAGAGTGAACTAAGATGTAATTTTGGCACTTTGGACTTACACTTCTTGCAAAAATGTCCAGAAGCTTCACTGTGATCCTGAGGTAAGTGTTTACACCTGCAGCGCACAGGAACCGCCCCGATCTGGGGAACATACTCATAGGCAGAACAGTAACACCCCCTTACACGGCACGGCAGGGCCAAGGGTCCCTCAGAGGGAACAACTTCAATATCAGTCTGATGTTGCTTGTATCTGAAAGAGAATTCCTTGCTCTTAAAATCAATCCTTGAGTGTGTACACACACACACACACACACACACACACACACACACACACACACATATATATATATATACACGTATATGTGTGTGTGTGTGTGTGTGTGTGTGTGTGTGTGTGTGTGTGTGTGTGTGTGTGTGTGTGTGTGTGTGTGTGAGATGCAAAACAATACTACCTATGCTCACAGAAACACTTTGTCTCCGGGCCAATAAGTTTGCAGTCGACCCCTCCTGGTACACCAAAGCTCACATACAGCCTGTTTTTCATCCGCTGGGTGAGAATCTTCCTCTTGTACTGCTCATATTGCTGCGGAGTGAAGAGTCTGCCTCCATCGTCATCACCCACAATCCTGACAAGAGACAGTCACACAACAAAAGTGAGACATCTGAAAAACTAGGACATTTATCTAGGCTATTCCTTTGTTTTGTTATTTGACTGCACAACAGGTCTCTTTTCATGCTAATATCAAATTTGTCATCACTGCATACACAGATTAATTACTTTTCAGCTCTAGATATCATGTTTGCATATATTTTAATGAAATAAATATTGATTTCTTTGCTTAGTTAAAGCTAAATAGCTTGGCAGACAATGGTGGTATGATAAATTTGCATGATATAAAAATGTGTTCACTGTTCCTATCACGGGAACAATGACCACATTTTTATATCATGCAAATTTATCATACCACCATCTAACAGTCTAGAACAACCTCAAACACTGTCTTGTGCTTTAGTTCATCAACGTCCCACTTTAGCAGACAAGCTGTCCCACCTGAAAGAACAAACGAGGGTTAAAAAAAAAGAAAACGGTTGAGAGACTGTAACTTTTCAATAATGAACAGTTCCTCTCTCAGTTTTAGCTGAATTTTTTTAAGAAGGACTAGCGAATTATAAAAGTGCCCCAATATTTCCGAAAATGTGGCCCACTTTTGCTGAATGCACTCTACAAGCCAGCCCTTGTTGACACAATTAATAAAATGATCTCCAACGTTAATCATAACAAAATTAGCATTTACATCGCACTTTAGTTGTTATAGCAGTACAGGGCCCTTGAGTGGCCATAAAGAGAGAGAGGGAAAAATATATAGTTTTCAGACACAAGATATGTTGTTCCCATAATTAAATCAAAGCATTGCAAGGAGTTCTCATAATATCTTTGGGGTGCAAATAATTTATACTGTTGGAACAATTTAATTGTGGGAAATATTTATTTTAAGATCTCACAATTTCATTAACTTTTTGGAACAAGTTATACCTTGTTGCCAAAAGTTAATTGGATTGAAGGAATAGGTTATATGTTATGGCCACTGATTAATTAAATTGTGGGAACAAGTTACAACTTGCAGCAAGCAAATTAATTACATAATTGCATTATGGCAAGTTCGAGCTAATTGCTGAAACTTAATTACATTTCTAGATCAAGTTATATCTCATTCCTACCTTTTAATTAAATGGTGGGAAAAGTTCAATCTTGGGGCCATAAATGAACTAAAATTAGGGAGCAAGGTGTATGTTGTGGCCACAGATTAATTCAATGATTTCAATAAGGTTTGTATAACTGTAACAACTTAAACTGCTGGAACAAGCTGTAATATAATCAGCTGTCACAAATGAACTAAATTTGTTGAAACGTGTTGTATTTCCTCGTTACAACTTCATTAAAGTGGGAGACAATTTACAGCTTTAACCACAAATTGACTAAAATTTTGGAACAAGTTGTTTCGTGAGCTATAAGATACATTGTCCTTTTCTATGACCTCAAGATATGTCTTCTCTCAATTCATTCATCCTCTGTTGTACGTACAACATACAGAAAGTGAATGAGCTTGTTAGAGTTTATAGTTTAAAAAACAAACAAACAAACAAACGTAGAGTTCTGGGAGACAAACCTTCGGTATTCCAGATAGTCGTCTACTGCTGCCACAGCTGATTGATCCAGAAATATTGGGTCCATTTTGGGAAACGGAAGTCCTAAAGTGGAATCTGCGGCGATCACCTCTAGCAACGAGCGTTCACTGTTACACAGCAGCTGTGGTGTTGTCATGGAAATGGTCGTAGGTCCCCCTAACGACGGCAAAATGAACTGCAATTAACACACACACACACACACACACACACTCACACACACACACACACACACACACACACACACACACACACACACAATCTCGATACATTTTTTTCAACAACATCGGTATGTTTTGTTTAAAGCAAACGTAATAGCTGAGTTATATCCAACTGCGTATGTCATACATAGAATGCGGTATGAATACATTTCCCACAATGCCGCGGCGGTGACGCACGCAGTGAACGTTCAGGAAACCATGACAGTCAGTTGCATGCTTGTAATTCTAGCTACCGACTTCAGCGGACACACATACCGCTTGCTGACTGAGACAGTAGTCTAAGGAGAATCGGAGAGGACGGCCACAGAGCCGGGCGGCTAACTTACCAATGGATGTAGCGGGCAGCGGCAGTCCCTGTTTAGACCGGAGACCGCAACAACCGCCCGGGGTGTCTAAACAATAAGCATCATTTAGCAACCTTTCAGTGAAAGGTTGCAGATCGCCGGAACATAGCAATTTGTGCTTCAACTACAAGATGGCTCCTGAGTCAACACATTGAGGTAAATTATGATGTTGATTTTATCTGTTGACTGAGTTTAGCCGAGCTAGCATGTCAAGCTAACGTGAGCTAAGTTGAGTTGCACTTTCCTATGAGTGGCTGCTAGCATTTATATGAATATTAAGCAGGGGGAAAAAAGTGTGAAGTATCAATTATCACTGCATCTTAAACATCACCTATATTTTTTCAGCAGTTCTATTCTTATTTTACTTATATTGTGGTATTTGTGACATTGTATAACTATTATAGTCAACATGTAAATCTGTGGTTTCGGGCTGAGTCAACCCAACATCCTACTGTCTAGTTTTTACTGTGTGTGTGTGTGTGTGTGTGTGTGTGTGTGTGTGTGTGTGTGTGTGTGTGTTCTTTAAGGCATCTTATTAAGTCTGTGTGTGACCCTGCTAGCTTTTGTGGTAAATGTTTAACCCTGAGATTAGGTATTTGTACAACAGGTAAACAGTCCTGTAAACAAGTGGTGCATTTTGTGTACGGAGCTGCTTTCCTAAAGAAAAATGATCAGGACTGCTAAATTAGCATGAACTGATGTGTAAACATAACACTTAATTTTCACCCCACCCTGAATTTTTATCTTTAGGTGACTGCAGATCAGGTATGTTTGTGACTTGTGTATGGAGGTGAATATTTATGCTTTTTATGGTTTGGCTGTCTCATTTTAATTACTTGCATGCACTTGCTGTATAAATGATATTTATGTGACCTCTCCAGTGAGATAGTTTGTGTTTTCAACTGCGTTTTCAGAGTACAGGAAGAAGGTTGCATTGCCTGAACTTCAGGGCTGCATCTAAAATGGGACGTGTGACTGAAACAAGTCTCATTTAGCCACTTTTAAGCCGCTGTTTTTGAGGTAAATAAATACTTCAAATTCACTGGCGTGGTTATTACAGACATATTAAAGGGCGTCAAACAAAATTTCTTAAGCTCGTGCTAGCTGCACTAGTTTTATTTAAAAAAAAAAAACGCAAACAACTTTGCGATGAGAGTACCAGATGTTCAGCAATGCAAATTATTCTTGCACCATACTCTTCATGTGACTGAAAAGGTAACTGAGACTGTTCTGAAACTATGATTTCAACATGGAAAGGAAAGCGACAGACAGACAAAATCACTGTCATTTAGAAAAGAGATCAGCAATATCACCGATTGAAACAGTCTTCTTCAAATTCCACCCTACAGTCCCAGCAGTGCAGTGTGGTCTACTTACTGAATAGTTTCAAATGTTTATTGCATCTTGTTTCTTGTTTTTGGATTTTTTTTCATTTTGCTGAAATATAGTTTGTGGTGCTGAAGATATTGTGGTAGCTTAATGGTAGAAGAATGATAATGAAAATTAGCGACTGCACATTTCTAATGCAAAAAAAAAAAAACCCTCCTCTCAGTACTAACATTTTGGTCACACTATCAAAACAAGTAAGTTGAGTTAGATGCATTTGTATTTATTTTCCAAACATTTAGAAAATCCTGTTGTTTATTGTTACTTCATCATGAACTAAACTTGATATGCTGGACTGATAACTTAGAAAATGAAGAATATCTGCCAATATCTGTTAGCCAATGACACAAAATATTCCGAAAAGTTCCAGTAATCATTTTATCCTCCCTTGCGCTCATTTCTGGTGGGCGTGGCCACATAGCCCCGCCTCCCCTCACTCACAGCGCTTTCTTTCTGTCGCTGCACACCTCATATACTCTGGTGGTAACTTGCTAAAGCTGGCGCGTCTCTGTGACCAATTTTGGTGGGAAAAGAGGTGTGCCGTTTTGAAATACTTTGCACTTAAGGCAAATGAAGAAGGAGAGGTGAAGAAGAGGCGAAACAAAACAAATTAAAAGGTCAGACAAGCTCATCTTCTGAGGAAGGGTGGTGACGGCTCCCGTTTTATCATGACTGAGACATCAGATAGATATTACGGCCCAGTAGACTGTTGTTGATAAATGTGTTGATAAGTTGTTGGCTCAACAGCCATTTGTGATTTTTGAAGCTAATCCTCCTCAGAGCGCTCAGGCCTCAGGAATCTCCAACAGCCCGGTTTCAGCTGAGAGAAAAACACTTTGACTGTGGTCAGGAGTAAATTCGCCTTGATGCTTTAAACACACTACTTTGACATAATTTTTAAGATTAATTCATCTCAAGAGAAAAGGAAAAAAGTAGAAAATTGCGGTGTTTTTTTTCTCCCACTGCTTTGTTTATATTTAACTTATCATAATAAAAATCTAAAATTGCATGACCTCATTGCGTCAATTGTTCCTGTGGGTATTGAGTTACCATCAACAACAGTACAACCTCATAATGCTGCTCTTGATCCTCAGGCTTTCATCAAGTAAACTTTCTGACTTTTATTATGTGGACTTCTGGTTCTATCAGAGATAATGATCTGATCATCTGTCCGAGGACCGTCGGTTTTCCAGCAGAGATTTTCCTACTGGGTGTTGACAGATAAAAGACAGAATATTGGCATCTGTGCACCATTTTCACGTTATTGCCAACAAGCAACCAGCCAGAGCTGAAGCCTGCTTTTTGAGGGAGAACAAAATGTTTGCAATCTTTGAGTCATGTAAGATGCAGTCCAGACTTCAGTCAACATTATGACCCAAATAAAGCAGCTGCACCTCCGTAGCCCCGCTAGCTTAAGTTAGCGTAGCAAGTCATTGTCGGAGAGGGAGCCCGGTTCTCTGGTCCAGGTTCCGTCTCTCACTGACAGGAACTGTATTCTTGTGTTTCAAATAAATAAAGGGAGGAAAACTGTGCCGGGTTCAAAACGTCTCCTTATAACAGCTGTAATTTCCTCCATCGAGGAGGTTGTGTTTTAACTGGTGTTCATTTGTTTGTTCGAGCGACAGCTGAATGATGTAAAATCCTGTATGAAATTTGGTCAAATGAAGAATCCATTCGTATTTCGGGTAGAGATTCACTTCACCACCTGGTTGGGAGAAGACATTATATTATTTTAAGGTATATATTTTTCTGTACACTTTGATGTTGTCCCCCTAATGGGCCGACCAGATCCATCTCAGATCTGGTGATGGGTTACTGTGAGTTTTCCTTGAATGGCGTTACTATGGTGATGCAGACAAATCAGATATTTCCCCATAGAACAGAAAAGTTGTTCCCCACATGGTCAGAAGTTTTCCACTGGAACAGTTTCTGATATTATTACATCACAATTAGTGCCGCATGATTAATCAAATCAAAATGTCAGCCCGTGCAATTATATAACCACAACCTTTTTTAAAACTGGATATATTGTTTTAACAGTACTGCAAAAATATTGCAGAATAATCTTTGTTTGCATATTGTTTTAGTAAAAAGTAACTATATACTGTTCAAAATTATAATAATGTGTGCATTTTTTTTAAGAAATGAATTTTAGCACAAATCTTCTCTCTGACATCTCCCCCAGTAACTTGTGCACATTTTTCTTGATAACCAAGCCCGCTGACTCATGGTAACATTTGTGTATGATATCAAAATCCCTTCGTTGCACAATATTTTCACTGAATCCAGCAGCAGTAATTGCAGTACTTCACACCCTCACATCTCTTTTGCCAACGGTGCCCAGGTCAGAGGGAGGTCGTGCTCGTGTGTGTGAATGAATAGAGGCTGGGATGCACCACTAAACAGATTCTGTTACCTATCTTTTCATAATTAATCCCCTCAGCTGATGCCCCCTCTCAGACCTCAATAGGAAGTGATACTACCGCACCCAGGAGAGCGTGCAGAGAATGACCCCGCTGACAAAGTCACTGAGAAATGTATTTCCCCTGCATGTGCGTGGTGCGCTCGCTCACAAGCTATTAGTCCGTCCAATAACCATTGTGAGTTTGGGATTAGAAATTGAACGCCCTCCACGCAAATGTCTGTTACTGTGAGTCCTCTCTGGAGCTGCAAAGTGGGTCCCCCCCCACCTTCTAAACTGGTAATTAGGTTTCTGGGTTAAGGAGGCTGAAACAGATTTGTTGATGAGTGGGCTATTGTGCACCCCCTGACCCAGAGCTGCAGACTCTGCCTTGCCAATTGTGATGAGCTAGATTTTGTTCTTTATCCAGCTCATGCAATGTTGTTTGTGTTGGCTAGTGTTTGTGCGTTTGTCCACCCAGGAATCCTCACAGTCAGTCTGAGCGAAACCACAATAGCCAGCTTGACACCAACATGCACGAGGGGCCCGAGGAGTGACTCTGTACAGGCTTGGTGGGATGTGAGATGTCAGACCTTTCCTTTCCTCAACAGATGTGCTCATTGTGAGTTTCCTTCCCTTTTTGCTCATTTCCTTTTGTTTCCTGTCTCCATCCAGTTTGTGCTTCTCTGGATAGTCAACAATGTCTGCGGACCCCCTGCCTGAACACCCCCTCTGCTTCAGTGATTTGGAGCTACTAGAGCACGTGCTCAAAAACCCCTGACTGCCGGCGTCTGTGGGTGTCAACCTCCTCCTGGTTCCACCCTGCTGTTGCTCAACACCGCGTCACCACTTTGTAGCAGAGACGGGATGCTCTAGTGGTTAAAGAGGCTGGATCGGTATTGGCAGTTCCTTTAGCAAAGCACTGAATCCATACCCACTCTAGGAATGCTGTGTAGTGGATTTGACCTTGTTTTGGATACAGGAATCTTCTAAGTATCTTGACATCTAATACAAGTCTCATCGCCGCCCCCCCCCCCCCATTGCCACCCCTTGTACCATGGTGGGTGCACTCCTGCGGAGGAACATGTCCCAGAAGCTGAGTGTGCTGCTGTTGTTCTTTGGCCTGGTGTGGGGACTCATGCTGCTACGCTACACTGTGCAGCAGCCTCGACATCAGAGCAGCGCCGAGCTACGCGAGCAGATCCTGGAGCTCAGTCGTAGATATGTTAAAGTCCTGACAGAAGAGAACCAGAATGCTCCTGGTGGGCCACAGGGAACCTCCATGGCTGGTTACGGTAACCACTTTAGGCAATACTGGGCAATATGTTTACTGAGGTGTTGCTTGCTCATCAAACCACTTGAATATTGTGTGTGTAGTGATACGTTGTCCTCTGGTCTCCCACAGCTGATCTGAAGAGGACCATAGCTGTATTGCTGGATGACATCCTAACACGTCTGGTCAAACTGGAGGGGAAAATTGAGTTGGTGGTCAACGCCTCCTCCAGTAACATCTCTCACACAGCAGGGGGCATCCTTGCTTCTGCTCCCGCTGCACTGCAAAGAGCCTCCAAGCAGGAAGTCCCCAGCAGCCACGCAGGGACATCACGTTTTCACCCCCATGTCTCTAATAGGCTTCGGCCACATAAAGGAGCATAGTTTTGATATGGTTTAAATTTTTTTTATATAAATATAATAATTGCGCTTTTCCTGAATTTATTCCTGAGATGACATCAGTTATGAAAAGCAATATGGAAACAAAAGGACATCCTTAAAAAAAGAGATGCTTCCCTGAGAGAACTGTCCTATCATGCTGATATTTATATTTTTGTTACCAGGACTACCTAGAACTTTTTGTGTGTGTGTGTGTGTGTGTGTGTATGTATGTATGTTTGTATGTATGTGTATATCAATATATATATACATACACACATATATAAAATTTTCATTGCTGACTTTATTTGGGTTTTATTTGGTTCATCTTTACAGTGTCATACTGCGAACACTCTTGGAACTGAATCGTAGAAATAGCTTTAAATGCCCCCCTTCCCACCCACCATCCCACCCCTGTGGTTGTTGTATACAGCTTTACAACATCGCTTACATATCCAGAGAACCAGTTCATTCATGATAGTCGGCCTTTTTAGCCGGTGACGTACCTGAACACAAAATAGATTAGCACATTCATAGATTTTTAAAGGTAATTAAATAGTATAATTTACATGTAGTAAATGATCCAAAGATGCTATTTGCACTCCATCTGAAAGTAGAATATATGTGTATTTATGGTTGCTGTGAGACTGTGAGGGTTATGCCGGATGATGTTTGCCTCTGAAAGCATGTGTGTGTTTTTAAGCAGCGTCTCATTTGAAAATCATATGTTTTATTTCCCTTCCCTTGCCTTGTTTCAGTTTGGATGTGGAATGGACTGAATGTACCGTACAGTGAGGTCAGTATTTAGCCCTGTGGTGCTGCTACGTTGACCTAACGCTTACACATGTTCAGGGTTCATGTTACACTGTGACTCTGTAGAGATTTTCTAACAATGATAATAATGATAATACAACTTTGCCATTAGGGATGTGGATGTCATGCGCTGGAACAGTCATTCTTCTGGTCTTTCCGCTGAGAAATCTCAACAAGGTAGTAGAAAAAACAAGGAGGAAACTGTGTGATTAAAACACAATGCTGTAATTGCCCATTTACTCTGCTTCAAATGTTGCTCAGGCCGCTAAGCAGAATTATTAAACTGTAGTTCCACTGTGTCCACAGTTAGTGATGCCATAAATGTACTTTTGCTTCAAAAATAGACAAGGACAGCAAGGCAGTTGGCTGCTGTAAAAACAACTTTACTAATAAAATGGCCTAATGGAAAAATTAATTTAAATCAGATCAGTGTCATTGGAAAGAGGTCGAATCGGGGTGTTTGTGTGACTGCGCATGTCATTGAGCTGCAACAATTGAGTTGACAGGATGGACTTAATTACCAACTGTTTTGATAATCAATTCATCGTTAGAGTTCTTTTTTTTCCAAGCAAAAAATGTCATATTCAGCGATTACAGGCATAAACATGAGGATTTACTGCTTATGAGAGTGTTTTGTTTGGACTGTTTGAAACGCATCAGTTTGCGCTAAATTGCGATAAGTATTTTCTGAATATTTAACATTTTATTAACTAAACAATTCATGGAAATAGTTAGATGATGAAAGATGAGTTCAAGAAATGTTAAAACCTCACTGCAAATCCCTGATGGCCCTGCCACACTTAGTTCTACTATTTAGAGCAGGAACTCCCACATTTTTCAACTGAGAACCCCCAGAGGCTTGGGACAACCCTACTATCCCTGGAGGAAGCTGAAGAGTACAATCCCTGCTAACACACACACACACACACACACACACACACACACACACACACACACACACACACACATACATATCCCAACAGCCACATCTGAGTTGAATTCAGTTGGTATTTTTATTGTAGTTACAGTTGTATTTCTATCTTTAGAAACAATGAGACATTTTACATCATTTTGAATTTCTTTTTTAATTAATGGAAATTATCATGCAACTCCCATTCTGTGTATCACAACCCCACCAGACGGTCGTCATCCCCAATCTGGAAATCCCTGAATACACATAAATAAATGATAGAGGTATCAGTGTGCATCATAAAAGTTCCTAAGTACGATACTGCTCCTTAAGTAGCTAGAAGTGTACCTTTTCGCTAACTGAAGTGTTCACACAATGACTAGTATTTGTACCCTTATAGGTACACACTGGTACTTGTATTTTTTGTTTGTAGGGTAATTTACTATAAGAAGTACCTTTTAAAGTTTTTGAATACAGGTATTCAGTGTGAAACGCGATGCTGTTCGGTGCTTAAAATAACTCCACCATGGGTCGGTGCCATCGCTGAGAAAAGCCTTGCGGGACGTTGAAGTGCAATATGTTTTATCACGAGGGGGGGCGTGGCAGGCTACGCGGTTGGTGACGTAGCATGCTGCAGCACGTAAACATACCACCCACTTCACGCGCCATCTTCTCGTCCGATACTAAACACCGCAGCGTTAATTCTTTCTTGCGCGGTACGCCGTCGTGTTAGCGGTAGTTATTTAAAAAGAAATGAGTGATATTGAGGAAGGAAACTATAACGGACGGGTAAGTAGTGACACTTATCGATAACAAATATCTCCCCGTCTTCCCTGCTCTCTTTCTTCCGTGTGGCTGCCGACAACAACAGTGACTGCAACGGTGGGACAATTCTCTAGGAAATTTAATTTTAGCAAAATGCTAACTATCGCTCTTTTATTTTTTGACGTTTCTTGGCCGTTATTTTAATTTGCGTTCGGTTGTGTTCCGGGAATATTCACTGTTGGACCTCCAGTTAATAAAACTTGGTGTTTTTTTTTATATATATGAACGGGCACATTAACTTTACGTTG
The DNA here is from genome assembly GCF_037954235.1 of Aulostomus chinensis. Classification (NCBI taxonomy): domain Eukaryota; kingdom Metazoa; phylum Chordata; class Actinopteri; order Syngnathiformes; family Aulostomidae; genus Aulostomus; species Aulostomus chinensis. Next base: position 14,126,446 of record NC_141341.1, read on the forward strand.
ACACGGTCTATAAATGGCAGCTAAAGCAAGCTTATGCTGCTAGCCTACACCAGGTTACACCGTAGTGTTTGGACATGTAATCAAATGTAGCGTTTGCTGTTATTACTGAAGCTGGCTCTTCATGAATGATGATCTTTTGCATTATGTCCTAATGTCCCGTTGCAGCCACTGATGCGCATTTGCAGCCGTAGTTTTTGATTTGCCTCATTTACATAGCTTATAATTTTGTTAAATTCCTCTTAGGCCACTCTTCCTTCCCTGCACTCACGCTTTTAATATTAAAATTGAAACTAATTAACATTTTACAATATAATTTCAATTGTTTTGCTTATTTTTAAACACGTAACTGAAGAAACAATGTAACTGTAACGTTAATGCATTCAGTGTTCATGATTTTTTTTCTATTAACTCATATAAACCACATGATCTTAATTTTTTATTGAATTGTTCTTTTTTCATTAAGGTTATTGATCGTGAAGGATTTGAAGAGTTTTATCCAAGAATGGTGAAGAAAAAATTCAAGATAAAAGAAGGCTAATGAAAACATGTACAGATCAGAACATAGAAGTGGAAAGGGAGGAAAAAGTCACGGAAGATTGGTGTCAGATAGACTCGCTTGCAGAGTAATGGCTAAAATGAAACAGTTTGGGGGAAGAGAGGAAAACAGACCTGGAATCAGAAAATGAGAACTGAAAAAAGAAGAACGAAGAAGGATAGAAATCCCGAGAGAAGGGAGTAGCATGTAAAGAATCTGGAAGAATGAATGTGTCTCTAGGTTAAGTAAATATATTGCTTGTGTCACCTGTGTCTTTTCTGTACCATGCTCTCTTTTTGTAACATAAAAATTGCATGTTTTATTTTCCCCTTTATGGCCCAGCTGGACATGGGAATAGAAATTTACTGTTGTATGGCTAATATGTCACATTGTAAACCAAAGTTTTACTTAATGATAATCTAGTTTACTAACCCTTTTCTCCACAGTACATAAGCTGTGTATAATTTAGTAATATCCATGTGTACAACTTTCTTTACTACATGTCATTTGCTGTTTTTCTGTGTTGGAAATACATCTATTTGTGTGTGAGAGTATTGTTAACATACTGCTGTGGCAATAGGGGTCTCGCTCCCCATCTAAATCGGATCGTGGGAGTCCAGCTCGGGTCAAGTCGGAGAGTAGGTCCGGCTCCCCGAGCCCGTCCCGGGCCTCCAAACGCTCTGAATCCAGATCCCGCTCTCGTTCAAAATCAAGGTACGTTACTGATCTACAGAGGCCCTGAAACGCTACACACTGCAACTCAACTTACAGCATATTACCAAAAAGAGCTTCAGTCACACAACACTTTGTGCTTGTAAGCAGATACAGTATTATCCAGTCAATGTAGTCAAAGCCTTGATATGAACCAAAAACACTGACAGGAAGCATTTTCCAATAATGCTGATGGAGAGAGAGGAGACAAGTTGATGTCAGTAGTAACGAACCTCAGCAAGAAGACCAAAAAAACTGCCACGTAATCAATTTCAATCTGGAAACACCTGCTGTCCTCTGAGGCTGTTACGTGAGCGTACCATGCAGTTAAGCCTATATTGACTGATATTAGGGGGAATGTATATTTTTATGTTTTTCATGAAAAACACCATCAAAATTATGATATGATCAAACCAAGATGTGTTCTCAAGCCTGTAGAATATTATGTGAAGATGGGACACCTCAGCAGCTCCTCAATTTTAGTTTAACACGGTATTTTTGACACAATTTGTAAATTGCAGTTGGTTGGAGTGCAGCTTCAGTTGATTGTGGGCCTTGCTGGCAGTGTGTTGAGCTCTCGGGGCCTCATGTCATATCGAAAACTAAAATGCTGAGTGTCAGAGCTTCCCTCTCTTATGTCCCTGACTGTTCTATCAAATCCACCACCACCTGCATTCTTTCCAGGTCTCATTCTAGACGACACTCAAACCGGCACTATAGCCGTTCACGTTCTCGGTCTTATTCCCACGGGAGGAAGTCCCGCTCTCGCTCCTACAGTCCTGAGTATCGTCGAAGGAGGAGCCAGAGCACCTCCTCAATGTCTAATCGCCGCCGTCACGCTGGCAGCAGGGTGAGTGTCTCAAGTTCTGAAGACAAGGCAAAAGATGGCCACACACGTTTACAGTATTAGTACTGACATTTTTGGAAGGTTGGCTATTTAGACATCTTGTATTTTAAGACTGAGGACATATGTCACCTGTCACGTAAGATCATGCTCTAAATTTGGAGGGAGCATTTCCTTATTTAATATGTTAAAAATGTTATTGACATTTATTTTACATGATAAGAACAATGCGACTGCATGATTCACAATTATCGGGCAAATCTCCCCAAAAGTGTCTTGCAGTTAATATCTCAAATGAATCACAGGCAAAATAACTAGCGTGTTTTAAAGATGTTTTGTTGCGTACAGCTGCGAGAAATAGCCAATACATGAAGCGCTGCCCGCTAAAAGTTAAGCCGAATCATCTGTCAAAGACGTCAGGCAGTCATTCTGGTTGAATTGGACTCCACAAAAATATTTTGTAGTGCATTCTCATGATATCAAAATCAAAGTCATAGCCAAGACATGGATAGACTGCTACTCTGATCTCTGCAGTGTTTACCAAACACATAGCTGTCAACCTCAAATTTAACCTGTTGCTGTTTAAACTAGGGCTGTCAAACAATTCGTTTTTTTTTTTTTTTTTAATTGTGACGAATCATTGAATTTCAGTTGTGAAATGCACATTTAGCCACATGTCACAGTTCCATCTCTGATGTAATTTTGCCCCTTGGTAACTGGACAGTATTCACAGTTTTCAGGAGTTCCAGTTTATTTGCTCTCTCTGTTTCGTAACTCATACTGGTCCCTCCGGACAGCTCATACAAAACAAGACGGCAATTAGAGTGTAAGTGAAGGATGGATATTTGTTTGTACAATTCACAGGAGAAAATAAACATAGTGTTATGGATCCTTGTTTTATCGCCCCATGATTTGAGTGGCGCGTGCCACTTGTGAAAAAACACAAAGTGTTGCGGGTTTGGATGCAGATTATAATCTCTGCTGACGCATCTTGCTTATTTGTCATGCAGCTGTGACTGTGTAACAAATATCACACACTTTTCCAGTCTGTTCCAGAGTGTTTCCAAACACTTTGGATCAGCACTGCCTTCCTCCCCTTCAGCATGAACCAAAACAAAAATTAGGCTTTGGGTGAGAGGTGGAGTGCATCTCTGGCCGGGAAGCACCAAGTCACTGGACACGACAATCGCTTTATTTGAACCGTCTTGTTTTCATTATCATGGGACTCCAACAACGTAATTGAAATGAATGGCCCAGCCTTGGTTGAAGGATCAGACAGCACGTTACTTTAAAATTTAAACGAAGAACATGTTAGGCTTGGACTTGACTTACGTTAACATTGACAGCCCCAGTTTAACACATTGTTTCATCCTGTATCACTTAGAATAATGATCCTAGTCGTCTCTCTCATGTTTAGTCTTCTCAAACACTGATGAAACGATAATGGATAATGGATATAAATCCATTTATATATGTATGTGTGTGTGTGTGTGTGTGTGTGTGTGTGTGTATATATATATATATATATATATATATATATATATATATATATATATATATATATATATATACACACACACACACACATATATATATGCTTGTTAATGCTGTGGGAAACCACTTTGACATGACATTTAATAACCCCTTTTGATTAACCTTCCCCTCCTCTCATTATATCAACAGAGCCATGACTTCACAAAAGAAGCTTACAGTCATGGCGGCGATGCCGATGTTAGGGTATGTGGTCCTTCTCACGTATTATGGGGAAAGAGCAGTGTCATGTTTGTGTGTGGGTCAAAGGTCATAGGGTGGGGAATAATTACAAATAAGTCCTTCACATGATGTTTGATTCACTGTAATGTTCATCTGGTCATTCTCTTTTCTCAGTACACGGATGCTAGTTATTTGTCAGCAGTCATAATTTTACATATCAACATACTACCACATGAAAAAATGTTGGCCTGAAATGTTTAAATCAATAAATTATATGTTTAGTCTCAATCTTTCATCAATGGAAGCTTGTATTCAACTGTGCTACGTTTGTATTGTCCTGTCCAGCAAGACTTGAATGTCATTGTAATGCACTAATGTGGTATCTGGATTATTTTTTAATCTTTCATGTATTTAATGTTTTTATAATATGCTGCATCATTTTGATAATGAAATCACTGCTAAATATAAACTGGTAAAATGGATATGGAACATATAACACTGAAAATAATGTTTTTTTTGTGAAACGATCTTCTGACGTTGCTTTTACAGGGAAGAATTTCCTAAAATCTCCATTTTACACATGTTAATGTTGATGGTTGTGATATATACAGTTGGTCAGCCAGTTAGTGATGAATCACAATATTTTACTGCTGCATGATGCTTGAACTCAGTGTGTGTACACTGCATTAAGAAGTCCCGATGCCTAACAGGAATGAGGTGATATTATGAAGCCAACAGTGGAACAGTGATGTGGTTTGATTCTATGCTGGGCACCTTTTTTTATTGAAAGCTATTCAAGGGGTTATTAAAGCTGTCATAGTTGACCCACTGAGCGTGTACTTTGGAGGGGAACGTGTACTCACTGAAATCATCATGTACCCTGTGTGTGTGTGTGTGTGTGTGTGTGTATAATATACATATATATATATATATATATTTAAAGTGTATTATATACTTGAGCTTCTATAATGTGCACAAACCCACGTTTTACATTTTAAATCCACTCAATTGAATTTGCATGCAAAACGTTCCATGGACAGACTCGATCAGCCACGCCATCATCCATGACCTTTACTGTTGACCCTTGCAGGCAAACCCTGACCCCAGCACATGTTTAGGTGTGTTTGGCTTGAGCCTGTACACCACAGAGCGTGACCTGAGGGAGGTGTTTTCGCGCTACGGTCCTCTGGCGGGGGTCAATGTGGTGTACGACCAGCGTACAGGTCGCTCCCGGGGCTTTGCCTTCGTCTACTTTGAGAGACTTGAGGATTCCAAAGAGGTATGGAATACGTTGGTAGCCAGGGATCAGTTTGATGTCTCAACCCTTGTTGTGATTATTAACGTTCACCTCTCAAGAGTTAAATATCCCCTGACAGAAGCCTAGAAGGGTTGTGAGTTGAAAGGGTGATATCTATTTTTCTTTACACTCATGGTGAGCATTCTATCTAAAAACAGGCTTTTCAAACCCTCCCTCCTTGATGAAGTACCTGATTTAGATGTGATTACCCGAGTACACCACTAGGTGTCAACCTTGTGTCATATTGACTCATCTCCCAGCTTTGCCTGATGTACTTTACATGTGATTTTTTTTGTATTGTATTAAATAGTTTACATTAGCCTGATAGCATCTTTGTCTTCTCCTCCCTCCTGTGTTCTCCAGGCAATGGAGCGAGCCAACGGTATGGAGCTGGATGGGAGGCGTATTAGGGTGGATTATTCCATTACTAAACGTCCCCATACCCCCACACCAGGAATCTACATGGGCCGACCAACTCAGTAAGATCAACACTAATGGTCCCTTTTACCTTTCATGTGGCGTAAGACGTCCCTCACATGGTTTAGTTGTGAGATCAGATCTTGATGCTTAACTTATGGTGCCTTTTATTCTGTCAGCAGCAATGGTGGAGGGGGCGGCGGCGGCGGAGGCAGCAGCAGGAGGGGGAGAGATTCTTATTATGACCGAGGATATGACCGCTATGACAGATATGAGGAGTATGACTATAGGTATAGGTGAGGAACCACAGATGAATATAAAAACATTGTTCCACCGCTGTGTGGGAAGATTTTAATTTTTGTTATTTTGAAGTCGCAGGCGCTCTCCGTCACCTTACTACAGTCGATACAGGTCACGCTCACGGTCTCGCTCCTACAGCCCACGTAAGTGTGTCACCTTCTGTATAACGTCAGAGCTGATTCAGCTACCTGGATCACTGGTTACCAACTGCTTGAGTTCATGTACTAACGTGTCTCTCCTCATTTCCTCTTACAGGTCGATACTAAGCTTCCTCCTGCATCGTTCTGCTTCCCTTCAATAAATTGATGTTCCATTCATCAAGGTGTTTCACAAAGGACATTTTGACCTGGCATGTCCACATCAAAAGAACTCCCCAAGTTTGACATAGTTCATGTTTACATGCAGTAGAAGTCTTAAATGTTTTCATGCATCCATGGTGAGTGTGAGCAAAGAACTCAAAAACTGTAGCACCGTCAGTATACTTCCATTCCTCGCTGCACCACTGGTTCCCTTTTTCTGAGATATTTGTTTTTACCTGTTAATGTGGTTTTGTCGTACATAGAGTTAACACACACACACACAATAAAGTTTGTCTACTTTTTGATAAATCTCAATGTTACCCAGCACTCACGGACTCTCCTGGTAAGTAGAGGGTAAATGTAGCCGTCTCATGAAGAGCTACCAGCAATCAGTGGTTGGGATCTCTGCTCACATTCTCCATCTTTTCCTCTTTTTAAGTCAGGGAAGTCATCTTTGGAATGTGTGTGTGTGTGTGTGTGTGTGTATGTGTTTTTTTTAATTGTTTCTTTGTATTTAAATACAAATATACAAAACTCCCCCCAAAAAGTTCTTGCAACGTGGTTTTCTGACCTAATGTGCATGAAAGTGAGCTTCAATTGTCTGGGTGGGAGTCGAGATGTTGAGTGGGTGAGGTGGGAAAACAAACTGGGGGAGTTTCACAGAACAAGACAAGTGCCAAGACTTTGAGCATGATAAGTTCATGTTCACACAAATTAAAAAAGGAGTTGATCTGGAGCAACGCTTGGAAACCATAATGAGTGTGTAAAAGTGTACCGTCATTGAAGCGACACCGTGGAGCCCATCGGGAGCAAGAAGCTTTTATTTGCTGTCTTTCATTACAACATGTTCAAAAACATTCCAGATTTTTTGTGTTTTATCAGTACAGGTGGTGAATCAGAAGATTTGTGCGGAAATTCTCAACCATCACCTCACCGACGATATTAACACTTAATATTTTAGTCTCCGAGGGCTTTGAATTACAAAATAACGTGACAAAAGACGCATTTGTTGTACCGTCTTTTCTTTTTCAAGCTGCCGATTGCATCAAAACAAAATAATCAGTTTGTAGCTCCAACACATGGAAGTTAAGATATTCAGAGTTAACAAGATCTTGAAACTGAGTGGTTAATCACTGAAGTTGAGCGGGGGGGTGGAGGTGGGGTGTGTGAGTGTGACAGAGCTTTTTACCTGTAGACCTTGGTCAAAATAATAAAGCGCCTCATTGAAATGGGGTTAATAATCACTGCTGACATGTCCCAGGGCCCCTCAGAGTTCTGCATTCATTCACACCAACTCAGATAATTCATCAGGTTCCAAGATAACTGCGAGCTGGCAGGACACAAGGGTCAAAGTGTAGAGTTTTCTCAATGCAGCTCAAACTGTCGAAGCAGGTTACATCTTCTGATTTCAGCCTCTTAATTTGATATGCGAACACAAACCAGTGGCAATCATTCTTGTGCGTTTTCTTGCATGGTTTGGATGAGTACAAATGAACAGTTAGCAGAGTAGAGGTGCACAGATGGGACGGAATGAAGATAATTCACTTGATGTGAGGCTTATATGTGGGCTTGGGTCTCCTCCTTAATTTGTGCTGACGCGTCATTACATAGGTTACTAACCAGTAGGTTGATTGATAACAACAGGGGGTCAAGATACACAAATGAACATTTGTATTTGTCACACATCAAGAAGGTAAATTGTCTACTTTGACCAAAAAGTAGCTGCATCATCAAAACCAGACACCTAGCGTGCATGCTGATCTTCCACAAACGTATGTTTTGCATGAATTTGATAGCAAGTTCGCTACATTTTTGATAAATCAAACCTGCCCAGAGTCAGGAGCAGGTGCCACCTGAAGCTGTAACGTCAGGTTTTTGTGATTAGATCAAAATTGGAGGCTGCACCCTTACAACACTAGACAGGACCTGGAGGTTTACTAGCTAACAGCCTGAGTTTACATTCTACATGTGAGGACTGGTGGGAGCTGTAGTCTGAGCGTAGCTACATGTGATCATGTGTCAGCTGAAAACACAAGCATCTGTATGGTGTAGCAAACATTAACCCTTCAATCAGCATCTGGTGATTATCTTATCTGACATGGTTTCATGATAATCTTGATTCATAAAAGTACGTTTTCTGAACCTTTTTGCATTTCTGTTGGGACCTCAGTGAGTTTTGTATGAATTAAAATACGGACAAAGATCTTCAGAAAAGCAGAAATCCTTAAATTGTTCAATTGGTTCCTTAAATGAAATATGTCTGTACTGATGTATAAAAGTTTTTCATCAAAATTTGTGATGATTTGTAGTTGTCCAGCTCAGGTTTTAATACCACTGAAGAATCCACACACAGCAGAAAAGTTAATTAATCTCACAAACTATTTCAAAAAGGTTGCTGGTTCAAAAACCAAGTTATTCCATACATCAAATAATTTCAATTTCTAAACCCAAATTATATACAAAATCAACTAGTTCAGGGCTATGAGCCCCCAACAATTTTAACTCAAACAAATAGTCATATAAAGAAAATAACAGTTTTAATTTTAACAAAAAATTGCAGAAACTTGTCCAACTGAGAGAATATTAATTCCACAATCAATAAATCACAAGATAAATAAATATAAAAAAGGTAAAAATAGATAATTGAAAAGCTGAGGCACAACAAGTCACATTTCTCTCTTATTTCAAGAAATAATTAATTAAGACATGAATTGTTTTTAGGGCTGTTTACAGAGAAACTCAAGCTACTTTCACAATACAAATTACAGTTTTGCAAATCAATATGTGGCAAACAGTGAACAAGAGCAGTGAGGAAAAAAAAGACAAAACTACAAGCTGTAACATGGCCTTGTGTAACTGCCATGTGTGACCAAGTCTGCAAATATTCCAGTGACTGTACGTGAAAACACACGTTCATCAGACTTAAGTGCTGCAAAAACCTGCTGTTTATTTGACCAAATACTCCAGAACAATAAAGAAAGAGCCACCTTCAGGTGACAAAAACACTAATCAACAGATGTTTCATACAAAAACTACATTTAAATTGAATTCATCCAGAAATAAAACAAAATACCAATTTCAAATTATTTCTATTCCACTATGTGCAACTTAGCAAACGTGCAAAATTTGATCAATTTACCTGCCATTTCACAAATATTCCATGTATAAATTACATTTGCTGTCACTTGTGCTAGAAATCATAAGCATGTGTTGCTATTTATAGATTTCCTGAGCTATTTTCAACAAAACAAAGGCCTCACTTATTTCCCTAAAAATATACTCACATTAAAACAATCTTTTTCGGTTACAATTGACCCAGATTGGGTCATAGCTTTCATATCAATGGTTACAATAGAATTTTGGCACCAAAAAACAGTACGAGTTACGAGAAAACAGTAAAAAAAAATGGCCTGCTTCTATCCAAGTAGAATTATTCTTTTTTTAAAAACAACAACAACAACACTATTACATTGGATACATTAATGCTTTCAAGTGTAGGTATTAACTAGTGATTTACTGTTAAAACAAAAGCTCCTGGCTTGTACTAGAGGGGGCTCAAACCGCCATTTTCTAATGAGATGAGGGGTGTCATCTCATAGGAGAATCTCAGGAGGGGGAAAAAAACTATTGTTTTTTTCCACACATATTTTGGGAGTCTTCGTGAATCCTGTTGATATCAACAGAAAGTTGTGTTTCGAGTCATTAGAGACTTGATCGATAAGGATTCAGTTCCATCCGTTACTTTAACTGTAAAGACTCCACATTCTCCTCAACATGGCGTTTACCGCCACACTGTCTGACTCTGTCCGAGGCGGTCAGCCAGGGGATTTACTGCTCACAAGAGGCAAGAAAACATAGTCAAAGATGCAAAAAAAATCGCCTGGCGATGAATAAAAATAGGTAAAGAAATCTCACCGGAAACAGAATCCACTGATTCAGCTAAAGGTGAAAGACCCTGGCGACGCAGACTAAGAGAGGCCAGCTGCAGCTCAAAAGTTGAACTATAAGCTGCGATTTACCTTAACAATCTCCTGTCCTCACTCTTTGCTATCTAGAGATATCCCAAACTGAGTCTAAACAGCTCGGTTCTGCTGGTTGTGGTCCTACACTGCCATTAAACCGCCGAGATCTCTCCCACATAGGAAGCAGTCTCGTCTGAAACTTTATGTCAGTTTTGCCCCTATGGAATTAGTCCATAGCGAGGAGTCCTGGTACTGGGGGGCGGGGAGACTTTCTGTACATTCCTCAGCGATACATTCACTCCTCCTGCAAAGCCACGCACACACACACACACACACACACACACACACACACACACACACACACACACACACACACACACAACCTCACGCACATACACACATGAGCTGCAGCCATGCATGATTTCATTGAAACCCACACAGCCAGAGGAGCTCTCACATGACTGCTTCGGCCGTCTCTATACGTCCTTCTATAAATGTATACACCAATAAAAACGAGTCTTTATTGCGTTTGCGGAAATCGCTTAAGTAAAAAAAAAAACAAAAAAACAACTTAAACCAAGAAAGCACGATAAAGATAATTATACTACAATCGAGAGGGATACATGGCTTTAATTAGCGACAAAAAGTTAGAAAAAAATAAAAACGTTTGGGATTTTAAATTTTAAACAATTTCTAAAGTGAATAAATTAACTTTTTAATCATTTTCCCCGCCTTGTTTTAACTATTTGTGTGTTCCACTCCTTAATTTTCATCACAAGCGAAACTTCTTGAAAAGTTGATAGCGCGACCTCGGACCTGATCGGTGACTGTCGTTTCGTTTCATGTGTAAGTTTCATGACAAAGCCCGGCCACAGCCGGGGGGACACGGGGAGACAGAGATGCATCATTGGCGCGCTGATTCATATAGAATAGTCGAGCACGGCAGCCAATGAATGAGCGCGTTTAGGCCGAGCCAGCAGCAGTAGTACGGAGCGAGTCTGCCGCGCTCTGATTGGTCAGCCGTCTCAACCAATCAGAGAGCTCGTTGTGTTTGTTCAGCAGCAGAGGAGTAAAAGCCACTGAGGCAGCCATGGCCCCGGTCTGATCCAGTAGCTGAAGGGCCCACTAAACCAACTCTGCCTTTGTAACCTGCTTAACATGAACGTGCAGACCAGGTCTAGCCTAACACACCATCATTCCAGCATTCAAGCTACTTATTAGCACCGGAAATGGTACGGCTGCAGTGGCTACACGTAGCTTCCCCTAATATTTGTCTTTTTTCCGTCAATTTAAAAAAGAAACTGCATGATGGAGCGAGAAATGTCACCAACAGGTTGTAATGACGAGGTACACTTAAGAGGAAATGAAATTAAAGCCAGTGCAACATTTTATAGCTCAGATGCAGCACAGTTGATCCTTAATTTAAGACAAAAAACTCATCAAAAAACCATAAGGACGAGATGGATAGACAAACAGAAAGCACGTATCACGTCTTCTTTTGAGACTCATTGAGAAGCGTTTTCATCTTCGTGTCCTCGCCGTCGAAATCTCACTCGGTGCTCCGCAGCTCTGGCCCTCGTCTGACATTTGCTAAATACGTTACGTTTTGCAATAATATTTTCAACAGTGTCCAAGTTTATACGCATTTCATATGTGGTTCTTTGAGGCTATACGTTACATAGGACACTAGGGGCACCTCTGCGTATAGGACCCCTCCCTCTTCCAGCAAATGCAAATCCATGCCGGCGGAGTAAAGCAGGGAGGATTCGCCATGTGCAGTTGACGCACATGGTCAAGTCTTCCTGGATGCGTCAAGCGGTCTGAAAGTTGCAGCAAAACTATAAATGTGACGGCACAGAAACGTAGCAGTAAATTTAGTGCGGCTATATGTGAGTCAGGCCTGCTGGTGGACCTTGAGTGGAGGATGGGGGGGGGGGGGAATGGCGCCAGCCTAGTTGGGGAAGATGGATGCCGTCACTTGGATAGTAATACGTGTCATTCCCACATTGCGCGATGGCCCAGAGAGAAGCACGTGGATCCTCCCTGGTCTACATCACCTCAAAGTGAATCCTGAATGTCCAGCGTACAATTTAACAATATAGAGCACCATCATTTATGAATGGCCACACCCCCTCTTCCTCCTACTGTGTCATCAGTACAGCGCACTTAGCACAGCCGTGCGCACAAGCCCCCGCAATATCAGCGTCTCCCTGCTATGGGCGTGCGTGCGCGCACTGCCGTTTTACTATTCCCCAACCGACCAATGAGAGTCGAGGCTTTGCAGAGAAAGGCATACGAATGTGATTCTAGTAAAGATACACTTGGTTCTCACGGAATCCCTTTACGCACATTGCTGGCCAGGTTCCCCCCCCCCCCCCCCAACACTAATCCACTCTTCCCCTCCTTTTTCTCCACTCCCCTCTGCTGTCCCCACCCCAGATTCCCGAGCAATTTTCCCCAATCCCAAACACTTAATTGAGCAATTGGGATTCCTCACGTGTGGGCTGATTTGTAGTTTGAACACGTGGCTCATTCAAAAAGCCGGAATAGCAGAGGATTTTTTTTCCTCCCCTTCTTCTTCTTCTTCTTCTTCTTATTCTAGGCTCTAGACTTAGAGGCGGGCGCCAGCCTTACCGTGTGTGACATTCTGTCTCTTTGCCAAAGGGTTTGGAGGAAGACACAAAGTAGTTTCTCCTCCTTTTTCATCTAGCCCGCCATCGTTTGGAGACACCAGATTAATAATTGAGCATTTATTTATTGCGCGATAGAGGCAGAGGGGCGAGGGAGCGCAAACGCACTGTGAGGCTGCCAGTTTAAATCTATCTGTGGCTTGAACGACCGGGAAGCACGCCACAGCCACTCCGTAGTAGTAAAGGCGATTTAGGCTACTCCAAACACTGCACATCCGTGAGGGCAAACAGCGAGCCTATCTCTCCCTCAGCGTAAAGATTGTTCCTTTTCGGCACAAAATATGAATAAGCTATACATCGGCAACGTGAGCGCAGAGGCGAGCGAGGAGGACTTCGAAACTATCTTTGAGCAGTGGAAGATTCCGCACAGTGGTCCATTTCTTGTCAAAACTGGCTATGCCTTTGTGGATTGTCCGGACGAGAAGGCTGCAATGAAGGCCATCGATGTTCTTTCAGGTGAGAGATTTTTTTGCTTAAAAGTGATATTTAGAAAGATTACCAAACTGCTACAATTGTGTAAAGATTGCCTTAGGCTACTTCAGGGCCCCTGCGAGAAAATGCATGTTGGGTGGGGGTGTATCCATGCGTTTCTTTCTCTCACACAACCTTTACTTGGCCTTTTGACACTGAGCTCCGAAGGGAAAAAAGCAGCTCGGGGTTTGAGTGAAATTCTGCTCTTGTAATCTCACTGAGTGTAGCTTGATAAAATGGTCGACTGAACACTAATCATGAGGATGAGAATACCAAGGCGTGCAGGTTATGTACCGTAGAGGGGGACGCCGTGAAGTGGGCTCCAACACACAGCCCACTAGGGCAAGATGAGGGTTAGAGGTCATAGTGTTGCTGCTTTTTTTTTTTTTTTTTTACCTGCTTCCATTTGAACTCACACTCTTGTACAGGTTACAAAGTCTAGGCTATCTCCTGTGGTCACAACTCGCTACGTTGTGAAGCCATTTTGCCCATGCTGACACACCAGGTGGTTTAATTGTGCTGGTCAAATGTAGGCCAACTAACCGAACACCCCTCTTGTGTATTCACCTCGTCTTCTTATATTTTTTAAAGCGAGGACACGTAAAATTTAGCTCAACACTTCTAATTTTACGACGTGTCTTCTTCACGTGTATCCTCGTGTTATTGGAAGCTCACCCACTTTTTTTAAAAGGGCCATTTTATCTTTCTAATATCACACTGCTTCATATATCACGCTGTCCATTAGCTATATTTTATTTCCTGTAACACTCGTCATAAATACACCTCCCTCCTCCTCCAAAGAGAGACGAGGCCTGTATAGGAGGTCAAAAGATTAATGCAATTAAATGTTTGTTTTCTAGGTAAAGTTGAACTTCATGGGAAAGTTCTGGAAGTGGAGCACTCTGTCCCTAAACGTCAAAGGTAGGTCGAGTTTTATTAAATAGTGCTTAGTTGGTTCAACTCGTGGGTGCTCCATTTTTTTCCTTCCCCCTCTCCCCCCTCAGCCATTTTTCTACAAGAAGCCTCGTATATTTTTCCTTGTGATAAATTAAGCGTAGCTGTTGACTACTGTGAAATTCAGGTGTTTTCCCTAAAAAAACAGGCTAAATGTAAATTTTTTCTCCCCCTGGGGTCAATGAAAGGGGCGTATGTTGCACTCCCTCCTTTCGCCATGACTGTTTAGCTCCTAAAAACCGTCGTTGCTTTTAAAGCAGCACATGCCTGCGCTAGTATTTCCTACACGAGCAAGTACTTGGTGATATTTGTGCTCCAAGCTCGGGGCGACGAGTGGAGCCCGAGTGTGCTGGGGCTGAAATGTGTGTTGAAGGAATGCAGGCTGGGTTTGAGGCGTACAGGCCTTTATGGAGTCGTCCATTTGAAAGCTGTGCCCGTCATTCTGCCTGCCTGCCCTGCGCTTCCGCCCTCCTCTTGTGCACATTGTGCTGCTGTTGCACGAGATGGACTCCTAAACGCGAGCGGAACGGCAGGTTTGGGGCCCAAGTCGTGAAAAACCAGTTACAGTTACACACACACATAAACGTAGCCATGCTTGTGTTACAATTAATGATTTTCATGAACCCCCTAGCTTTAGGTGCTGAAGACGTATAGTACTGTGGCTTCCTGGCGTCGCGTGCGTATTTGTTCTTTTAGGTGGTGACGTATTTAGGTTAATATGACCTTTTAGGTCTTAAATGTAAATATACTTTCAATTTTCATTTATTCTAACGATTTCTAAGAATAAATATGCTCGTGTGTGGTTTGATTCTGGTATTTTATGCCACGTAGTCATTTAAAAACAGAAAACACGTAATGTTTAAAACTACAAACGTGGCTTCAATTAGTCTGGGAAGTGTTTAGACATGAAAGGGAAGCAAGCGGGATTTTTTTTTGACGCATTCACATGAAATGTATTCTCTACCTGAACTTCAAACAAGCTAGTTGGTCTAAATGTCAGATTTAAAAAAAAAAACAAAAAAACGGATCAGGTGAACTAGTAATATTGCATCTGATATTATCCTGATCACGAATAAACTGGTGACGTTACTTTGTTTTTGCTATGGAAGGGTCTCAGCCACACTTGAGAAAAAAATAAATAAAGAAGTAAAAACGTGCCCTCCTTTTTTGTAACATGGAACATAACAGCAGTTGATGGGAAGAGAATTCACAGTATAGGCAACACACACACACACACACACACACACACACTTCTGTAATGGGGCCCCTCTTTGCATTCCAGCCTGCAAATATCAGCTGGGGGTTTGGCCAATCACTGTGGCTTAACCTTTGAACTCATCAGGAAAGGGAAGTGCTGGAACAGGCAGGGATCATGGTGGGATGGCTCCACTTTTGGGCTTCGTAAAGACACTTCTATGTGTGCATCATGTTCTCATCCATTCATCTGAGCATCATGTTCAAAATCCCACGTAAATGATCTCTACTGTGTCATCAAAATGTCTGCTGCAGCCTGCAGTGACTCCTGAAAATATATGAAGCGTCATTGATTTGGTAGGGGGGAAAAAAGTTCATAGCATTTAGTCCAGAGATCTTTTCTGTGATTAAATCTTTAAGATGTCCCGTAAACATTTACACATGACTGTCTTAATTTTGGAAAAAGCTTTTTTTTTTTTTTTTTTTTTTTAATGCGAGTATGACATGAGAATTTTACAAAAAAATCCAGATTAAATGTAATTTAATTGCATCTTTTTATTGCCACAGTTGTCAAAGCTGTTTAAATTAGTGATATTAACTTTGGCCCACCTTTTGTAAGATTTTCTGTTGGGGTAAATAAACTACATATTTAGTGCTATCTGTTTATCACTGAGCAGTTTTTTTCATATCTTTTAAAATATTTAAATTCACTGTGGAATTCTAAGCCAAAATCAGTGGCAACAGTGTCATGATTGCATACGGTTTGACTTAACTTCCAGGGTCACGTTTGTGTCTGTCTGAGGGGGGGAAAAGATCATAAAAATGTAGCTTGCCCATCCCCACAGACCCAGTCAGTCACATGCACAGGAAGGGAAAAAAAGATGGCTTTAAGAGGGGTGGCCCTGTGTGTGTGTGTGTGTGTGTGTGTGAGAGAGAGAGAGGAGGGAGGGAGGGGACTCTACACACTTTTATTTGTAGGTGTACAACTAGTGATTTTTTTTTAAATCACACATGCTCTTTTTAATTGCAGTGTGTGAAGTTGGAGTGATTTTTGTATGTAACTTTTAAATGCACGTCATGTATTTTAGAAATACTGCAAGACAACTGTGTGGATATTTTTATAAAAGTAGAAAGTGCTCCTGATTCTAAGAATTCTGGGTCATAGGTTCATCATGGGGCCCCACCTGCAAACCCCCCCCCCCCAAAAAAAACGGGGATTTGGAACAGAGACTTGGGGGGTGCCAGAATTATGAATGTGGCCCCTTGTTTTAGCTAGATTGCAGGCAAAAGGCTCCTCCGCTCTGCTCCAAGTCTCCCATCAACATGGCCATTGGGGTGGTAGTTTTTTTTTCTTCATACTTTATCACATTTTATTGTGAATGAAGTGGGGAGGTAAAGAGCGTGCAACTGTCCTGAGTCATTTCTAACTGTTGATATTCAACTCATTGGTTTGGAATTCCCTCAAAAGAATTCCAATCTGTCCAAACGCAGGGCTTGAACGTGTAGCGTATGGGGCTGTGTAGTCGAGGCCTGGGAGAAGGCAGTGGAAACCGGACTGTGGAGTTCAGTCATTCAGAACCTCTGCATACTGAATAGTCAATGGGTGGATGAGCGTTGAGCACAGATCTCATGTGTCCCACACCGTCCCTCTTAGTGTTGACGTTAGTGTGCCTCACTGTGTTTAGATGAGGGAGAGACAAAAATGGATGAATGCAGTTTTTTTGTTGCTTTATTAAAGCATTTGCATGCTTGCATATGTGTGTTTCACCCGCTTGAGTGAACACGTCCAGGCTGCAGACCCACTGGTCGCATCTGTGTGGCAAAGGATGTGTAGAATGTTGGTTCATTTTAAAAGTAAATAAGGAGCCGACCTGGTCTTGATCATCACATGACAAACCAACCCTAGTCACTCCTGGACACCCCACCCCCCCACCCCCCCACTTTTAGCCCTACTCTACATGTTCCTGTCAGTGGACTTGTCCGTGTCCATGGCAACAGGGCCCCACCCCCACAGGGCAGAGTGGGCCCTTGTTACCCTTGCCTGAAACACGACTAGTTCCCCCACCACCACCACACCCCAATGACCCCCCCCCCCCTTCCCCCAATCAAATACCGGGACTAGGGAATGTATACCACCCGCACACCACCCCACCCCAACCCTGGCTGACTTCTTCTGTCTGTGGAGCTATAGGTTGGTGCATTTGCACATTTCGCATGGCGTTCCCACCGCAATGCAGAGCATACAGAGTGTGTGTGTTTGGGGGGGGGAGTGGTGGTGGTGGATGGATCAGCCGGGAATGGCACAGCAGGCCGGAAAGGGCTGGAATTCTTCTTAGAAGTTATCTGTGAATTTTCTTTTAAATTTGCCAGTTTAGAAATGACCATGTGACATGATTGTGGTCATCAAGAAATCCTTGTTGCATGAGTAGTGTACTTCACTTCATAGAAGGGGGTGTGATTGATTTCTACATTGCGCTCTTTTTGAATTTTGAATGTCCCCCTCCAAGTTTAATCTGAATTAAGAGTTTATGGATGCTGCATCTCAGAATGTGTTATCTTCTACACTGGCAGATTACGAAACATTCATTTGCAGTGGAACACTTTCTAGAAGTGGATGAGCTACACTTTTCTCCTTTTTTTTTTTAAGTCTATGAACAGCTCAATGAAAGGATGAGATGTGTGTAATGTACATATTTTTTTCACAGAAGACAGAACTGTCTGCTCAGAATATAACTTGAATGTAGCTGCATTTATCAGGTATGTGCAAGAGCGGGGAGGGACTGGTTTGGTGTGTGTGTGTTCATGGGTCAGCTCCCAGCCATATGTACATTATGGTCCTTCAGATTTGCGCGTGTCAACAGGCAGTGGACTTTGGAGTGGCCTGTGCTTTTCTCACATTTTTATACCACATCCACATGCAGGGGAACACTTGTGAAACTGTGACTCATCTGTCCGCAACTTCTATTGTCTGCGTGACCTCCACACGTTGCTGCTCGTGCTGTACTTACAATGTACCCAAAATGCTTTAACATTTCTCTGCTGGTTTGTGCGTTGACGGAACCCTCCAACTAGTCTCCACTTGACTCTTTCTGAGCACAATTTGCATTCGTCCTGTTTGCTGTGACTCAGTGGAGATCCCCCCCCTACACACACACACACACTTTTTTGATACAACAGCTGGATGCTCCTGGTTAAGTGTCTGTTTTGGTTGAAAAGTGTGGGTCTGAGCCCTGCAGTGGTAGAACCCTCATGATTCAATGCTCCAGGCTACATGCTTGACTCAGTTCCTAGACATTTGGGTAGTGTATCATAGCTGCCTCCTCTTAATGCCTCTTTCTTTGTGGGTTTTTTTTTGTTATTTTTTACTCTCCTGCCCCTTCTTTTCTTATCTTTCATTCTCTGTGTGGCTCTAGGTGTGGTGCACTTAAGCTCTTTTTTTTTTTTAATTTGTAATTTTATTTTTGAGCATCCTTAACTCAAGTCAACCCCCCCACCCCCACAGTAGTGATTCCAAATCCCCATGTCACCTGATTTTTCTGCCATCACATCCTCCCAGGTGCACCTGCTGGGTTGGGAGTGGAATTAAAGTAAAGTTTAAATGTGCAGCTCTCTGCCTGGGTCTGTCTCACAAGATAGCAGAATGAGGACTATTTTTTTTTTGTTTTTAATATTCCATTTACTCTTATTTGTGTCATTGTGTTGCTGGTTACTAAATACCCCCCCCCCCCCCTTTGCCCTTCCTTCTCCATCCATCCCCCATCTTCCTCCCTCTCCAGGAGCTGTAAGCTGCAGATCAGGAACATCCCGCCTCACATGCAGTGGGAGGTGAGTGCTAACAGGCTGCTAAATGCTTCCAGGGTGGGGCACCATGGGGCAGCCCAACTGGGCTTTCATTCACTGGCCTTTGGAGTCATCTCGCCTCCCTTTCGATTTAGCACACGCACGATACGTTTGAACAAGGATGGTTAAACAAAACCATTGTGTTGTACTGTGACTTGCAGGTATTCTGATTTTTTTTTTTTGATTTGTACAGATGTGTAAGGTGACTGCAACAACTTTGGAAGGCCAGATTTGACTTAAAAAAAAAAAGGGACAATAAGGTTCTCAAACTGAATAGCTCATGTACATGCATCATTTTGTGATCTTTGGTTGCATGCCCACATGTGCCATCGCTACCTGCGAGATGTGAATATATAATCTACCCAAAAGACTTACTGTTATTTTTAATTCATTCTTTTATTTGGCTGAACAAGATTTTAAGTGTTTAAATGGGGAAATATGACTTGATTGTTATGTCGTGGTGTCTTTTGACACTGGTCACG
Organism: Aulostomus chinensis; assembly: GCF_037954235.1. Lineage (NCBI taxonomy): Eukaryota > Metazoa > Chordata > Actinopteri > Syngnathiformes > Aulostomidae > Aulostomus > Aulostomus chinensis. The sequence goes on from NC_141341.1 coordinate 14,146,155, forward strand.
TGCTAGTTTCAGTCACTCTCACCATGTGTGTTAAGAAAAAAAAATAGCTGTGGAGATTGAACTGTATTGTCTGAGAGCGTTGTGAAACAAGCGACGGGGTTTGAACTGCCATGTGTAGGATACCCCCCCCCCCCATACAGTCTCAATGCCATTTTGTAATTTTTGCTTCTCTTGTGTACAGTGCAACAATTGTGAATTTGATTAAGCTGTGTTCCTTGTTACAACAGGGGGACGGAATACAATTCCCACCTGTAAAATCCATTAAATTTTCCCTGAAAACGGATCAAATCAAGTTTCAACTGTACTTAGATTTAAGGATGTTTTAATTTAGAATTTACAGTTTTAATATGCAACTTATACATCTATTCATTAATGGCAATCCCAAAAAAATCTGAATTTGACAGGCGTTTAAACTCAAATCCTGAGTTTAAGGCTACAGCAAAAGGTGTGGTGTTATACATTTAGTCTCTTCAAATTTGAATAAAAAAAAGCCTAAAGTAGCACGTGCATTCGTAAAAAAACCTAATTTGTGTTGCTATGCATTTCCTACAAATTAAAGCTGTATGCACAGTAAAGCAAACATTACATGTAGTTGACGTAGTCTTGGTTGTTCATAGATTTCTACTGGGAATTGTACAAAAAATTTGCTGTAAAACTCACACTCAAGGTCAGACTTAAAAATAAAATGCTCAGCTTGTTTTGTTGCCTCATAAAGGGTTAACTTCTGAAAATGAGTATCACTAGAAACTATATGGTGAAGCAGAGCGTGGTCAGATTTCAAGGCCACTGCCTGATTAGTGAGAAACGTGTGTGTGAGAGAGCATTGAGCAACACTGTGTATGTGTGTGTGTGTGTGTGTGTGTCCGTGCTTGTTTCCCTTCTCTGCATGTAAAAAGCGTTAAATTTCAAGCTCTAGTCTTCAGTATTATTTGTGTACTACTAAAATTACACACTAATCTACTGGGCACTCCTAAACATTTTCTGAGCCTAAATTAGTTATAAAACTTGCATCAAGTGGTTTAATTTATTTAGGATAATTTTTGTGTGAACCTCAGGATCTCAACCTTAACCTCATCTGGAATCTCATGTCACGGCTATACATGACTCCCCCCCCCCCCCCCCCCCCCCCCCCCGGGTTGTAATGGCGTATGCTTGTATTCTTTTAAATTCTCTGCTCCATGAGGAAGTATGGTATTCATATTGAGTTGCATACTTGTGCAGCATTGTGTTAAAATCTAAGATGAATGCATGGATTTTAGATTTCAGCCTGATTCACTGGCTGTGATCAAATGGCTACGGTGGTACAGACTCGGTGTGTTTTGAAATGGTGGGTTTGCTTTGCCTACGCATGTTCCTCCAACTGCAGATCCACCCATGTTACAAGCATGTAGCGGGGGAGCTGTTTGCTTTCTCAAAAGGTGACATGGAGGTCTCTCCCCCTTGCTGAGGGGAGGGGTTAGAAGAATGGAGGCGTAGAATAAGCTAGGATCTTTTGATGTGAAGGCCTCATGTATGCTATCAGGTAGATAAGACGTACGTGTGTGTTTGTGTGTATATGTATGTTTGTAGCCCTACATCGAGAGAACGCTGGTGAGAATGGTGGCGTGTTCACAAGCTGTAGTGGGTGGGCCTGGAACGTTTCCCCTTCCCATGTGCTCCGATTCACAGAATGTGTAGCATGAACTCGCACCCCTCCCCCAGTCACTGCTTCCTGCTGGAATGTACCCCACCCTTTCCTGAATGGCCTGGATTCCCATTGGCCAGCCCTCCCAGATGGACAGGCAGCGCAGCCAGCCAGCAGCTAGCAACTCTTGGCTTCAGGGAACTCAAATCGGCGGAGGAGCAGCCTATGATTCAGAGTGGAAATGGCAGAGAGGCGGGAGGTTGCTTGGTTGGTGGGTTTGTGGGGGGGGGGGGGGTGCAGTCTTGTTGGCTGGAAAGTGGGGTTGAGCTCTTGGGGGGGTGTGGCCTCAGGTTCAACTGAGCATGGTCAAAGGTCTTCGCTTAGCTTACAACCCTCGCTCCCCCTCTCGCCCGCATCTGATCACATCTATGAATTAAAATCCGGTGGCCCCTAGATTTGGGCAGCTGGCCAGTGTGATGAGGCTGAATTACTTTAACATGCCTTAACTTCTGATGATGTGGTTCTTTCTTTTATGTACATGAATCATTTGTTGTCTAATAATAATTTGTGAGGGGAAACATTTGGTGCAACATGCAAAAGCAACCATTTTTATTAAGCTCATTTGAACTGCCCCTCAACACCTGGAGCACCATACAAGAGCATTAAAGGCAGAGTCAGGCTTTTACAAGAGGGCAGCAAATTTTCTCTCCACATAACTCAACATCCAAGTCTAATAATGGGCTCAGAGCTGTGCTGGTTCCCATGGATGAGCTTATGCTCACTAACAAAGGTTCTAGTCAAAGCTTTAAAAGTCTTAGTAATCATGGCTTTTCTGTTTCTTTCTCTCAGGTTTTGGATAGTATGCTTGCTCAGTATGGTGCTGTAGAGAGCTGTGAACAAGGTAAACACAGACTTTTTGCTTAAAGGGACAGCTCGCATCAAATTAAAACTCACATTCATCTGGAGTGCCGTTTATCCATCCACATCATCTTTGAGAGTTGCTGATTTCTGAGATATCGGCGGTAGAGATGTCTGCCTACTCTGGAGTACAACTGTGGTGCTCAAAGTGACAAAAAAGTACTTTCAGACCAATATCTCCTTCCTGAAATCATGGCCCGCTTCCTCAAGCCAATCCTGACCGGTTGATTAAAAAAAATAGTCCAACACGCTCACAGCACGAACTACAAACCTAAAATCTACATGTCCCTGCTCAGGTCTGCGGATTGTCTTGAGTCAGCGGGCCGTGAGACACTAATGTTGAGTTAGTAAAATGTGTATTTTTGGCATGTTCAGCTGCACCAGAAAAATGCCATCCAATTACATTTTATTTGAAAGGGGACAGATATAGATATAAGATGAATAAACTGCACAACTTTTTTTGGGGGGTGGTGTGAACTGTCCCTTTAATCTTCGTTGCTAGTTTGCTTCAAATATAATTCCCTTACCTCACCACATACCTTTTTTATTTTATAAAGTGCAATATCATAAGTGGATGAACTGAAGTTAATTTGTAAAATACACAATGCATCATTGAAGGTTAAACAATTGGAAATGAGCTTGAGTGTGAAAGAATCCCACAGTTATGTCACTTTCATTGAATGTGAGTGAATGACTGTGCTGTGTGTTCTCCACAGTAAACACTGACACAGAGACTGCAGTAGTCAATGTCCGATATGCAGCCAAGGACCAGGCCAGGCTGTGAGTGTACACACACACACACACACACACACACCACATCATTAAGCTCCAACTCATCTTTCTTGATTCTCATCTAGAAATCACATCAACATCGTCTGTCTTGTTTCTTAAAGTGGCACCTGATTTTTTTTTCTCCTCTCCAAAAGCCAGTCAAGTTTAATTTGAAATGCAATGATGACAGGAGGTGTTAGAGGGGGGAGGAAGAGGGGGGTTAAATTAGCCATATGGTGCCCCCTAGTGTACATGAAATACACTCACTGGTCAATTTATTAGGTACATGTACATCACAATGATACAACAACTGAGCTGTTGAGTGGGTTAATGAGCCGTTTCTGTCTCATCCATAACATCCCATTAATCTCAGTTTGGTTTTAACAAAAAAAAAAGGAACACCTAAGTATGACTTCGTTCTGCAGCATCAATGAAACATCACAATCCTCAGGATTTATCGACTGTATTCTGCATAAATTGGTGGATGTGTCATAAAGTCTTGAGGTATAATTGTTTTTAAATGTGCCTGTTACACAAAGCAGTTGAATGTGCAGCTATCTTGGGGTTGAAGTAGAAGTTCACGTGCACACATGAGAAGAGCCCTGGTCCTTAAGTCCGTTGGCCTTGTTTGGAGCTCGTTCCTCTGTGCTTGAGAAAAATGGTGTCACTTTGACTCTTCGCTCCATTGCTTCTGTCTAAAATCCTTCCTGTTTCGTGTCAATCAAGTTGCACCCAGAAACTGATTCGTTTCTCTACTCTCTAGGGCGATGGAAAAGCTGAACGGATCTATGATGGAGAACTATGCCTTGAAAGTGTCCTACATCCCAGATGAGACAGCTGCACCAGAGGGTCCCTCGCCAGGGGGTCGGAGAGGCTTCAATGCCCGCGGGCCCCCACGATCTGGCTCTCCAGGTCTAGGAGCCAGGCCCAAAGTACAGTCGGACATCCCGCTGCGCATGCTAGTTCCCACACAGTTCGTAGGCGCGATCATCGGTAAGGAAGGAGCCACCATCCGAAACGTCACCAAACAGACCCACTCAAAGTACGTACGATGAGGTCAGAAGTGATAGTGAGCTGTCTTTTCCTTCACTGTCCTGTGCAGCGTTACAACCCTTTAAAATCCACTCGTCTTCGCTGCAGGATTGACATTCATAGGAAAGAAAATGCAGGCGCGGCAGAGAAGCCCATCACCATTCACTCCACAGCTGAAGGTTGTTCGAACGCCTGCAGAACCATCATGGAGATCATGCAGAAGGAAGCGCTGGACACTAAGTTGTAAGTTTTGAGTAACTGTCACTTTTACACTTAAAACTAGACGGCCAGCACTCTTGGTTAGAATATTTAAAGTGTTGTATATTTTAAAAAATGCTGCTAGAGTATTTTTTTACTGATGCAGTCGGTCAACACAGGGGTGACGTTTGATTTTTAGAAGTGGGTTGTGACCGGTGACGAAGGCCATTGACTTGACAGTTTGTACATGGAAGCTTTAGAACTGGTGCATGATGAAATGACATTGGGTCTCATTCACCAACTGTCCATGAAGTGTCTTTAAAGTCACTTGCTCAGTATTGAGGAAGATCCCGACATTCTTCATTGGGTTAAATTTGGATTATGTGAACAGAATATACACACACTTCAGTGTGGTTGGTGATTGCATTTTCTTCAGAGCTGGAGATGCATTTAAATTTTTTTTATTATTTAACGTGTATTTAAATACATCTTTCACTTTTTTTGAAAATATGATTTATGACTAGTTGACATAGCGTTAAAGTTTATTAAAATTAATCAGTTCCCATCGGTGATGCTGATAGTTTGGGAAATGAGATGACTTGAGGAACCGTTGGACTCTTCAAAGTGTAACATCCACTACTGACCACTTGCTGCTGTTCACCTGCACTGCTGCTTCTCTGCTGATCATCTTTAAGTTCACTCTCCTCTTTCTTTGACTGTGTGTGTGTGTGTGTGTGTGTGTGTGTGTGTGTGTGTGTACACACATCCCCGTATATGAAGATTAATGGGGTGTTTACATATGCTAATTGGGTGTGGATGCACCGATTGTGAAATTCTGGGACTAAGTGTCATCCAGGGTATAGACATCAGTTGTCTTTTTAGTTTTTGTATGTCTTTATTCACCCTTTTATGGTTAGGGCTAAATTATCATCGACAATAACTAAAATATGCCTTTGAGCTTTCTATGAAACATTATTGGAGGACAAATTCATTGCTTCACATTTCAGAAACATTTGCTCAGATGTTTCACAATAATCACTGGCCACCGCCATCTGTCAATAGCGTTTATTAGCAAACCATGGCAGTGTAGTCGAGGGATGATATAGCTGTGCATTCCTATGAGGAACAACTGGAACTGAAGAGAACTGTGGGATTTTTTTTTGTTTTTTTATTGTGAGAACACATCGTGAATCTTGGGTAGAATTCCTTCAAAAAAATATTTTGAAGACTGCTGGAATCATCCTTTCAGAAAGATGTTTGTCAAAATGATCAAATTACTTGAATGGTCCTATTATTGAGCAGCTTTGTTTGGCAACTGTTGCATCGCACTCGTGCGTCCGCTACAGATGTTTGGGGTTTTTTTTGGTTTTGTTTTTCGCCACAAACCACACAATGGCAAGGGGATATTTTAGTATCAGTGTCTTACACCATCATGGAGAGCACCCCTGCAGAGATGTGGCTCGTTGACCAACTCCCAGCATCATTCTGATATCTGCTTATTTGTGGTATTGAGAGTTGTTGCGTTTATGCTGCCAAGCTAACACAACAACTTCAGCTGATAACCTGACCTCCACTCTGTCTGTAGCAGTCCCTCTGCTCGCAGAACTGCTTTTTTTTTTTTTTTTTTATTCTTAAGCTTTGTAGGGTTTCTCTTTTGACAGACAGCAGTCAATCCCGGTCAATATAATGGCTGCACAAGATGCAGCTGACAGTGTTTTCATTCTTGTGTTGCACAGGTGGTTACAACCCCCCCCTTCCAGGTTTTCAATGAAAACTTTGACAATTGCTCTGTGAGATTCTGCCTGTAGAGACTCACACACGTTTTGATACACAAGTCTGCTGATACTGACTCAGATGCCTGAGCGCTTTCTTTTCCCTTTTCTTCATAGATATCATATATCGATATCTCTCTCAATATATAAATGTGAATATTGCAGTACCAACACCAGCTTCTGATATTATCGATCAGATATCTCCTCTCCATCATGTTGCCTTCATTTTTATTGGTCAGCCATAAAGCACTCGTTGAATATTGTAACCACTCCTGTAGTTTTTGCCCCTATCCATTATTTTGTGGCTCAGGCTGAAGAAATATTTATATTATCCTTTTAAGAGCTTGAACACACTTTTGAGGTGAAATGTGCCTTCTCATCACAATGGGTCACATTGACTATTGCCCCAGTGTTAACTTGACATGTTTCCATCCTGTGCAGTACTGAGGAGATCCCCCTGAAGATACTTGCACACAACAACTTTGTAGGAAGACTAATTGGGAAGGAAGGACGCAACTTGAAGAAAATAGAGCAGGACACGGGGACCAAGATCACAATCTCACCGTAAGAGCCAACATGCTCAGTTCTTTGGTACTGGTTCTGAGGATACTTGTAGTGACTGTGCATTTACTTGTTATGGTTCTGTCTTTGTTCTAGTCTCCAGGATCTAACCCTGTACAACCCAGAGCGGACCATCACAGTAAAAGGCTCCATTGAGGCGTGTGCACGAGCAGAAGAGGAGGTGATGAAGAAGATCAGGGAATCGTACGAGAGCGACATGGCTGCTATGAACGTAAGGCTTCATTACGTTTTCCTCCATGAGGACTAAAAGTTCTCCAGGAAATGGGGGGGGGGGGGGGGGTGTAAAGATGCATATAGACACATTGACTTCTGAACGGTATGATTTCAGTCAGATCAGACTAACATACCTAAATAATGTGGTTTGGAAATTGATCTAGTCTGAAATGGATACACTTCAACTGGCCTGGTGTTCTGAGTGTGTTCCGTAGGTCTCGCTGAAATGTTTAACCTGGAATTCCAACAGTCGAGGGAGGATCATCATGGTGTCCCTGTATTTCTGGACAAACAAAGACAAAGTTGATGCTGTCTCAGCTTAAAGAGTTGCCCCCTTTATTCTTATTCCCTCTTTGAATTCAAAGCTAACTTGTTTGGCATGTGACACAGAAGGTGACCCGTGAACTCCCGTGAGTGAGAGGTGACTGTCTTCACTAGTGGACTATTACTGTAGGTGACTCTGAACAGCAAACATGGCTGCCCTTTGCAACACTTCCAGTACACACCTAAGGAAACTGTGGTTTTTCCAGTTTAAACTACAACTGAGGACAAAAAACTCTTACCTATAAACAAACCTTCCTCAGATTTCAGTGTACAGCGGCTGCTAAAGGAGGGTGTGTGTGTGTGTGTGTGTGTGTGTGAAGCTGTACCTGAGTGTTCTGAAAGAGGAGTGTTTTACACATTGTGGGCATGTTTATAAAGTGGGTGTATTAAATGTCTCAGTGAAAGAATGTGGAAGGATACGCTCACATTTAGATCCTCCAACTCTCCGTCTTTCAATCCTGCTGCTGTTCTATTCAATCTGAAGTTCTCATGTGTTAAATAAGCGTGATAGCGATCTTGTGGGGAGGTTTCCCTCCCCAAAATGGTCACCGTGGTTGACATTTTTATTTTTTTTATGAGTACGTGTCAAACTTTTCCCCAGCCATACTGTGTAATGAGCAGCTGTAAAACACCATGCATGACTCCTATAAAACCTGGATGGACATTTGATTGTATACTTAAATGTTGAGAGAACAAACTATAGATGTAACGGGACTAAATCCTTCAGTGAGATTTAATTTGGCTCTGAATTCTGCATGTAAATGTTTTGTTTATACAATATTCTGGATAAGAGGCGCTGCTCGGCCCCTGTAAAGGCTCAACGTTGGATATGGATGTTTGTCGGTTCTCGTTTCGGTTCTACTTGTGCAGTTCCTGCAAGCGTGTGGACATAGCGCTACCACCAGAAGTCATGAGGGCAGTGCTGGGCAGCGAAAGACGATTGCTCTAAAAATTTTCGAAGATTTTTTTCTTAAGGAGTTTGTGCAGATGTACAAAACTAGAAACCTATTTGATGCCTGCTCAGCTTTGGAGGCAACAAAACAGCTGGAAAGAGAGGACTTTTGACTGAACTGCCCCCTAGTGGACATACTGTTCAAATGCAAATGTAACAGCCACAGGGAAGTATAAAAGTAGTGGTGATGTCATTTGGGAAATGGTCGCATTCGTAGCATGAATGCTGATGACACTGTGCTTTTCTGTCCCACCAGCTGCAGTCCAACTTGATTCCAGGTTTGAACCTAAACGCTCTGGGTTTGTTTCCCAGTGGGACACCAGGCATGGGACCCTCCATGTCCAGCGTCCCCCCTCCTGGAGCCCACGCTGGATGCTCATCCTTCGGCGTAAGTCCCCTGTCTCCTCTTGTCACAGACTCTACAGTGGTTTTCCTGCTACACTGCCATTACATTATTAATTTGAACTCCCTTCAGCTCTTGGGTCAGGTCATTTAACTATTACAAAAACTCAGTCTTTAGCAACTCAGTTTCATGTTTGTTTTTTTCCTTTAGTGCAGTCCTTATGGGGGTGAGGGGCCATTTTGGGCCTCTATGCTGTCGGCGAGCAGCCAGCCCCTCCCTGTAAGTCACCCGTCCCAAAGTGCTTTGCACGGCTTGTGGCTGCTCGCTGCGGGATGACTTGGCGGGGTTTGCTGCATCTAACTACCTCTCTAGCTTCCCCCTTGAGCTCTTACTTCGGGGTGTAATCTGTGTGCCGTTGTCAGCCTGGTTGGCGGGCGGGCGGATGTAGTAACAGCTGCTTGGCTACTAGATGTATTTTAGCAGATTTCTACCTTTTCACTGACGGAAATGAGGCCGTTTTGGAGGGAAGGCGGCGAATGTTTGTGGAAAACTCAAACATTCTCAGCGCTACAAAGCCGCTCTCCTGATTTGGAGTCAGTCGAAGCAAGTTGTTAGTGTGCCCTCAGCTGACACATTGACTGGAATATTGGTCACAATCCAAAATCAATAGTGGTACTAGTGTTTGTGTGTGATTGACTGGAGCTCTGGAAAGAGGTGGTTGCATTGGGAAAGAGGAACAACAAGTGATGCTCTGTAGCATTTTACAACCTGGCATCTGTAAATTCCTGGACACTCCTGTGTGAATGGCTCGTACCTGAGGTTTGTTTCCTCTTTGTTTGATGTACACATGTAGCAACTACGTGTACTTTCTTTTCTTTAGAAATGAACCCAGTGGTGTATCAGCTTCACTCTGGACAGGATACAGATGATATAGCATCTTTTTACATTAGAGCCACACAGATATGCCAGCTGGGGATGTCAAGTGGATGGTTTGAGCTCCAGTGCAGCTTAAAGAAGTTAAAAGCTTTCCCAGTCTGCGTTGGCACATTGTTGGCTGGAGTTGGTCTGCGTTTCACTGTTTTGATTGCCCTGGTGGTCACGATGGTACTAATGTGTTTATACCCAGCAGGGACACCCAGAGTCGGAGACAGTTCACCTGTTCATCCCTGCACTGGCAGTGGGTGCAATCATCGGAAAACAGGGTCAACACATCAAACAGCTGTCGCACTTCGCCGGAGCCTCAATCAAGGTGAGTGACGGGACAGTCGCTGAAGTTGAGAATCTCCTGTGATTAAGGGCCGGCTGTCTTCCATCACTGTCACTTGACTGACGGGAAGTGAAGGCGTAAGGGAAGGTTGTAGTATAACACCGTCTGTCTGCTCTCCCCAGATTGCCCCTGCAGAAGGAATGGACCCCAAACAGAGGATGGTCATCATCGTTGGCCCTCCGGAGGCTCAGTTTAAGGTGCCACACGTTCATAAAGAACACTGTGATGGGCTGTTGTGCACTTTTGTCTGTACAGCCACTAATGTAATGGGACGTTTTATTCAGGAATAAAAGATTTCATATGAACAGCACAAGTAATTGCTATTCTAACTTGCTCGGCTGCAGGCTCAGTGTCGCATTTTTGGCAAGCTGAAAGAAGAGAACTTCTTCGGGCCCAAGGAGGAGGTGAAGTTGGAGGCACACATCAAGGTTCCCTCGTTCGCTGCTGGCAGAGTCATTGGAAAGGGTGGAAAAACGGTAAATACCTGCATGAAATCCAGGAAAGCTGTATAAGCACAAGCGTCCAGTTTGGTCAGATTCATGGAAAGTGATGCTGCAAGTTCCTGTCATGACCTGCGATTGTGCCTGCAGGTAAATGAGCTGCAAAACCTGACCTGTGCAGAGGTGGTGGTACCCAGGGACCAGACGCCTGACGAGAACGATCAGGTCATAGTCAAGATCAGTGGACACTTCTTTGCATGCCAGGTGGGTCTCAAATAAAAACCGTATTTAAGAAATGCCAAACCTGTGGGTCCAGTTTTCAGATGACCCAGAATGTGTTACCCAGCTAAGTCCAAATGTCTTGGAATAGATCTTTTTGAAATATTGGCTACTTGAATTTCAGAAGGCAGTTGCTCCTCTGAGAAGCGCTCTTTCTGGGGGTCTTTTCAAGGATTCCTGACGCTCTAATCAGATTTTTAAGGTGGTCTTCTCTGATGTTATCTAGCTGGCCCAAAGGAAGATTCAGGAGATCCTGGCCCAGGTGAGGAGGCAGCAGCAGCCAAAGCCCTCATCTGGAGCCCAACCTCCATTGCCCCGCAGGAAGTAAAGCTCCAGCGGACCTGGAGGAACGGTGACTGGATCTGTCAGGAGTCTAAGACAGTTGGACGGATGCAGCAGAGTCCAGGGGGAGAAGACAAGGTGTTAAAACGCTCATCTCAGGGGTCAAAGGTTAATTAGAAGCCTACCAAAACATCCACCCCTCCTTGTCTTACTTGAACTTCCAAGTGTGGCTATAGAGACCCTACGCCGCGGAACCTCCACCCACCTCACCTCTCTGCATCTCAGTGGGAATGTATCTCGGAGGGCTCCCAGCATCACCTGCCCTCACACGTACGCACCTCTCGACCGCTCTCCTCCTCCTCCCCCCACGGGTGTGTTAAATTATTTTTCTTTTTACACTAGAAACACAAAGAAGAAATAAGGATACCCCCACCCCCTCCCATCACCTCTTCAGTGTGGTACTTCAAACCTGACAAGATGTTTTTGGTTGACTTCAGATTTAGTTTAGATTTTTTTTTTTTCCTCAGTGTTTAATTGGTTGATGAAGCTTTCTCCTGAGTTTTCTGTGGAAAAGAAAAGGCATTGCTATCAAGGTCCTGGTCAGACCAACAGAGAGGTTTATTTGGGGGGAGGGTTGGCTCAGATTGGTCGGGCCACGTTTGGGGGAAAGATTCTTGTTTCAGGACAGGACCCCTGAGAGGGTGGATTGTACTGGGTGTCCTGCCCTTGTAATGATAGTGGCATTTTATAAATTCGGATGCATTTTATAGATAGACCTATATACATAGATGAATATATATAAATATATATTTAGAGGTGAGGGCAGCGCCGTGACCGACACTTGGGAAATGGTGCTGAACTGCTGCTGCCCAGGAAAACCAATTTAATATGCATTTTACTTAACTACCTCAGGATCTAGTACCTCAGAAGAGAAAAGAAAATGATTATATATATATGAAAAAATGTTCCTTTCTTTTTTATTTTGCTTTTGTGGTATTTTGTATACTTTATAAAGCTGATAGTCTTTGAACATTTTTATTTTTTTAAGAAAATTTAAAATTTGGTCAGCTGCCAACTGACCTTGCCTTCAACTCTGGTGCTTTAGGTGGCATTGTACATGTGTATGTGACTAAAGATGACCCTGTACATAAAGTCTATTTGTACATAGCGGCCCCGGAGCGAGAGTTGGTGCCCCCCTCAGCTGGCGGCTGACACGAGTATCCAGAGAAAATCGCCTCAGTTTTTCCCCTGAGGGTCCACCATCTTTTGAAACAAACATACAGAACAACTACGACATGCAAATAATGCCAACCGTATATTGCAGCAATGCCATTTAGTTTTGGGATTGACATTGTTATTGGTAATGGTACTTTAATTTGTCAAGAAAAGGATTCCTTTCTCGCCTTCCTAGGAGGGCTGTGGTCAAGGCGGCGTGCGGCGGATCGTCACGGTTCTCTGTCGCTGCCCTCGAGCTAGCAGAGCGTCTGTTTGTCCGTTCTGTTCCCAGGCCATCTGCCTCCATCTTGTGTCTGAGCAAGCCCGACTAGGTCTCTCTTCATCAAGCAAACTTTGTCAAGTCAATGGTATCATGTTAACGTCGATCACTGCATGGTGAGGGTAGGGGGAGTCGCACTGATGGATGCTTTTTTTTTTTTTCTTTTTGCTATAGCAAATTGATTTAAACATTCTCTGTGACCCACAAACTTGATATTTTCAATTTGTTGTTCGTACAGGGAAAATGAGCCCAAAAAGGTGCACAGAATAGTCAATGAACCCTCGCCGGGGTGAAGAAAATGAGAAATATACAATTTGAGTTCATTTGTCTCTTCATGCCGAATGTAAATATGTTGATTGTGGTAAAAGTGCTTGAGTGTATCCATGCTTCCACAGTAGAACGCCATCTACCTCAGCTGTGGGGGTGGGGGGTTGTTGTGTCACTAGGCACCCCCACCCCCCTGCCCCCACTGAGCGCCAGCGCGCACTGATACCTCAGTCCCCCCGAACACTTCTTTCTACATGGGCGCGCCATCTTAACATCGCGCTTAACTGAGTGGCACAAGTGATACTTAAATTTCTCCTGACACTCCTCCCCCCCAGCCCACCCTCACTCCTCTTGCTCCCTCTTCGCAGTTTGTTTTGATCTACCTCTTTAGACACGCATTTGAAGTAGAGGCATTCTATTTGTTAGGATTTAGCCCCCGCCCACCCCCTTCCTCCTCCTCCGTTTGTGCGTCCCCATGCTTCCCCAGATATGAATGAAACTTAAAATAAAATCACGTTACTCTTTAGAATTGAGATAATCGAAAGTGATCAAACTATATTCTTTTGCCAGTGTTTATATATACTCTTTTTGGCTTAATTGAAATCCTCAAATGATGGTTAATTCTTTCTGCTTTCTATTTTTGGTGGTGTGGCTTTACATGTATTTGAACTTTTGCTTGGGTTTTTTGTGAAAGGTCAAATCACGTGTTGATTTAGTATCCAATAGTAAATAAAATGAGAACATGGCTTTTTTTTTTTTTTTTTTTAAAGGGCCTACCTTTTTTTTCTGATTTGTAAGATGTCAAAATAGTTTTTTTTTTCTCCCCCCCTTTTTTTTTTCCTCTTTCATAAATGCTACTCACTTGCTGATTTGGTAGCTACTTTCTTCTGTTAGCATTTCTTGGCTGTGTAACATTCTCTTGGCATGGGACAGATTTCAGGGATTGGGGTCTCTGAGTTTTTGGAAAAGTGATCGAACTTCAGCATGATATTCCCTCCTCCCCTATCTGCAAACATGCTTGTGCCCCCTTCACCTGCCCCTCACACAGTTCCACTTGTCAGATGCCTCTGAATAAAGGAAAAAAAAAAATTTAAACTGTTGCAGCTGCTCCCTCATTGTTTTTTCGTCCCAGGATTTAAATTTTTTTTTTTTTTAATTTGTAAGTAGGTTGAATGATCTCTACTTGTTGGCCATCACTCTTAAAGTGGACAAACGTATTGTCTGAAATCTGGATTGAGACGTTTTGGTTCACCTCTTAAAGAAGTGATTTAAATAAATCCAATTTGTAACATTTTTCTTGACCAGAAACGTAAAGCGGCATTGTTTTGATGAAGGCGGTTGGAGAGAGAACGCCCTCCTCAGTATTGATCTACACTCTGAGGGCTAGCTGGGGTGCTACGCTAAAGCAGCCTTTCCCACACTTAAAATGGCGACGCAAACTCTCGTCATTTGGTTTTAAATTAGGAGCCTGCGAAAATGCAGTTCATTTTGTAAAAGAAATAAAGCTCAAATCTTCGATGAGGACCATATTCTTGTTTGACAAGGAAATATCCGAACCGACATTGATGTACTTGGGAACATTTTATATTTAATTTCAACTTTCACTTCAGAAAATGAAGGCTTTCTCTCTCCATCAGGGCACTTGCACTGCACTAGAGAGGTCTCGCCGTGGAAGTTCCTGTGTTAATAAGTTTACATTTCACATTTATTCAAGTTAAAGTTCAACGCCTGTAGGTCTGTTCAGACTGTGTATTTGGTGATTGATGGAAGATTCCTCCTAAAAGAAGGCCTTAAAGAGATGAGTGGTTAGTTCACAGCTTTTATTGAACGAGTTGTCAAGGGTCCATTTAGTTGCTTGACTTCAGTGTCCAATTCTTAGTTGGTGAATTTTCAATAGTCCACTTCACTGAGAGGGTTATATTGAGGAAGATGAGAGTGTGTGTGTGTGTGTTACTCCTGTGGGCATTATTATAACAGCACAATCTTGTATAACAGTTCTCAACTCACACAATCATAGCAACATCTTTGTTAATCTCCTAGCAACTAGATGAGCTACAAAAATATAAACAAAAAGAGCAGTCTCTCAGACATTTATCAACCTGTAGAATAAATCGTCTCTCTAGTGCTTCTACTGTAGTATTCGCTCTGCTTACAGCAGACAACACACGTAACTCAGAACACAAACATGGTTATTGTGTATATTTGCAAATGGCAAATTGTGCTTTGTCCTTCATGATGGTATTAAATGTAGAGAAGTAGCACTTTTATTTGGTGTAGAACCCACAGAGAGTCTAGAGAGTGCGTCTCTCAGTCAGCAGATGATGACTCTCCTCACTGGAGGGGAAGAGTGCCTCCCGCAGGCGCACTACACGACCTCCGGCCCCGGCGTGGCTGGAGGCGTCTTCCACCAGTGACCTACGTATGGGCCGGTACACCTTGTAGCGCCTGGGAGAGAAGAAACAGGAGTGTGAGTTCTTCCATATGAGCACCACACTGCTCAAACCTTGACTGGCCAAACTTAGACACAGGCAAAGTAAAACGTTGTGTTGGGAGAATGCCTGCATTTGAATGTTATTTAGGTTTATAGAGTTTAACGTGATATTGTATTTTCAGATGTACTTGTATTACATTGCAGGTCAATTTGAAAAAATCAGAACCAGGAGAACGCAAATGTACTCTAAGATTAGTGATCAACTTCAGCTTCAGCAGACAGATAAAATGCTGGTGGACCTGCATATTTGAAGTACATTCCTACCTCCACATTTTAAAAGTATCAAAGGTGATTTTTAACATTTTTTAGTTCTGTAGTTTATGGCTGGTCATTTTTAAAAATCATTTCATTCCATCTAGTCAAACTGAACCCTTCCAAGTTCTGGAAGAACATACAGTATGTCCTTGTGCATTGGGAAGTATGTTACTCACTTGTAGACGAGGTATGCAATAAAAGCAAAGACGGCACCCAGCACAGCACTAGCAGAAAGGACGACCTTCGCAGTGTGGGGGGTCTTGGACACTACAAGAAGAGAGTTAGTTAACCTCCAAAGCTGCAGGTAAACAGAGGCTTCGCCGTCAATGTGTCACAAACCAGGTGCATCTTGGGACTGGTTGATAGTGACGGTGGTGCTGGCCCGAGCCAGACTGCTGGAGTCTTCCAGAGTGATGTTGATGCAGTAGGTCCCAGGCTCCAGGAAGGTCCGCCTCAGATGCACCTCACACTCAGAGGACGGAGGCACGTCATCGCACATGATGCTGCGCACTTCGGTGCAGGTGGGGTCGGACACGACGGTGCAGGCTGAAGTAGGGATGCTGAGGATGACGGACGCGGAGATGAAATCTTTTTGCACATACAAACATTGTTTCCATTTATGAAAAATAAACTGTTCTTTCTCCACCTGCCCAGACATTTCACCAGGAAGCTGATATCAGTTTTGGTCACTCTGGCAGCCGACACGTCCACTATGCGACTGTTGGCCTGGCTGAGCGGGTGCTTGGGCTCTGTGGGTCACAGGTCAACGCTGCAATCATCTTTTTGTAGAATTAAAATGGTGACAACTCTGTTAAGGCTTGCACATTGTGTGTGTGTGTGTGTGTTTGTACAGGAACAGAATTAGGCTTGAAAGAATATTCACATTGTTATAAGTCATTTGAAAAT
This sequence comes from Aulostomus chinensis, assembly GCF_037954235.1. Lineage (NCBI taxonomy): Eukaryota > Metazoa > Chordata > Actinopteri > Syngnathiformes > Aulostomidae > Aulostomus > Aulostomus chinensis. The sequence goes on from NC_141341.1 coordinate 14,162,566, forward strand.
CACTTTTTCTGGTTTGATAAGCAACAGAATTGTTTTCCTTTTTCCTCTTTTTAACATAACCTGAATTAGAATAATAAATTATTGATATGATCCTTATTACATATAGGTAAGGGCAGAATGATGATTCCAAAAACCACACACGCACACACAGAATTGCATCATCAAATACTTCTGATTCCACAGCGAAAAGGAAGCCGCAGCCTCCCACCTACCAATAATGGTGATGTTACCCACAAAGGTCCCATAGACGTAGCGGAAACATTCGTCGCTCTTGACTGGGCGCCTGCTGCGGAACCAGTCCAACATGGTTGGTTTGGACTCTGTCACCCTGGCTACAGTGGAGGGGAGGGGCTCAGTGGTGGGAAACCCTGTTGTCATGGCGACGGGAGGATAGGAGGAGGAGAGGGCTGAGCGGGTGCTGGGTAGCACTGACAGGAAACAAGTGGCAAGGCTTGAACTAACAGGTAAATTTTTTATATTCAAGTTAATTAACACTGAGCGAGCTTCTGTTGAGATACACACTCTTCCTTTGTCTGCACACACAAGCATACACACACTGTCAGCTGAGTGACCTCACCCTCGGTGGTCTCCATCCTAACAGTAACGGCATGAGTGGCTGGTGAAAGTGTGGGAGGCTCTGGAAGGAGAAACACACACCCACACACACACACACTTGTGACTTGTTCTCTCAAGGTCAGGATGCAGGACCCTTTTTTATAATGGATTTTGTCCAGTTCTGCTCCTGGTAATTAATCACCCAAATACTGCAGCGAAGAGCTTTTTAGCTTAGCTTAACTTAAAAACAGGAAATCGTTACAACTGCCAACATAAAAGCCTGCTAATTTCATTTAGTATACATTTTGTATGATTAAACAAATAAGAAACATAAAATGTAATTAAGGGAGATTTAAAGGTGCTGTTAGCACAAATCTTTGGACAAAGACAAGTTAGCTAGTAGTCTAGGCTGAGTTAAACTACAACTCCCATAGGAGGCTATATACTGCTGTTTAACACTTACCATCTCAGGTGGGTTTTTGCATGGCTTTTTAGCAACAAGATAACATGTTACTCAGAGAGGTTTAGAGGTGTTGCTTGGTAAAATCTTTGAACAGAGGCAGGGTTGCTATGCTACGCTAAACTTTATATTCTCTGGTTTTTGCCTTATATAGATAAGAGTGGTGTTGATATTCTTGGTTAGCCTGCTAATTGACACTTAAATGATGTCTCTTTTAGTCTCTTTAACTAGATTTTTAAATTAATTAAACTGACAACATGTCATTTAATTAGTTTTAGGGGTGCATTTAGGTAAAATCTTAGAACAAAACCAGGCTGTTTCCCCCAGCTACTTGTCTTTATGCTAAGCCAGGCTAAAGACACCTGGCTGTTACCTGCTATTTTTTTTTTTAATTTAATAGACAAATGTGAAAGCAGCATTGACCTTCTCTCCTCACTCTTGGCAAGAAAGGAAGTTAGTGCACGTCCCAAACCGTTAAAAGTCCCAATTTTAGTGTCTCGCTTTGGCGCCCCCCAGTGGTGGTACTTTGACATGGTTCAAACGTGCTGTACCTGTGGGAGGCGGTACTGTGACGCTGCCTGGAGTTGGTGTGGCAGCTGCAGGTGGACACTCAGCGGGAAATGCGGCCTCCACGATCAGCTTCACACTCATATTCCCCACCGTGCTGTAGGTGTGTGTGGTCACCTCGCGGTGTGTCACCAGCTGGTTGCCGTCTCTGAAGTCCCACACGTAGTCGATGGAGGCTGCTTTTTTGAGGTACCCGCTGGGGTCGTGAAGCTGGACTTTGAAGAGCACATCTTCACCCCGATAGAAAACGTTGTCAGATTCATTGACCGCGGCCTTCTGGGAGATGCTGACCGTCAGGGGGATCTTATCTGTGGGACGAATAATTCAGTGTTTCTGTATATTTGGCTGCACGTGTTAAGAGGTGAATGCGTGAGGTTTTCTCCACCTGTGATGAAGAAAACAGTACTGTCACTACTGAGGGGGCTGTACTTCCTACGCTCGCGCTTCCGGTAGACCATGACCTCCATGACCTCTCCCCCAACAGGGATACTGGACGTATTGAGGGTAATACTGGAGGAGGAGCCATCACACGTCTCATAATATTGACCTGGATAAGGAGAAGAGTCAGTCAGCTTCAGGAATGATTTTGTGTTTGTGTGTGTATGACCGATGGTCTCACCCATCGTGTGCCACACGTAGACGTAGCCCTTGCGTCTCCAGTCGTTACTCTGAGGGAAGGGCTTTCCGTCGGGGAACACGTTGCATTTTGTGGTGTCAGGACACTTCCCAAAGCCGTAGTCATCCAACCAGGACGTCCAGTTGAACACATAGCCAGAGCGCACTTGACCATTAGCTGCTCAGAGAAGAAAGAGAGTGTGTGAAAGTGTATTTACATGATGGTGCGGTGGAGTGTGATGTGTTCAGGGACGTGGCCTCGTCTGGCTATCTGGCAGCACCTGAGGCCTCCAGCTCCGTACCATCCTCACAGTGCTCATCCCATACAAGGTTCCCGCTGGCATCCTCCTTCTGGCAGGGAGGGTACTCCAGCTTGGCAGTGAAGGTGATGCAGGAGCCGTTGAGAGCCGGACTGTCACTGGTCAGACGAACGGTGGTTTTACCTTCTGCGGGGAGAACGTTGTAGATTAGCATCCTAACACACGTACTGGCAAGAATTCAGACGATGACTTGACTCACCTCTGTGGCGCGTGACGTCCTTTGGCTTTGGTTTTAGAGGAGGGTAGAGGAAATAATCCCACGGGTTGGTGTCAGGATCCCAGCCAGGGATTGGCGGGATGGGGAACGGAAACCTACCGGCCACTGAGTGCTTGTGAGGAAACATGTCACCGTACGCTGGAAAGAGAGACGGAGAAATGTAGTTGCCCATTCAGAAACCAGTTTATTTTCATTTCCTTCCATTGAGAAGATGTCACGGTAATTCCATCAAGAGATGTTTCGTTGACCGTAACCTCAAGAGACCTCTCTAGTGCAGCAGCAGCTTTTAAATCTTATTACCTCTGCCAAGGACGCATTCTCTCTCTCTCTGGTTTGTTAGTTTGATACCTTGAAAACTATCAGATGGATCTGGATGAAATTAGATGAAAAGATTGCTAATGTTACAAGAAACACTAGTTCACTGTTGAGGGTGAGCTGTACCTCCTCCCCGAGCCTCATCCATGAAATGTTCTTATGCATAAATTTGTGTGAATGCGCTTTAGGACTTTTTAAGCCCTCAGTTTTGTCTTACAGTCAGTAGACAGAGCCTGAAGATTATTTCCGACCCCTGACATCGACTGCGTGGCTCCTACACTTCTTACAAAGACTTAAACATTACGAGAACATTTCATGAATTCAGACCCCTGAGCTCTTTCTAGTTTTAAATTAATCTTTGTATATATTTCATCATTTTTCTTATGATGATCTCCTGACTATGTGAACAGTTATGAAGAAGAAAAAAAAATCAGCTCAAAACATAAGAAATATGATTTGACTCAGAAGTACAAGAATGCCTAAGACTGGAAGCAAGAATTTAAAGAACCAAGCGATCGAATGCTGGGATGAGCTCCAGAGTTTCTTTGCTGTTTGAAATCTTTTCGTTTTAAAAGGGAAACAACAACAACATCCGCAGACCAGAATCATGTTTTAGCAGTTTTATGAGTGAGGGAGAGACTGAAACCTCACAGGTGGTCAAATCCAGCCCCGTGGACTCGTGCGGTCTTATTGTCTAACAATAACTGTCCGCCAAATGTCTTTAAAGAGTCAGTAAAGTGCTTCTGTGTTTGTCTCCGCCTGGATAATCTGGAGGGTCGAACGTGGACGAGATGTGATTTGATTAAAGGGAAAAAAAACCCGCTGCAGTCGTGTAAATTCTAGACTATACCTGAATATGAAAACCTGCTTCTGTTTCAGGTGAAAGGTGTTTTTTTGTGTGTTCTTTTTACATTTTCAATTGGGATCTTGACACAATGCTGTACATTTAATATTTGTTGGCTTTTAAATGATAAGGATTATTCTATTTTTATGGATGTAAAAGGGTTTCATTTAAGTCTTCTGTTTACTGGGTTTAAGTCTGCTGTTGCTGACGGGACAGACGCCTTAATTAAACTCATGGGACTGTGACTGCAAACAGCTGAAAAAATATCACGTATCAGAAGTGTTTCAAGCTTCTTTCCCTTCATTACTTACAAAGCAGGTCTGTTTGGCGTCAGTGGGAAATTTAAGCAAGTAGTCTACATGTATTAAAACACAATTTTCAATTATTTCTACTTATTTGTATCCAAATATTATAACTGGGATTTCAGTCAGTTCTACTTACTTTTGCGGCCATCCGCTGCGTAAACAAAGCAGATACAAGCAAGAAGAAGAAGATACTGCCAGGCTTCCATTTCACCAAGAATAATTATTAAGAATAGAAGAAGCTCCCACAACAGGTCAAGTCTGCCCCGACAGGTCTTGAGTCCCTCTCTGCTCGTCCAGCTCCGCCAGGACTTCCTCTGCGTCCTGCTGTCCATTAATTAAATCTGCGCGCAAAAACATGTGACGTTTCCTAACCAGACGCACCTCATCCCTCATTAGGACGCAGGAAACTCATGAGAGATGCGCATGCTTCCTCTTCTTCTTCCTCTCCCGAAAGTGATGAAGGGTTTTGATTGACAGAACTGTTGATGTTTTATGGTTCACCTGCCAGAGGCCGCGCCTAAAATTATGTAGAGCATAAATTGTTTTCTGTGTTTCCTTTTATTGTTGTGAATTTGGGCCATTCTATTTGTTCTCATAATACAGTGTCGCATCTGGAAATTGATCAAATGTTTCATTGCACTTGCACTCTTAACTTTTCACTATTAGTCTAAAACATTTTGTAACGAATCCAACAAAATTCGGCCCAGTGTGAGATACAGAAATTTCTAGCCAGGAATTTACGTGCAGTTTGTGTGATAAATCCAAATTTTGCCCGGGGCTGTTTCCACTTTGCTCACATGTTCGGTAAACCTCGGGACTTCCGAAAATTGTCGAGACATTACCTGCGAAAATATACACGAGAGGTAAGGAAAATGTGGGCTGTGACTGTGTTCACCTTTGACGCGTCACACGTCTGTAAATTCTTGCAAATCTCGGCCAGAGGGAGAAATTAGATGAAGACTAAATGTTCATTTGAGACACAGAGCCTCAAATATAAGAGGCAAATATAGTCCAATCATATCATGTAATTAGAAAACTGCATTTGAAACAAATCTCTTGAGTGTGAGTTGCTTCATTTTCATCCCACTTTAATAACATTAAACGTCCGTGTGTGTGTGTTTGTGTGTGTGTGTGTGTGTGTGAGAGAGAGAGAGAGAGAGAGAGAGAGAGAGAGAGAGAGAACTGACCACATGACGGCCAGTTTTCACAGTAACAGCTGCGTCACGATGAGATACACACACACACACACACTTCCCTGCGCGTGTGCGTATGAGGGCTGGAGGTCCGTGCAAAGTTGCGTAAATAAGCAGAAGGAGAAGCGTGTGTGTGCCAGACAACCTTCAGCATACGGTGGCATGTGATTACCGTCATTCCTGAAACACAAGGAGAGTTTGGAAACTGGAACAAAAGGCAACGTGACGCCTTGATCCAATCTTTCAAATTCTAATTAAAAAAACACTTTTCATCATTTGTCTTATCTGATTCAAATAAACTTTGTAATTTGAGGTCTGATAAACAGCTCTTTATTATGTGAAAACCGTGTCCCTTGAAAACTGATAGTGCTGAGTTGCTGGATATAATCTCTCCTGGATTATTAAGAATCAAAGATGGCTGCTATCAATTATGCTTCCCATTACATTTAAAGAAGATTTCACGGGGGAAAAAACGGTCATTTCACTGTCAATTAGACAGGAATTGTTCATTAGGGCTTAAAATTCAAGGTGATGATCAGAATCTCAGAGCACTTTTACACCACGCAGCCAAATAAATCAAAGCCCCCCCCCCCCTTATCTATTAATTGATTGTGAGGTTTCATTGACATTTAACTCATGTGTGACTTTTCCTCTGATCACAAGTTCTCAGAATAAAACAAGATTAATGAAAAAAAACGTAAATTATGTTGTTTGTTTTTTTTTAAAAAAGAATTCTTAAGTATAAATGTAGAATTTACAAACAATGGTGCTTTTTAACCAGCAGAGGGCGCCACCACTACGCAGCAATTTACCATGAGCAAACACCGTACTGGCATGTTGGCTGTTGACAGTAATGCCGTGACATGCTGTTACACATACAACGCAAGAAAATCCCAGATAATGTCAAAATAACAACGCACTCGAAATCAAAAACACAACAAAGGTTTCATCTTTGGTAACGTGGATACACAGTTAGTGCAGGATGAAGCTGAAAAAGAGTTTTAACTGCTTCCTCCCAAGACGCAGGGAGGTTTATCTTCGTTTGTGTGAGAGAGGGTTCTGTTTGTTTCAGAGAACTTCAGACAAGAACAGCTCCGTTCTTGCAGGAAAACTTTTGAAGACCCTCAAAAGTTCGTTTGTCTCCTCAGAGGGACACTATCGGTCTTCAGAAGTGCAGCTTTTAACTAACAGAAAGGGTACAAAGTGAACTCAAGTATACAAGCAACAAATGTGCGTGTGTGTGTGTGTGTGTGTGTGTGTGTGTGTGTGTGTGTGTGTGTGAGAGAGAGAGAGAGAGTTCTAGATTAGACCAGACAGAAGATTTCAGACGCTGTAAAAGAGAAATATTAATGAAAAATAAGTCGTAAAAACCTGATGCAAGTCTCTCTCTCTCTGTCTGTCTCTCTCTGTCTCTCTCTCTGTCTCTCTTTCTCTTTTGGTTTGTGTATGTGTGTGTGCGCGCGCGCGTGCGTGCGTGCGTGTGTGCGTGTAGTCCTGCCTGCTCATTTACAGCTCTGGCTCCTAGTTGGATGGTGGAATGCAGGCACATTCCTGGACCTTCTGCATTTGTGTGTGTCTGTGTGTGTGTTCTTCCGCCGCCTGTGTTATGTGTGTGTGACCTGAAAATGTGCTGGCAGTGGAAACTTCTCTTCAGTGTGTGTTTTGGCTGTGTGACGGCACATATGGGAGTGTTCACTGGAAATACATGAAGACCTTCTTTCCTTGTGTCTTATAAAAAAAATAATAAAAAAAACCTCCCACAAGAGCCCAGGAGTCAGGAGGCGGTCACTCCTTCTTTCTCTTCTTTCTCTCCCTTTCTGATCTTCCATCCCTCTCTCTCTCAGACGTCACCTCCTCCTAGCGCCATCATCTATTTGCTCATCTCGCCTTCTCAACCCCTCATTTGCCCGTCCAACTACTCAGTCTGTCTCTCCAGATGTCTCCCGTCCTCTTTTCTGTACTGTAATCCTAACCATCTCTGCCCTGTCATCCTGAGCACAGGGAAGGTAGGGGGCAGCTAATCCCTCCCACTCACTCAGGATTACCTGATTACAGACACGCAGGCTTCCAGGCTCATTTGGCCTCTAAACGCCACAGGTTGGACTGCCAGTCCAGTGGCCTTTCACAGCTCCGGTGTGCGTCAAGCCAAGTGACGTTGAAAGGTCTTCAGGCAAACACACTGAGCTCACTTGGAAAATGGATCATGGAAGTTAAACGCGCCCGTTTCCATTGATAAACTCGTGATTTGTGGACATTATCTCATTGGGTGCCACATTTAGGTTGTCCTCAACTGACATCTATAAAACCAAGTTGAGGCAAAACAGTACGACGCAACTTTCCATGTGTCCACTCCGATGAAAACAGCAGCACCGGCAGCCAAGATTTCTTTGGAGAACCGGGGGGGGGGGATCAACAGACGGGCTGCGGCGCGCCGCCAGCTGGCCGGAGAGCGCGTCTTTGAAGTGTGACGAGCCAGGGAGACGCCTGCCCGCCGCCGAACCCGCTCTCACGCACAAATCCAAGGCAACATAAACAGTCTCATTACGCTGCAACGTGGGTTTATTTATAATTCGCTGTTGTTACTGGAAGAAAATATATGGCTTTTGTAAATGGACCTTTGCTCCACTTCTCCACGTCGTATTACAAAGACGCTGAACAGTCCCGCTCATTGCGTGCGACACGCCAGTGAAAAACAATCTGGAAGTAGTCTGACGGTTTGGGAATTGCGCGCCCAGAAGAATTTGTTTTCCCCCCATTAATGTTCGTCTAGAATGCTGGAGTCCCTGCTATCATCTGGACTACTACACGGTGTTATGAAAATATTACACCAGAAATGTCAAATCAACGTTAGCTCTCAACTTTAAAGGACGATGCCAACAATTTGTGACATACGTTTATTGTCAATGTTTTTTTTTTATTTAGTAACAAGCGGAGATCCCAGTCTCTCCTGTCTGGTACAGTTAAGCTAGTTAGCTTAGCTGCCATGAATGCTAGCAGTTGTACAGGAGTAAAAACATTCAAAATTCATTCAATAAACCTTTGACCAAAAAGAGTCTTTGTCTTGGAAAGAAAAGAAATTAAAATGGTGAACATTTGCTGAGAAAAAAAAGATAAAAATTACGAGCTGTCATTATTATGTCAGCTATAAAAGTGAAACTACTTTTCCTGCCTCAACTTCCCGTCCTTTCTTGCTCACTGGGCTTCCTAAGCCTGCAGTTCCTCCTTTGTGTGTATTCTGGTTCAGACACACCACGGCCGTGCAGAGTAACACTCCCCATCTCTCTTACAAGGTCAGCAATGACCGTAGCAGCAGTAGCCACTTCTGCTTGTTGAAGGTAATGTTGGTCTTGATCACCAAAGTTTTGAAGTTTGTTTTTTTTTTTTTTTGAGGTGCGGCTTTGAATCCCTGCGCCTGGCCAGGAAAGTAGTTCTGGCTTTATACTGGACTTAGTCATGACAAAATTTTAACACTTTCACTTTCACCTCAAAACATTTTTTTCATAGCCATTGTTAAACACCAAACATGAACTATTCATGCAGTCAAAGTCCCTTTTGAAGTAAAGTCTATTTGATGACTTTTTACTCCTGTACCCACTGCTAGCATTCATTGCAGCTAAGCTAACTAGTTAGCCGTGGGGTCTGGAGCTCAAGTGCACACAGAAGAGAGACAGGTATCTATCTGCCTGCCTGGCACTAAAAATGATGGACAGTAAAAGCATCTCTCCCAAAAGTAGGTCTTTCTCTTTAAAAGCAGATTTTTACTCCTGTGTGTTGAAGAACCCTCTTCAGGTTCTCGTCAGAACAAACAGCCAAAGACTGAAACATCTCAGTAACCAGAGGCAGATCTATTCTAAAAATAAAACTTTTCTCCATATAAAACTATCCAAGAGTCAAATCGTTCTGTCCTGTGTGAAAACGGAAGTGCCACAGTGTGATGCAGCTGCAGGAGGTGCAGGTGGGTGCATCAGGTGCATCTTCATGCTGTTTCCAGGAGGGTTGCAGCAGGCTTTAGGACCGCGGGATGAGCTGGATGACAGACAAACTGCGCACCTCCACGGGTAACAAGTTGCGGGTTTCTCTCTCCTCAACCTGTCTGCTCCTCATGTCCCGGTCTGATGGATGCAACTTTACTCACCGGGAGATCTGAGGATGTTTCTTTTACTGTTTCTAAAATAATCTTTGCACAAATTCAGCAATGGGTTCAAAGTTGATGCGGCGCTTTAACATGGTTACATTCTGAGCCTCTCTCCAGTATGAGGCTGTGGGGCAGAGCTAAAGTGCTCCGGAGGAGGATGCTCTGCCTCTGGCTGCTGCTCGTTGGGTTCGCCTTGGTCACGCTGACGCTCTCGGACCTCTTTAACAGGGACCGCTCTCATGAGAAACCCAGCTCTCCCCGCCGACCCCTCCAGCGGATCCCCAGCCCACCAGACTTGGAGTTCATCGTCGAGTCCCGGGACCCCGTATTGGAGTTTGTTGTCGATCTCGCCCACCTCAGCTCTTTGCAGGAGGACCAGCTTTTATTGGTGCCCTCGACGCAGGGCACCAGGAACCCGCTTCAGAAAAGAGGGAACTACCGGGTGGTCCTGCCGGGAGCAAACAAGGATACCATCGCTCCTGCGCCCCCGACGCTTGGCGATTTGGGGAAAGCGGTGCGGCTGCACCTGGAGGGTCTGGAGAGGGATTTGGAAGAGGCTGCAGCGCAGAAGTACGGCTTCAACGAGGTAGTGAGCGAGAAGATTTCACTGCATCGCCGGCTGCCGGAGGCGCGCCACCCCGGGTGAGAGCATCGAGCGCACAGCTGCACACACTCGGGATGAAACGAACACACTTTTAAGCTGTTGCCTTGATAGTTAGTAATCATTTCCCATCACACAGATGCATGGGGGAGGAGTACAGCGAGTCGCTGCCTTCGGCTACAGTGGTCATCTGTTTCCATGACGAGGCCTGGTCAACGCTCCTGCGCACGGTGCACAGCGTGCTGGATACTGCACCCAAACAGCACCTGCGGGAGGTCCTGCTGGTGGACGACTTGAGCCAACATGGTATACTCCACTTCTACACATCCATCCATCCGTCATCCATCCATCTTATCATGTCATATTTGTTGTGTAGGTCACCTGAAGAGTGAGCTGAGTGAGTATGTGGCTCACCTGGATGGGGTGCATTTAATTCGCAGCACCAAGCGCCTGGGGATCGGAGGGTGCCGTAACCTGGGAGCTTCCAGAGCTGCAGGGGAGGTGCTAGTGTTCATGGACTCCCACTGTGAATGCCAGGATGGCTGGCTGGAGTCGCTCCTGGAGAGGGTGGCCCAGGACAGGTGCCACACACTCAGACACAACAACGCTGCAGGCTTGTAAATCAATTACATGACAAAAATGTAACATGAAACACTTCTCTGCTGTTTGGATGTCTAAACTCTATTTTGCTGATGACAGAAACGCTTAGAAAAGTGAGAAGGAGGTGCTCAGAGTTGTCCTCACTCATTAGTAAAGCTGGGGATGCGTGTCTGTGTGTGTGTGTGCGTCTGTGTGTGAGTGTGTGTGTCTGTGTGTGTGTGTGTGTGTCTGTGTGTGTGTGTGTGTGTGTGTGTGTGTGTCCAAAGGCCAGCTCTCATGATTTGGCTCTAGTCTTGGGTCTCAGACTGCCTGCAGCGTGCCTCTAATTAGACTAGATAATTAGGCTGGACTCTCAGGCCTGGAATCCACAGCCACTCGACTCTCTTGGCCACATGTTTGACCCTTCTCCTGTTTTTTTTTCCTTTCTTTTTTCTTTTGCTCTTTTTCTTTCTCCCCCCATTAATATTTTCCTTCCACTTCCTTTGAACATCACACCGCTCATGACCTATTGGTAAAAACATCTCAAATAACCAGAAATGAACCGGAACAGACTCACAACAAGAGTGTGTGTGTGTCGCTAAACTTGGCTGAACCACACACACACACACACACACACACACACACACACACACACACACACACACACACACACACACACACACACACACACACAGCTTTTCCAAGAAATGTCCCAGCATTTTCCCTGAAAGGAGGTTATATGTGAAAAAGAGTCAGTTTGCCGGTAATCTGCTCAGGCAATTTACAAACCTAGAGACTAATAACATTCCAGGGAATATTCTGGGATGGCTGTGTTAGGAATGAAAGCAGGAACATTACCTGGAAGGGTGTGTTTATGCCCTCCCAAGGATATTATACCCACCTACTTCGCATTGCAATGTATGTGTGTGAACAGGTGCTGACGACAGGAATGTTCTGGACTGGTGTTGCTCTTGTGAATGAATTAGAGAATTCGTGAATTTACTGGGAACTCAGAATGAAAGGAGGCAGATGAGGTAACACATCTGGCATTGATTCGCACAGACTTTGAATAATGTGTGAGAATGTAACTGAGGAAAACTGGTGAAGAATGTTACGATAATAACTCATTTTATTTAATATTCTGCTGCTTCTAATCAACTGAGAGGATTGTAAAAGTTTGTTTCTTTTTCCCCGTCACACCGTGTAATTCATTACATGGCCCAGTTCCGTTTAGGTGGGCCAGTTCCGGTATGGTGCATGCTGACTGTTACATGAAGCACAGTGGGCAGCCACCTACGGCAACCCCATTTGGACAAACAAATGATTGAGCTTGTTATGGTTAGCTGTTGGTACATGATATTGGAATTAAAATTGAAGCATTAGAGTCACATGTTTAAGTCAGTTTTGCTCATTTTTTTTAGGTTTGTTGTATAAATTGGATAATTAGAGTTGAGTTATGGGGCAAAATAATAATAAAAAAAAATTACACCCATTAGCATGTGATGTTTGAATAACTGATAAAGTAATTTACCAGTTAATTAAAGGCTAACCAGTAGCCAGTGCTAACGGGATAATCAGGCACTCTCTGCCGCTTAATGAAACATCTGGACCCTGTTTCCAAGATTATAATTTTAAAAATTTATTAAGGCCTAAAATAATTGGAAATTACTGTGTCATACAAGTAAACATATTTGTATAGAAGTCTGCAGTTTGAAATTGGCAGTATCTACCTTGTGCATACGAGTGCTGCCTGTATTTTTTGTTGTGTTTGTTTGTTTTGCTTTTTTGATGCAAATGAAGTTGTGACAAACTCATTCAAATGCGGTTTGAAAAGTTGTTGCCTCACTTTGCCTTCCAAGATCATTGACCCTCTTGAGCACGCGCGAAGAAGAGCCTGAGCTAATGGCAAGAGCTGACACGTCTCCAAATGACAAAACGGAATCAGTACCTGATGAACACGAATAAAAAGACACATCTGAATGCAAGTCATCCTGCTATAGATGAGTGTGGTGTTTCTGTGCAGGACCAGAGTTGTGTCCCCCATCATGGATGTCATACACTGGCAGACTTTTCAGTACAATGCCACCCAGTGGCCAGTCAGGGGGGTGTTCAACTGGAGACTGGACTTCTCCTGGGAATCTAATCCAGAGGTGCAAGACGAGGACCCAGACTTGGCAGTTCAACCTGTGCGGTGAGTTTGCAGCTGCTCTGGGGCTTCAACTGGGCTTTCATAACTTGATTCTACCTAAAACGGTGAAACTGCACCTAAAGTAATGCTGAGTAAACCTCAAGAGGAAGCGCTGATCAAATAAACCTGTACCCTTTATGCTGCTGCTTGCAGAATTTAAGCCTCGAATGAAACATCCCATTTGCAAAGCTGATTTCCGTCCTTCAGATTAGGTATCGTCTGGCCTTGCTATGTTAGACTATAAAGAAAATCACGATGTCTTCCAGCGACACCAAGAGAAATTCCTGTGTTCATTCTTGGCCAGTAAAGTGTTATGGTCTGACTGTGACAGGAGTCCAGCGTTAGGAGGTGGAGTTCTGGCCATCGACAGGCATTTCTTCCAGAGTGTGGGAGGTTACGATCCAGGGATGCTGCTGTGGGGAGCGGAACAAATTGAGTTGTCAATCAGGGTAAAGGACGTATTATTTTGTATTCTCAACTTTCACTGTTAAATCCTGAGCGATACGGTTGCCGTCTGTCGGCCTCTGGAATGTTGTGAGTGGAAAGCTCAGGACAAAGAGTGGTCTGGGAATATCTTGGCATAAACACTCAGATGAGAGTTTTTAACGTGACCACCTGAATGATGTGTTTTGTGAAAGATTCAAATAAAAGATGGTGTAATGTGCAGAGCAAAATATCATTGGGGAGCCACTTGCAAAATCTAGATGGGATTGGAAATGGTATTGTTTTCTAGTGGTACTAAAAGTGATACCAAAAAGTGTATTTTGCTTTTCTAGAACTCAAGTTTTTAGCTCATGAAAATAATTTCCCCCGTGTGTATCACTTCTTTGTTACTCCATAATGCAGAAAGAGCCAGCAATGTATATTTAGCATGAAGCTAATAGCCCATCCATCGATTTTCTTCCGCTTGTCCTGTTCAGGGTCACGGGGAGGCTGAGGCCTATCCCAGCAGCTTTCGGGGTCGAGGTGGGGTTCACCCTGCACGGGTCGCCAGTGGAAGCAAATAGTGACTGCTGCTATTAGCGAAACTGCCCAAAACACCTGTTTAACAACACTGACGTGTAATAAAAGTTGTCTATATCCATCCTCAGTAATTCCTGAAAACTTTGATTCAGCCAAAACAAACTCTACAGAACTATATTGCCAATGAGCATGAAAAAGCACGAGTGATTGGTTCGGCTGAATGCACTTGCACTACCACGCACCATATCTGAACTTCTATAGTTGTTGTTTTGCCGTTGCTTGGTTGCTGTAGCTGTTGTTAGCCATAAATCACCATGAGCTACTAACTAAATATACATGGCTGGCTCTTTCTGTATTTTGGAAACACAAAGAAGCAAAGCATACACAGTAAAGTACTTGGAAGTAACACTTTATGTATTGTTTTAACCTTCCTGTGTTTAAAAAAAAACAACAACTTGTCTTGAGGCTTAAAAACCTGGTGATATTGTTTGTGCGATCCAAGGTGTGGTCATGCGGGGGTTCTATGGAGGTGGTTCCCTGTTCCCGTGTCGCCCATCTCCAACACCACCACCTGCCGTATCATTTCCCAGACCAAGAGATGCTTGATAGGAACAAGATCCGCATTGCTGACACCTGGATGGACGCGTACCGTAAGATCTTCTACAGGAGAGACACCCTTGCTCATTTCATCAGGCAGGTAGGTGTGTATGCATGTGTTAGTGAGGTTATACAATTTTTTTGTACTTTATACCAAAAAAGTATTCTCTTCTGTGCAGTCTGAGAGTCCTAATATCACAGAGCAACTGCGACTGAAGAGGAGTTTGGGCTGTAGGAACTTCCGTTGGTACCTGACTACAGTTTATCCACAACTTTACATCCCGCAGGACAGACAAGGACTGTCGGGCGAGGTAGTGGGCGCGCGCGCACACACACACACACACACACACACACTGTTCATACTAAATTTAAAATTTATAAGATGGAGTGTGATTGTCACATTTTTGCCTGGTTGAAGCTGTACAATGTGGGCACCGGTAGCTGTGCAGACTACCCTCGAAAGCAGGGACTGCAGGGTGGCCTTATGAGCATAGCACCATGCAGCGGGACGGGCAGCCAGGTAACCATGACAACAGCTTCCTCACAGAGGCGCAGGTACCACAGAATGTCAAAGATGATCTCCCTTGTCATGGCAGCACTGTGACCTGAACTCTGGGGGAGAAGTGCGGTGGGGTCCTACGGGGGCTTTTTGTTTAGATGCCATGGGAGAACAGGTGATTCTCTCTCTGTGCCCGAACCACCAGCCAACCACCAACAGACTCCAGTGGAAGTTTATAAAGGCAAGGCAGAACATTGTGGGGTTTTTTTCTGTTGCATGTGTGAAAATACATGATCAGTGTTTTCTGGAGAACTCAGCATGTCTGTCCACCCTTCAGCTGAGCGGCCAGCTCGTCCACCAGCAGTCCCAGTTATGTCTAGAGGCTGTAAAGGACGGAGGGTCTCGCCCCACAGAAGCTGGCGAGGGAGGTCTCTTCTTGCGCCCCTGCACACATCACCCCAGACAACAATGGCACTTTGAGCAACTTGTGACTCCCTAAGGTGCCTGAATAGATCCTCATATATGATCATGTATGGGTCATTCTACAGGACCGGTGCAACCTGCTGTCCCACCAAAAAAAAAAAAAAAAAAAAAAAAAAAAAGGTATAAAACACACTGCTGTGAGTAAATCTTTCGATGAATTAAATAATAAAAAAGTAATATCTGAGATAGCAGTGAGCTTCAGCAACGTCCAAAACCACGAATCACAAGTCAAATCATGATCTTCAGGATTTCTTTTCTCCACAATTGAATTTCAAAAACAAAAGAGGGAAACACTTTTTAAATATTCTTTTAAATAAGATTTATCGAAAAAAGGCCCTGCATTTTTATGTCACTACCCTAGCACTGATGATGTCATAACAATTCGCTAAAGGTTAATTCCGTGACTTTATGGCGGAAGGTTGGTGGCGTGATGTCACTACTGACCCCAGCGAAGTTTTACTAATGAAAAAAAAAAAAAAAAGAAGGAACATCTCATTCTTCTTCACTGTCAATTATATTGAGGAGTGTTTTGTTCACCTTGTATTTGAAGTAATCTTTGAAATTAAGCTAATCAGTTTAATGCTCTCTATGAATAAAGGCTGTTACAATTACGTTAATCAACAAATAACAAGAACAATGAATCACACTCGTAAAAAACGTGTTAATATTGTAACTGTTGTCGTTTTACCAATGAAAATGTTTGAAGAGAATTACAAAAAAATGTAACATTTACAAGGTGGACGTCAGAAATGAGTTGTTTAATAGAATTTGTTTCTTTTCAAATGATAGAATAGTCTGTGATTTGGTAGTGACGAGCGACACTTTGCGGAAAAGAAAGTAACTTTACAAACTTTACGTAAGGTACGATGTGAAAGTTAAGCGTACAACTACAAGAAATTTTTTTAAATGTTTTATAGGAAAACCAACATTTATTTTAAGACCTATAGACTTTGAACCAATTCTATAGAATGACCCATACATGAACAGAAGTATTGCAAAAAAAATGGTGTAGAAAAATATAGCAAAATTTGCTCCATTACAGCTTTTTTTGTTCCTGTTTTAAGGATTGCAAATATCATTTTATTTTGAATAATAAAAGCAACAATATAACCAGAAACACTTTTTAATATCTTATTGTTTTGTATTTATGTGCGTTTAATTGTATATTTGAAAAACTGTTGGGAGGATTGTTTTTCCGTGTACAAAATCACAGAAAAAAACTGCTCAGTATTTATAATTTGAGCAACCGTTGATGTACAAAATCATGTCAAAACCTTCCACTGTAGTCTGAAAATATTCCTGGAAAACAAAGATGGAGTGGGACGGAAATTATTCTAAGTCATCATGGTGGCAGCATGCAGCGCCTCGTGGTGCCCTCGTCCTGTGACATGTTCCTTAAGACACAGCTTTAAATTTAATCAAGTTTATTAATTTATTTATTTATTTAGTTTATTTTGAGTTTGTCCATCTTGTGAGTGTTAATCCAATAATCAACTCACGGTTTTTGGTCTCCACCCTCCCGAGGGAAAGATCTGGCTCCGCAGCTGCTTTATGTTCCCCAGATAGTTGCTAACGGTGTCAGTGTGGATTTTGGGGCTGAGCAGGTCTGATTTTGTCGGTTTTTGGGAACTTTTTCTTCCGCAAACGCCTGCTGTTACGTCCAGACAAGACTCGGGTGATAAGTCCACATATAACCGTCGCACACAAGCAAAGAACTAAAGACGAAAGGAAGTGTTGAGACTGAAGTTAAACTTATCTAAATTCACACTAAAAAGATCAGCGACGGCAACTGCAACATTAGGAGGGCCCTTTCACCCTAGACTGGAGGAACTTGACTGACCCGGGATGACCTCATGAAGAAACGTTCCCGGGAAAAAGGAGGCTGTTACCCTGGTTTGGAAATACTTTAGACACACACATACAGATGCACTGCATGGTGAGTTCAGCCTGAAGCTGGATTGAGTTCTGCGAAGAAACTTGGATGTCGCAAACTCTAAACATATTTTAACTTGTCATCACAGGACAATCCCAGCTGTTCCTGGTAACATTTACTCTTGATCCCGCCTGTTCAAGGGTCCCGGTGGAACCTGACAAGAATGTGACACGAAGGCAGCAAAATGGAATCAAGCCATTACTATCTGTTCTCTCTTTAGTGAGTGATATGTCCGAATATTACTAAGAAATATTAGAATGATGGATGTGCTGCAACTCCAAGAGATGCTGCTAACATCTGAGTGTATTCCAAAACATAAGAGAAAACACTTGTATCTGTGAATGAAGCTCATTTGTTATGTCCCTCTTTGTTTTTTGTGGTATTTTTGCAATCTGTGGAAATGTATTTTCCTACTTCATCAGCTATCAACAGCAGAGGGAGCCATCCGCCTTCATAATCCAGTTTATTCTCAATTGATCACTTTATTTCTCTCGCTGTAATTCGGCCGTGAGCCTTTGTGTGACGGTGCTTTCTTATGAAGCTAACGTAACAGCGGTTCTTGAGAGAAGTTCATGCCGTTTATAATGTCACTAGCGTCCAGAAAATGATGAAGTTGTTTTTTTTAAGCGCTGGAGCTCATACGGTGAACACTGCGAGCGGGGAAGACACTGAGCTGGTACGCTGTCATTAACTGTCCTTGGCCCCAGGCGAGCAGTGAATGATAATAACTGCCTATACTGACAGTAATGCTCCTCTTAACCCCTGATGCACTTAGTCCAGTCAAGTACACAGCACCTTTTCAATAGAAACCCAGGCACACGGTACTGTATGTCTACAGCTCGGAGGCATGGGTCAAAGACTTGGACAAACAACGTGGGTGATTAATACGGCTCTGAGTTACGTAACTGTGGGCTACTATTAGATTGGAGAGTGATGACTGTCTTGTTAGTGGTCAAAGCTGGCCGGACATAGTGTGGGGTATAAAGTAGCTTAAAGCAGCTGCAGCGAACAATATTGTTCCCTTTGTATTCTCTCATCAGTCCTTAAACTGGGCGTAAACAAAGTGGTTAAACTGCCCAAACACACAACCGATGCAGTCTGGTGTCTCATTTCGACAAAGCTCAGTGCGTGAAGTGTCATGAGGCTTTGACACACAACAGGCTAACTAGTATGAATGAATCTTAACTGACAATCACTTTTGAATGTAAAGGGGAATTTTACTGATTTGTCATGGCAGAATTGATTTGTAAGAGGGCGGATGCTCTTCGTGAAGATGCTCGACAGGTTATTTAAAAAAAGAAACACCCTCCAGCTCTGATATAATTGATACTGGAGCACCATGTAAGCTGAGCACTTCGGGAGCCGCCAGTGTTGTTTTGAACAGTTTCGCTGTTGCCGCGTCTGAACCACGGCACTATCTCTTCGATGGATGCTGATTGGTTCTGACTCAAGAATAATTTAAAGCTGACAAAACCATATTTCTCACATGGTTAAGCATTTTTTTCTGCGATCAATACAATCATTTATGTGCAAATATTCACCCACATATTTCCCAACAGCTACACACTGACTCACATGCTCTTCTTTAACTACAACCCATAATAAAGCCATGAAATGTAGCCTCTGTTATGCCTTCAGAATTGAGTGGGACTACAGCCTTAAAAAGTCTCAGATGATCACTTTTACAGCATTAGTTAGCATCACCATGGATTCTCTCAAGGCAGCACGGTGGTGCAGTGGTCAGCACTGTCCCCTCCCTGCAAGAAGGTTCCAGGTTCCAGTCCCGACTCCAGCACGGGATCTTTCTGTGTGAGTCTCCATGTTCTCCCTGTTCCTGTGTGGGTTCTCTCTGGTACTCCAGCTTCCTCCCACAGTCCAAAGACATCAAGAGGGGACGAGGCTGATTGATACTCTAAATTGACTGTAGGTGTGACTGTGAGTGTGAATGGTTGTCTGTCTCTATGTGTTGGCCCTGTGATGGACTGGCGACCTGTCCAGGGTGAACCCCGCCTCCCACCTGAAGGCTGCTGGGATAGGCTCCAGCCCCTTAACAGGATAAGCGGAAGAAAATGGATGGATGGATTCCCTCAACCAAAAGCTAACAGGATTTTTGTCATTGCATTTTGGATTACTGCTGAAAATAAGATCTGTAGCAAAGTGACACTTAGATGCTCTGTTCAGCGAGGTAATTTTCACAAGTGAACACAACAGTGATGAATTTTAAATACAGTCAATGCAAGCACAAAGAGAGGGGCTATGAATGAATCACACCAAGGGTGGACGATTACTCCGTTAGCTTTGTGCCTCCTGTGCTTTTAGTGTGATTGCGTCTGTACTCTGTGACACTAACACTTTGAAATTCACCATGGGTTGTGCAACTTGCATGTTTTATTTCATAGAACAAAACCATATATCTAAAGCAAGGTTGAACCACTTACCTTGTTCCAGCCATTTATATATGTTAATTTTTTTTTTTTTAAGTATAGACCTTGAGATAAGGGGACCAAACATTCAACTATTATTTTTGATTTGTAGGTTTTTATGAGTGACTCCTCTCTCTCTTTATGTCTGATGTGCTGTCATAAAAAAAATAGCTTGCTGAGTGGCAACCGTGAGATTATCAACAATCTATCCTACCAGTTGCCAGTTTTACGAAGGTCAGAGCTGGACAAGTGGTCAGAGTTGTAGTAGTGTTATAAGACAGATAGTGGGGGTTTTTTTTCCCCGGAGCTTCCACAATGACAGCCTGACAGGCGGCACAGTGACAAAATGAGAATACGTCAGGAAGGTCGCGGGAAACCTGAGACAATGCTGGTTGCTTTTTTTCAACTGCAGGCGAGCCACGCAGAGCCAAAGCGTGCCGCTAAACACCCGTGTCGCTTGCAGGGTCGGTGGACGCGGGTCGAAATGCTGAGTCGACCCTTTCAGAGTGCCCAAACACCCGTGTTCACCCGCGCTATTGGTGCAGTGTGAAGAGCGCTGCAGACATCAAGACATATCACTTGATATCAATGTGTTTATGCATTCGGCTCAGAGATCCTTTAGTGTTTGGCACCCATCTCACTGGAATGTAAATAGTATGAATGTTCCTGAGTGAAAAAAAAAAAAAGATTAAATAATGTTTTCAGGGCTTTGATGAATTTCTGGTCAATTTAGACTTATTTTCTGCACCCTTCGAAAACTTCTGTTGATGTATTATCATTTTCTAATTATTGGAATTATTCAAAGTTTTTGTCTTTTGTACCTTTAACTCCCACATCAAATGCTGATGGTTGTTGGCCATTTCACATTTTTACTCTCTCACTCACACACACACACACACACACACACACTTGGCTGACTCAGATGGATGTCACCGGCTGTGGTGCAGGAAGCTGTGGCCTCTTTATGAAGATCCATGGGCCTATTTCATCCAGGACTGAGGTGTCTGTACTTACTGTGCACACCTCAGAGAGTCTTGGGTCAACTCAATCTGTTGCTTTCACCGATACGTGATGTGCTTTCTTCATAATTAAAGGCACAATGGACAACATTTACACCTCCCAGGAGGTGTCTCACTCTTTCTTGCTGCACTAGTCTCTTCTACTGGTTGCCAGGTTGACATAGCTAAACCTTATGGCCAGAGTTGGAATAGCAGCATTAAGTCAGATGATCCATGTGGTCTATCTCGTCATGATACATTTCGTGATGTTGTCACACTGTAGCAGTAACAACATGACACTGTTGGAGGCTAAAGTTGGCACCTTGTGGAATTGCTATTGTTAGTTAGCAAACGTTAGCTTACCTATCCAGCAGAAAAATGGCCACCTGCTTTCTGTTTAGATCAATGTAGAAATGCTGAATCAATAACCTTCGTCCAGCAACACTGATGAGATCCGGTTGTCAACAAATGTAAATATTGTGACATTTAAAAAATGTTGAACCCAATATATTTTCTTCAAACAATTATTTCACCACTATATTTTTTTTTAGGTAAATTTAGACTTTCATTCTGCTCTTTTCTCTTATTTGCTTTAATTTTGTTTGCTTAAAGTTGTTGTCTATTGCACGTTTAAGTTAAGATGGGATGAAATTTGGGTGGCCATATTTTTAAACTTTCCAATTGGGACACTTTAGTTTGACTGCATACCCACATATATGAGCTTATGGTGCAACTTGATGTTTCATCAGTGCCACTTTAAACACCATGAAAAGCCCCTCAGCAGAGAAAAAATCACATAGCCTGAAACTTCATTAGTCGACGTAATAGCAGCAGTAAACACGAAACGCAAGGTTGCACCGGTGTAAGAGACCATATTAATTTATTTATAATCAGGTCAGTGGCCTGTGACACAATTTTTGCCGGCAAGCTTGTGTTTTGACACCAGGGCAACAGTTTACAATGCAACAATAAAATAAGCACATCAGCTGCTTGTAAACACTCGTCAAAAGAACCACTCGTCGCATCCGGGCTCCTTCACCAGGCTCTTTGTCACAGACTTGCTTCGTTTTTTTAAGCTTGTTGTTTAGAGGTCAGTATGATTGGGGGAGATGATGGCTCCTGGCACAGTGTTTGCTAGATGAGCAATGATCGGAAGGATGTCTTTTACCTGCAGGTTCTTATATTTACAGGTTTGGAGCTTGACCAGCCTCACAACGAGGTTGTGCATCAGACTGCCGGTCAGTTCCTTGAGTACCTCAAATGACTTGATAGACGTCGACCGGTTTTAACGCGACCATATCATCCACCTTCAGTGGCTCCATCGGCCCCTACAGGAGACCCACCAAGAGGAGTGAGGCTTTCCTCTTAAAGGTGTCCCCAGTTCCTCCATCATATGTTTGGTCTGGTGTTTATTAAGTTATAATGGCTGTGTTTGTAGACCTTTTGCTTGAACTTGGTGTTACTTGTCTTTTTAAGTGTTGCTACATTCTGAGCCCCTATACAAACCCCCGGCCAGAGACATTACACCCACGGATGTGAGGCTGCATGTGGGTTATGGGTTTGAGGCAGGCAATGCGACGGACCAGGGACCAGCAAACTAAGATCCATGCAGAATCCGTGTGAAGCTAGTTGTGACGACATTATAGTCGTGCATCCATCATGTAGTTCCATCACAGCATAACGTTAGCTTTACGCTCCTAACAATTGCAATGCTACTTCAAATATCACAAAAGTGGTGCTCAGCTGGGATGATAATGTTCCGATGGGAAAAAAAACGTGCTGGCTTCAAAGTCTTTTGTTTGAAATATTCCAAAATTTTATGTAAAAATCCCATTGGCTTTTGATGGAGGGAACCCATGGCGATTCTGCGATGAACATACTCTTTGAAGCCCGCTAGTATTTGTCACTCAATTAGCAACCGCTTGAGCCACAGCAGCATTAACAAATTCATTTTTATCAGTAAGTGCTACTCTTCATTATCACACTGGTTTAGCCAGCAGTTATAAAACGCGACTCAATATTAAAACCTTATATTCTGCACTGTGTGCACATTTGTAGTGTGATCACTTCAGAGGCCCTTTTCACTGTCCCACCATGTTTTGACCCTTGGGATTTAATAAACATGCAAGATGTGCAAAATGACCTTTTAGTATTTGGAGACTTCACTTATCACTTAAGCACAGAGAACCATTACATAACCCATTCTGGCACAGGACCAGGAGAAGAGTTAATATTTTCTTAACCACATTATTACCCATAAAGCCTCCGTCAGGAGATGACTTCTCTGCTTCACCTTTCCTGTTAAATTATGTAACACAATATAAAACTTTTTTTTTTTTTTGGATAAGGATCCTTCAAAAAAAATCATATAATTTTGCTACTTGAAAATAACCTCATTTTCTTCCCTGTAATTCTTGTCACCAACTGTCGACATGCATTAGCTTTAATATGAACCAACACGTGTGTGTGTGTGTGTGTGTGTGTGTGTGTAGTGCCAACACTGAAAAGCCATCAGCTAGAAATGTGCCAATAATGCTTCAGTGAAAATACACAAGGACATTTCATCCTTCCCTGCTCACCTCAGCTCTCTGCCTCCGTTTTAAATGATTCATAGAAGTGTAAATGTTGTGTTAGAGATGGTAGATAACAGTGTTGTACAACTTGGAAGGTGACTCACGAATACCTGGACTGTATGGGGCTCAAAAGAAACGCTTTGTTGGTTAAGTCCTCCTTACCTGTTTCTTATCTTGTAACTATTACATGGCAAGACAAGAAGCCGCAGACCTCCTGAAATGCCATATTTGACGTATTTATTCTAGAAAACTCATCACAGCACTTATGTTTGTCTAATAATGTTTCTCCGAAGGTAAAATGCTGCCTAGTGTGCACAGACAGAAGGTTACATTCTGTCTTATTCTGTAAACGTCGGGGCATTGTCGTCCTGTCATTTCACCAGGGACGTCACCTTTACATTGTCCCAATAGAGGACAGCTATTTACCGGGAGCGCTACAAGGTGGCCGTCCTCCTATCTGGTGATTAAAAATGCCGCAACACTTCCTGTCAGGTGAGCAACAAAAGAGATAATTCAACAGCTGTTTGTGTATCCCCACTTGACGGGCATAGTCGGGACCTCGAGAAGAAACCACCATTAATCTCCACTTGTGACATGCGCATTGTTTCAGCGCCCCTCCTGCCAACTCCGCTTGTGCTGTAGCATCCGAGGGAGCAGCTCGGACTCATTTATCAAACACACAGTGTCCTGTAACCCCCCCTTCACCATTCAACCACTGGATGTGGAACTGTAAAGCTCTTGTGTTGAGAGCTTTCTCCATGTTTTGTGTGTTTGTCACATGCGCACACTTACACACGGGTCTACACAACCATATAAACATGCAAATCAGACTACACACCCACACACATTCAAACACACTCCTTAGTTCGGCACACAGACCCTTTCTTTGAGCAAGCAGCTTATCAGAGCGTAGCAAAGATTGAATGCACCACCACAGCAGGCAGATTTCAACACATCTCAATTCTGTCTGTGGAGGTGAAGCAAGGAAATAGACGGATTTGTACTACCTGGGAGAAGTTCTCACCTCCTGCACGGCTGTGGGTTGTTTTTTTTTTTAGTGCTGCAATCTGGGACGAGAGGGACAAGTGAAGAGGCTCTTTTCACTGGGATAAAGTGCTCATTTGAATGGAAGAGTGAATGTGTGTGTGTGTGTGTGTGTGTGTGTGTGTGTGTGTGTGTGTGTGTGTGTGTGCTGCAGATGAAAAGAGTGGAACAGGATGAATAGTTGGTGTATTTGGGTCAGGGCCATCATGAAACAATGTGAAGGGAGGGGATGCAACACAAGCAATGCAATTAAAGTGTAATGACAAAAGAGTGATCAAACCAGGTATCAAGTCGGCACACACCTCCTTCTGGCATTCCTACGTTAGCGTCCGTTTGAGTCTGACAGTTTTAATCAAAAATTTGAAGTGGTGGCAATCAAGAAGGTAAAAGTGCAAAGGAGGAAGGCAGATGGGCCTCAGTTTGATAATGACAGATAAAGTGGAAAAAGTGGTGAATAAAAGATGAGTTGGCTAGCAGGTGGATAAAATGATGCATAAACAGCCGGGACGGTATTGTCTGTACACTATTAAATATGGATGGGTCTTCAAGACACCACCAGCAAGCCCACAGATGTGGGAAGTGCAGCTAAATACACAAATAAACATCCTAAATGCAAACACACCCCCACCCACCTGCAGCTCCCTTCTCGCTAAAACACACAAGAAATTGTCTGAATGTTGTTGTTTTTTCGCTTCATTTTTCAACGCCCACTCTAAAAGCACACATGCATTAATTCAGAAACACACACACAAACACACACACACACACAAACACTGATATGGCTCTAACAACGCTGGCACTATCTTTTACCTTCATCTCTGTTGAACACACAGCAAATACACACGCGAGCACGCACCAGGGCAGCGCCACGCCAGGTGAGAGCAGCTGGAGCTTTGACAGGTGTGTCCACGGGATCCGTAGCACGCATACTTACTCAGCTTTCACCGCCGCTGATGTGATGATGTTGCACTTTCACCTCAGATGACTGGTATCTGCAGGTAACAGACACACAAAATGAACACACCGTTTTAGTATAAACAGAGATTGGACGATCAATGCTCTTGTTAGAGGCTCTGGCGTTATTGTACAAATGTGTTGGTGTATGAAGGGTCCAGGAACAACGCAGCTAACACACATGAACACTGTCGGAACAATACAGAGTTGCGTAATATTTTTTGTTGGCCACCGGTCTGAGATGGCCACCCGTGGGCTCTTTGCATGTTTAATTCATAACGTTTTGAACCACGCTAGCCGTGTGGGCATGTCAGCGTTTGTCATTCGGTCATTACACCATTTTAGCTCCAGACTTAAAATGAATTACAAGCTTTAATGTTTCCCAGAAGATGATTTGACACATAAAATAAAATCAATTTATCATTAATCCAATTGCTCTTCCAGTTCATACATCCGTACTTGTAAGTGTTTTCTTGCGCCGGTTGTGTGCTTGCAGCGTGCCCCAAAGGATTCAAATTAATTCAAACTTCAACTAAGCACTAAATTGCATCAGAGTATGAATGCTTCAAAGGAAAAGAAAAATCGAGCTCCTGTCATAATATTATGAGGATAAACTACTAAATTTGTGAGAATGAAGTCGTAAAGGAGAGGTATCAGAGGAGCGGTCCCCTGCGTTAAAATGAGGGGCGCTTTGTGAAATTGTTCCCCCGTATGGGTGGACATTCTTCATCTTTTGGCACATCAGCGCCACATGATCACCAGTATCAGGACTTCTAGAACGGATTGTGTGACACAGCAGCCAAGGAGGCTGCCTGGACTTTCACCCGCTTTGTTGTCTTCGTTTGTAGGTGCCGTATAATTATCCTTTTCTTGTAAAATTACAATTTTATTCTCATAGAATTCCAACTTTTTTTTTTTTTTGAATTGCAAATTTATTCCTCAACGTGGCCCCCATACGCCGTCATACTAACTACATGGCCCTCACGCCAGATGTAATTGAACTTGTGCTTACTTGCATTGGGAATAATTACAGGTACATGTTTCTCTTTCTTTTCTCTTTCTTACGAGAGACGGATGCCATGTTAGGGCTGCCCGGCTTGCAGAAGGGGTTCTTGTATTTGCAGTTTGTTTGTTTTTGTCTCAGGATTCTCAGGACTTTTTTTTTTTCTCCTCCAAAACACTTTTAAAAATGACATCCAGTTAATTTAGCTTTATGAAAGTAGCTAACATTATTCATTATGTTTAGGCGTGTCAAAATCAAGACCTTTTTCAGCGTCACCGCCACATAGTTTTTCATCGAATGCTGATATCCGTCAGAACACAACATATTTATGGGTTATAAAATATACACTGTGAGTGGTCGTGACCTCTAGTAACTTGTTTTCAGCTTTAATGAATGTAAAACAAGAGGTCGGGACTTAACAGTCATATTTGTCATTTATTAGCATAACAAGTTTTGCATCTAATATCAAAATGTTAAGGGAAAAAAAGTTTCATTACAGTACATTCCATTTGCAGAGAAGCAGTGTCGAACCTACTGTACATCAATTCAAAAGAGAACAGTAGATGAGTTGAGTTACGACCAGGATCGCATAATCTCACATACAGTAGTATCGTTTACCGTTATCCCAAACTCTTGCATTCTTTGAGGTAAAAAAATACATATTTCATATTGATACATTCATAGAAATATAAAAGCGTCTTAATTTATTGTGCATTTATGTGGGAATATTGCCTTCACTCGGTAACCCTGGATAACCAATCGGGGAAATGGCCTACATCATGGATCATGAACCAATTCGGTATTTGCGTCTTTGCTCCAGGCCACTTCACAACAGGGACGTCTCTGACAACCTAGCGTCTAAAAATTACCCAGCTGTTTAAAATGAACCCACATCCAATAAAAACACATCTGCAAATGCCAGGTTCAGTTATTAAAAGAATGAACAGTGTTTCCTTTTATTAGATAGATAAATTGCAAGCTGGATTTCCACAGGGTGACATGCAGCATGTTAATGTGTGTCTACAGGCACTACTCAAAAGGCTCGGAAAAGCATGCAGAGAGTAAGAGAGAGAGGGAGGGAGTGAGGGAGAGTGGAAGGTGTATGGAGAGAAACACTAGAAACAAGAGAGAGAGAGAGACAGAGAGAGTCCCCGTTCTCAGTATGACAGACGACAGCAGGGGCTGTGTTGCCGGAGGCATCATTCCCCCCACAACACCAACTTCTACCAGCCCTCCACCTCCTCCCGTCTCCTGCTTCCCTGAGGGCCGCTGGCAAAGAGCACAATACATCCCATCTCTTTCTCCTCCCAGTCCAACCAGCTCCAATCAGCCACGCACTGGTCCAGGCCATTCAGAGCATCGGGCAAGGGTTGAGTGAGCAAGTAGAGAAGGGTTAAAAGGAGAGGAAATGGCAGAGGTGTGTGTGTGTGTGTGTGTGTGTGTGTGTGTGTGTGTGTGTGTGTGTGTGTGTGTGGGGTGTC
Organism: Aulostomus chinensis; assembly: GCF_037954235.1. Classification (NCBI taxonomy): domain Eukaryota; kingdom Metazoa; phylum Chordata; class Actinopteri; order Syngnathiformes; family Aulostomidae; genus Aulostomus; species Aulostomus chinensis. The sequence continues at coordinate 14,190,411 of NC_141341.1, forward strand.
TCCAAAGCCAACCTCCACCACTCATGATTCTTTTTTCATCCTCGGACCAGCCAACCTGAAACCATTGCTTGCCAGGAGCAAATAAAAAAAAGAGAATAGAAGGAAGTCTCTTGCACAATCCTGCTGTGGCTCTGTGAAGGGGCCTCACGGTGGAGGCGATGGGAGGACGAGCGTTGGGGAGGGGGCATATAGTGGGCTAGGAGAGAACGGTATCCAGAGGGCTGCCATTTTACAGCTCCACAACTGACCCAAACTTCTACATCCCATCTAACAATACCAAGATTCTATAAGGTAAAGCTAACACACCTAATCTTTCTTTATTTGTTTTCATGCAACTGGATTTTTAAATACATGCCTCTTAAACAAACCCTGCAAATGTCCTCAAATTATTACTCCACCCAAAAATGTCCAGGAAAAAGTCCTGCAGAGTCCAGGAGAGATCAGATGGAGGCCTGCTACAAACTCCTAGGTTGGGTCTGGAAGGTCTCTGAGAGTTCACACTGAGGAGGGCACCCCGAGCTCTGATGAGGGCTTTCAGCTCCTCCGTCCTGCGGAGGAGGACTGCATGCCCTTGACCTGATCGAGCTAGAAACCCCATCTGTGTAGCGATAAGTCTCCGGTGAGCTGAGGAGTGAGGAAGGCTGGTGATGCTCTACGGCAATGGAAGAGGGTTGAAGCCCAGATGAGCTGAGGGTTGAAGGTGGAGTTGAGCTGCGGACGGTAGGAGGAAAACCCAGCTGAAGGTCATGGGGTCTGTGCGTGAGAGAGTCCACGTGGCATACTGTGCTATGCTGCTGGGGGACTGTGAGGGGGGAGGAAGGCAGCGACATGGGGGTATCTGTCCAGATGGAGGCAGTCTGAGACGAGGACAGGGAGGGGTAAGACTGAGGAAGGTTAGGGTGTGGTAGGTAGGTGTGGTGTGCTGGGGAGCAGTGTGTGGGGCAGAGAACTGAAGGTTGGGGCACTGGTGACATGAGGGTCTCCATGAGTTGGGCCATTCTCCTCATCACCTGTCCGAGGTCGGCCACTTCCCTCCCGAGCATCGTCACCTGCACACACATGAAATACATGGTTGACTATTCTGGCTGGGAGGAAGATTTATGATCCCTATGAATTTCCCATTTTCAGGTCAGTTATTTTGGGTCGGAACTGTTTTACATGTAGAGACAAACTTGCGGCTATAATTGGCTATCATGTGCCGTGTCCACAGAGGGCCCCACCAGGGAGCCCTGCCAATGTACCATCTGCTTCTGCCAGTCAAGGCATTCACGATCATTCATCAGGCCAATCGTGCACACCACAGCCACTGGATGCACGTCAGCCCTCAGCAGGACCCACAACTGCAGGTGGGGGCGGGGGGGTTGAAGACATCGAGAGGCCATCAGGCATGTAATCAGGCTCAGAGGGCTCTCTCACACAGACATGCATTTGTATATCAGCAAACACCTCGGTGTACATTTGCCTCCCCTCTCACTTAGACATCGGTCCAAAGTCACACATCCAGTTACAAACATTTTCCTTTCTTCAGTTTCTCTCTCTGTGTCTCTGTGGAGTGGCTGATAAAAGCCTGCATCTAAAATCTGGCTTTGATAAAAATAGAAAAGCTGAGACCGACAGGACAGTCCAATCAGACACGCTGTCAACGCGATTCCACGTCTCCTACCTCAGAGACTTTGGGAGACAAACCACAGCCTTGGAGGACCACAAACTGCTGCAGCTTCAGGTACACGTCCGGCTCACAACTCAGTGTTGTCGTTAGCATCGTGCTAGGCTAACAGTAGGTTCACCATGTACGTTTTTAAAACACAAAGCACTGAAAAACTGTCCAGGGGAAGCAATAATAACACAAACGATATTCTAATGACAGCAAACAATGAGCCTGTCACCATCAACTGGTTCATCAGATCAAACTGGAATACTGATGACTCGCAGCACTAAAGGCCACAACAAACCCTTTGTTTTTTTTTCCATCGATGGCAGTCGGCATCAAAATGCGTGGGCAAACTTCATTACCCTTTACTTCCAAACAAGAGGCCCTCGGATTGGCAGCGAAGTCCTCTTCACTACACACCAGGTCAGCATGGTTCCTCTGGTTCTGATTCCAGACCCATCTCACTTTGTTGAGCTTCACTTTAACAATTTCAGTGTAATTTTTTTTTGTCATCATGCCTTAAAGCTGCACTTCTCATTATTTTTTAAATGGACAACAAAACCACTTTTTACAGTTAAAGTTAGAGCAGACATGAAAAATGCCACAAAAAACAACAACAACTAAATGAAAGAATAATAAAGGCAATTTCTTTGGATTTTATGCAGTAAAATTCAATAATTATTAGTCTTGTTTAAAAAAAAATGGAGCAGGCTTCAATAAACATGTAACAACCAATTTTCAGTCAATAATCTCATGACATCATCATAAGTCAGTATAGAGCACTCAGATACTCATGGCACCTCCGGACAAACTCAGGACGAGAGTGGAAGTAGAAAATGGCAGTAACCAAAAAACAAACACACACACACACACACACACACACACACACACACACACACACACACACACTTCTTAGAATATGTCAGTGTTGTGTTTACAGACAAATCAGTGACTGCAGCTTTGAAACACACGTACTGTTCTCATTGTTTCACTGCTCATTTGCTAAAGTGGGTCACCACTGACACGCCTGTAGACACACATTAACATGCTACGCTAGACCATGACACTTTCTCAAGGGTGTGTGTGGTATTTGGTGCTTCTCTAGCCTGCTCTTGTGATTAGAGCTACTCAGGCAGTATTGATCCTGCTCCAGGACTCCTTACACAGATCATCACATTAGGCTTCAGCCACATGAAAAACTACTCATGTCCCACTGGAGGAAGCATTTTGGGGTATGAATATAGCAAAGGGTTAAAAATGCATATAAAAAAATGCAATAAGAACTAAACATAAATTTAATTTTCTTTTCATAGAGCAACTGGTGTTTTGCTGTTCTCCTGCTGTTGCCAAGGAGATGAGAAAATGATTTAAAGGCATTATTTCCTCTCTTACCTTAGCTTGCACGTCACGAACACTCAGTAACTGTTGAGACTGAACCGTGAACATAAGTACCAATACCATCAGCAAATGTTAATAAAGTCAGCTTTAGTTAAGCAAAACACATGTTCATGTGTTTTTATATTCTCTGGGGATGAGTGTGAACGGGCCGCGCTGAGAGACTTCCTGTCAAACAGCCGTGAAGCACAGAGGAAAGACAACAGGCAGAATGTAGAACTGTTGGCAAGTTAAAGTGCTGCGCTGTTGTTCCCACTTCTCCCTTTCATCCCCTCAAAGGTGCTTAAAAAGCCATTTCATCCTTTTGCTCTCCCTTTCTCACATTCTTCAGTTTTCTCTGCCTCTATCGTTTCGTCCCAGGACCCTCGCTGAGCCTCAGCAGGAAGAAGCAAACACTCGTCACCTGACAAAAGTCTAATGTCAATTAAGCAACCCGCCAATCAAAGCCGTAGGATACCTCACAAGAGGCAGTGTGTGTGTGTGTGTGTGTGTGTGTGTGTGTGTGTGTCGGGAGATTACATTGGGTGTGACGGTGAAGTCTATAAAACATCAGAATGTGACACCGTCATTAAACAGTAAAGCTCTGAGGTCCTGGTGTTGAGAAACCGGCTTATGAAACTATACTTTAGAGGGTTAAAATATGTTTTATATCCTCCATCCACTTTTGACATGAAATCACAAACATTTTATTTTCATTTTTCAATTGTCAGCTCACCTCAACCCCTGAAATAAGTCTTGATGAAGCAGTATACACGAAAAAGGCAGAGAGCACTTTACAAGAGAAAATATCCCATTGAAACCCATTAAGAGGCCAATTTTTATTCCCGCTCCCATTACAACATAAACTCTTGCACTCTGTTATATTAGGGTTTTATTCTGGACTACTGGCTGTAAAGGGATTGTTCTATACTTCTGTTTGTGTGTCTGCATCGCTTTGGAAGTTATATTACCCCAAGTCACACTTCAGCACCTCCCTGTCACTTTCTCTCTCTTGCAGGATTTGCTCTACAGCAGGATCAGGAGGTGGAGTTACAATTTCAATAGGACATTTTTTTCCCCTGAATGTTCTCTAAGGAATTCATACACATACATATATACATATATATATATATATACAGTATCTCACAAAAGTGAGTACACCCCTCACATTTCTGCAAATATTTAATTATATCTTTTCATGGGACAACACTGAAGAAATGACACTTTGATACAATGTAAAGTAGTCAGTGTACAGTTTGTATAACAGTGTAAATGTACTGTCCCCTCAAAATAACTCAACACACAACCATTAATGTCTAAACCCCTGGCAACAAAAGTGAGTACACCCCTAAGTGAAAATGTCCAAATTGGGCCCCAAGTGTCAATATTTTGTGTGGCCACCATTATTTTCCAACGCTGCCTTCACCCTCTTGGGCATGGAGTTCACCAGAACTTCACAGGTTGCCACTGGAATCCTCTTCCACTCCTCCATGACGACATCACGGAGCTGGTGGATGTTAGAGACCTTGCGCTCCTCCACCTTCCGTTTGAGGATGCCCCGCAGATGCTCAATAGGGTTTAGGTCTGGAGACATGCTTGGCCAGTCCATCACCTTTACCCTCAGCTTCTTTAGCAAGGCTGTGGTCGTCTTGGAGGTGTGTTTGGGGTCGTTATCATGTTGGAATACTGCCCTGCGGCTCCGTTTCCGAAGGGAGGGGACAGTACATTTACACTGTTATACAAACTGTACACTGACTACTTTACATTGTATCAAAGTGTCATTTCTTCAGTGTTGTCCCATGAAAAGATATAATTAAATATTTGCAGAAATGTGAGGGGTGTACTCACTTTTGTGAGATACTGTATATATGCGCGCGCTCACGCACGCACGCACGCACACACACACACACACAGCAAACAAACTTCTCCTTTAAGAGGTTTAAAATCTCAAAGTGAATGAACAGTTGGCAGCTAATTCAAAGACCATTCATGGCACTTCTAAGAAGCACCAATGTGGTGAACGTGGTATCGTTTGTTTTGTAGCTCAAATGAAACTTGATTACTGAGCCCTGGGTTGAATAGAGAGGATATGGATTATACAGGATGATGCTCTGGAGGGTCTGTAAACTGACTGTTGAGTAGAGTATTGCTGTTGTTAGCCTCCGTAGTCTCCATTAGCAATGACACATAAGTGAGGCGGGGGTGGAGGAAAGGTCTTTGTGAGCGTCGTTACGGTTGGGGTTATTGTTTTAATCTGATCTGCCCCAAAATGTAGTGGGCTTTACCAAGGCTCATGCTGCACCCCTCCATCAGGTGAAAATCAGCTTAATAACACAGATCACATAACCTTCTTTGGAGAATGAAAACTAAATACTTTAAAGTAGTTTAAGAGGGGAGAGCTTTTGGGGTTTTACAGCGGAACAAAGGGATTGATCATATTGATGACGCATTGCAACTCCAACATCTATAATGCATTATCTTAACCCCCCCCCGCCCAAACACACAAATTCTTTTGCTCATTACTTGGTGAGAGCCTGTGCTTGGGCCTGAGACTGAGCCTAAGCCTAACGATGACCTAATTCTAAACCAGATTCTAAAACCAAGTTTTTACCTTCAGACAGCCCTTTGAAGTTGTGAGGACCTGCTACAATGTCCTCACCCTGCAGTTCAAAACATCCAGTCGTCACGATGTAGCAAGTACAAGAACACACACACTCTTACCTGCTGGTTGAGGTGTCGCAGTTGTCCTCTACTCTCCTCTGCTTTCGCTGCTAATTCTGCGGTGCTAATCTGAAGCATATCTGAGACACAAATTGTCGAGTTACAAATCACCTCCAGCGTTGAAAATGTACACACAGCAGTTTGAGTTTGTAAAGGCAGCTGATGAATACCGACGGCATGGAGAGTAAGTGCACTTTATTAATCACATCTCATTATACAGCCACACACTATTCATTGTGACAGTATGATTCCTACTGTTTTTCACCAGCCAGGTTTCAAAGGTAAAGTGTGTGTGTGTGTGTGTGTGTGTGTGTGTGTGTGTGTGTGTGTGTGTGTGTGTGTGTGTGTGTGATGGGAGGACCTGTGGCAGATGCTGAGGCACTGGTGGGTTCACTGATGGGGCAACGTCGGTTGGAAGAGAAGGAGAAGGCCACGGAGCTCTCTGTCCCCTCACTGTCTTCAGTACCGTCCACTATCCTGCAAACAGACAGAAGTTAGTGTTGGGGACGGGGACTAAAAGATCGTAAGTGATAATGTCATAATTGATGGGTTATTTGCAAATACCATTATTATACATAATGATATTAATTCATATTCATACCAGTATTTTAGCTATACTAGTTCTTGTCTCCAAATTTTTTCAACATTGTAAAATGAGACTACCAAATATTAAGACTGTTGCCACTACAGCCAGGAAACACCCAGTTTAGCGTAAAGGTCGCTGGTCTAGCCTTTTACAAAGTTTGAAATAAGGCTTAAAAATATGTTATACTCCAAAGGATTTGTTGTTGTTGAACTTTTAGAATAACCAGGGGAGCTGTTCGCCCCTTTTTTCAGTCTCTATGCTAAGCTAGGCTAATCAGTTTGTGCCTGTAGCGTCATTTTTGTTGGACAAGTACTCAATTTATTTTCATGGCAAGAAAGTGAATGTGCTCCCATGTAAAGAATACAGAAAGTAAGTGTTATTTGCTGAAACTAAGTTTCTTACCCAAGTAAATTAAACATTACACAGAAGACCGCTATCAACCATGTTCTCGCTCCACTTTAATGTGACTTTTAACAGAGGCAGGAAGACAAGTCAGAGGTGGTCCGACTCACCGGGGGCTCAGGTTGGACGGGTCTAAAGTGGTGAGTGTAATTTCCTGGCTCTTCCTCCGGGACCTCCGGGAGCTCTGTCCCGTGGTTCTCTGGCTGGGTCGGCTCGCTGGACACATCTCACCAACGTCCCTAATGTTCACCGCCTGGTTCCGCTCTGATGATGGAGACACTGACATGGCTTCATCTTCTTCCTTCTCATCTTCCTCCTTTGCCTCAGTAACGGGAGGATAGCCCTGGACCACCTGCCCGTTCCTTCTCACACACGACTGCAAGTGGAGAAACATATATCCTCATGAAAGGAGTCGTTTAGAGCAGCTAGGATTAGTGTACATTTTAAAATACAAACTTGGAATATGAATACTCAGAAAACTTTTCTTGAATGCTTTTTGTTCACAAAGACAGACTTTCCTCCTCATATGCTGCTTAAATCCCCCCTTTTTAAATAACAACACAAACATCCGTAGATTACTAGTCTATTTTTTTTACATACAACTGCTGTTTTTGAAAATCTCCCTTTATTTCTCCGCACTATTCACCATTTTATTGATGGGGAAATAAAAATACACTGAGCTCTGTCTAAAAAGACAGAAAGTGCCAAACGTGTAAGAGTACGATCCCATTTCGGCAGCCTTTTATGTGATTGTGGGGAGGAAGTGTTCTTCGAGATGCAGGATTACATCAACACGGAATGGTGAGATAGCCTATTGATCATTTTCAAAAATATATCAGCATTGATCTGATGTGTCATATTTCTATCAGCTCAGGTTTGCTCAAGTCTCTTATTTGCTCATCATCAATTATGAAAAATAAATAAATGTTTTGTGGGGCTTTTTCTAAATGATTTGGAAGTTATAAAAATCTTGCTTTTTTCCCTCAAACATACGATGTTTACATGCTTTTCGGTATGGACGGAGACGTGTGAAATATCCGGGGGAAAATCGAACAAAGAAAACTCCCATGGACTAAAACAAAAGGCATAATTCATAAACAGAAGATACAAGGAGATTTCAGTCTCTTCGAGCGTAATCCAATGGAATGTAGGCAATTTTCAACTTCAGAGTTTTTGTTGCTGTGCTGTTTGGAGTGAATCTGAGTAAACACGGTTTTAGAAAGGCCGATTCATTCCAACTGGCACTGCAGGAATAGACTGTAAGCCAAAGATTACAATTCATATATCACACTTGATAGCTGCAGACCGATTGTTCAATCATGCTTTGTTGAAAAGTTCAGAGGAAGTTGTTTTGTGCCTTGAAGAAGAAGAAAGCGAGGAATTAATTGTTAAAGTTGAATGAGTTGTTTAAAGAAGAGGCTGTTGTATCAGCAGCTGCTCACGCCGTGATCGGAGAACCTCGACCCACGAACCTGACGTCACACAGGTCATGTCAGAGCTTAATGGTGTCCCTTGAACACTAGAGCGGGCTGAGGTTGTGCTGATCCTGTAACATAACGACACTGTAAAATTTGACAACTTTATGAGGAGGAACACAAAGGTATGCAAGATCTGGCGTCTCAGAGGGTTTTTGATGTCACGACCCGCTGCGAGATTTGGCAGGTTTTCAATACACACTAATGACACCTGAGTGCAGGGAGCAAAACGCTAAGATGCGAATCCCCCACATCAACACTCACACTCAGGCTGCAATAAAGGCAACACCGCTGACCTCTGACCTGCGTCCTCTGTTCATCTGCGTTTCTGAAGATGGCGGTTGTCTATATGATGAGGAGACAAAATTTTAAATGCCTATCGATCTGAGGCCTCTGACCCAACTCTCCCAGGAAAACACCAACAGTTAATGCCTCCAACTAAGAGGTAGATTTTTCTGTAACACATCTGACTGCAGATCATTATATTTGTGTCACTCAGGAACTTGAAAGACGCAGAGCATTTTATCGCCATCCGTCCGGGCGAATGACTGCTAAGGCATTCTCCTGCAGAGCTGATCTCGCTTCTCCCTCGACGTAGCCATCAGAATCATTTGAGAGCGATTGCGTCCATCATCAGAGATGGAGGTCTACGTCGGGGTCGCCCTGCAGACCACTCATAGAGATGATATATTGATCCGGGATTGAATGTTAATTTGAGTTTCATTTTCTATCACGCAAACTGATTTACACGCTGTGGACTGGGAACAAATGTGGCATTGGACGGTTCGTTTGAGTCATGGTTCTTAAAGCCGGGCATATCGCTTTTAGATTGTATATCATCAATCAATGTCTGCGTGCGGGAGTGTTAATGGTGGCGTACCTGAGTATCCAGAGCTGCTGAGGAGAGTCTGGCCTTAACCTGGAAGAGAACCACAGAGAGCAAAGACCGTAGATGAGCTGCAGCCTGGAACACAAAGCGCGGCTCGGCTTTAGTTAATGTATGAGCTGTTTTACAAGGTTCCGCAGTAAATCATTTTACACGGTGCGATGGTGATGCACTCCTATATTCAAGTGTATGGAAGTAGTGGTGTGTTCTTGGAATTTGATGAAGTCAATTCTGAGTCCAGACACCGAAGGTAGCTGCCTGGTTCCCGCAGCAGACGAGCTCATTTGTCTTGTTATTAATGTGTTTCTAGTGTCACCTATGACTCAAACAGTGATTTATACATATGATACCTACATAACTAATTACCATACATATGAGAGAAATTCTGCTATAGTGTGTGCATATATGCTTATGGTTAAGTTCACCCTAATCATTCAGAGGGAAGATGTTATGAGGGCTTGCTGTCATTCTGCTGCAAGTGCAGAAAAAGACAGTTCTTCTTCTTCTCAGTCAGTTACTTTATCATCAATCACTGACATCATGATTGTTGGTTCGGAAGACATAAACAAATCACCAAGTTCCTGCTAGTCATCTGTCAGGAATGAAATTGAATCAAAACAAGATAGAAACTATGAAACACTGACCAGGGATCAGATTCACAAAAATACATCAAGAACAAATTACCTTTTAAATGTGTGATTATATCACCAGTTGAAATTTAAGAAGACAATTCAGAGAGGGTTGCCTTAATATCTCTCCTATTTTTTTTTTTTTTTTTACTTAATAACCAATTTAAGAATGACTAAGGGTCTAAAAAATAGGATGTCAAGTTTTATTTTATTTTATATTTCATAAAATACAAAAATACTTATTTACTTTGCTTACAGATTAAAAAAAAAGACAGAAAAACTTGTTTTGGACCCCCTTGAGTACTTTTGCAATTTGTTATTTTCGATGAGTTACATTGTAGTTACACTATCACGAGGCTCATAACCTCTGGTGCGACTCACGTGTGTCTCGTGTCCCTCTCTCAGGTTGTACGTCAAGTCCTGCTGGATGTCCTGGACAAAGTGGTGCGAGTACTCTGGGTAGAGGTCCAGCACCTCATACAGCCCCCTCAGGTTAATACACTGCAGGTCACAGTAGGTCAGAGCTTTCACGTCGGCGTTGGTTTTTATCACTCGATCATCCAGTGACAGGTTGGCTCCGATCAGGTCACCTTTTCCTGCTCAGAGGGAAATGGGAAGGAGTGTCAGAATGAAGCATTCTGTCTATACTCTGGTTGAGGAGGTAGAGTCTCTAATGGGGATTGTAGGACCTGTTCTATTCTCCATTTAGTAAAGTGAGTCAGGGGCTTCAGACTTCAGCACTAGGAAAGAGATTTGGTTCAAAATTGGTGTCAGTTAGCGAGCCCGCTACTGGAAAATGAATCTTTTAGTGATGTTCTGCAGCCAGTCCTCTCTGAGCTCAGGCTGGAGTCAGGACGAAATAAAAATATAACACCACAATGTCATACTGATGTTGAAACTGATATAAAGTGTAGGACTTCCAAGCAAAATATCAGCAGTGAACCAAAATAAGCCCGTTGATATTTTGGTGATGAGAATGGACTCTTTGATATTCCACATCACATCTGGACAGTGTTTCTCTCTACAGGCACAACAGCAGGCAGTAACACTGGCATTAGCCTCTCTGCATCGTTACTCATCTCTCGTCTGTCGGCAAATACAAGACAAACTTGTACGTGCCAGCAGCTAGAAGCTAAAATGTAACAAACTGAGAGACTAGCGAGGAGAAAGTCTTGTGTCAGTAATACAAGTAATAAAACAGCTAAAAAAAGGGGGTGGGGATCTATAAATACATCCAAAATATGTTTCAAGGCTAAAATTATTAATTACCAACCCATCATCAGTCTTTCTGTTTTTGGTGATGATTAAAAACTAGAGCCCTTAAGCAGCGGTTAAAAATTCATAACGGTCATAATGGGAACTGATGAAGTGGTAGTCGTGACTACAGGCTAGACAAATATTGGAAATCTAATCCAAATTTTAATATGAACAACTGGAATTTTCCAATCGCAGGAGGGTGAAATACTTATGAAAGGGTAGTGTTTTGAATCCAACACAGCTGCAGTAGTGTCCAGTCTTTAAACGGTATTCTTCATTTGAGATAAATCCCAACAAAAACGGTGTTTTCAGTGAAAATGAGAAGAACAGAGTCAAAAAAATGACGTGCCCTCTATTAACACAAATGGTATTTTTTCAGAATGGCGTAGCCCTGCAGTCGTGACTGTTGTCCTCCTCCTGCTGAGTCAACCCTCTCTGTCAGTCCCCCGATAATTCTAACACCTCTACTCTTCTACTTCGAAACCTTTCCCTCTGCCTCCTCTTTTCTGCCCTCCTGCCTTCTTTCTTTCTCTTTTTTTAATCTTTTCCATCACTCCATCCCCCCGCCCCTGGTTTCGGTTCCTTCTCCCCTCTTTCCCCCTTATTCTTCTCTTTTTTTTCACGTCTTCCTCCACAAAATACATTTCCATCCGCTCCTATTATTCACATTTTAGGAGTCGCGTTCATTCTCCCGTCTACCAGTGCAGAGGAAAATGGCGCCGTGAGATAATGAACTCAAAACAGCGGCAGTAAAACCTCAAACAAACAAGAAAATCCAGCTAGAATTTGTTTTGTTGTGAAGAATGTTCCGAGGAAATTTCATACAATGTAATGGGAGTGTTTTTGAGTTGGACGTTTTTAACTTGTTCCCGGAATGTTCCTCCTTAAGAAGGAATAACATTCTTTAAAAACATTCTAAAAGCATCGGAACAGGCAACAGATTGCAGATCAACATCCCAAAATCATTAAAAAGTTTTCTCTTTCTCTTAAAAATGTTTGTATTAGTGAACATATCGTATTATAGGAGCTTTTTGAGATTCATTTAATTGACCCAGTTTATTAAAATATTTCCTTTGCTATTTCCTTTTCTGTCACTAGAAGTTTTAACCAGTGTTTCGCCTGCAAGTCTGAAACAGGATGGATGTGAAACTTATTGATGGACAATGGAAACAAAGAGTTTCGAACAATGATATTTCAGACGTGCTTTTGGAAGAACACTGCTAACTACAATGTGATTAAATAGACTTTTATGGATCAACACACCAACTTTTTCACCTCCCAACTTGTTCGGTATTTCCTCTCAGGGTTTTTTTTTTTTTTTTTTTTACACACACAAAATGAAAATGCACATAAAAAGAGCAGGATGGAAGGACACTTGATGACACTTTCTCTTCATCCTCGCGCTCTTTCATCTTCACAGCTCCCACAGTGGCCTCTCTAGATCTCCCTCACTCTCTATTACAGCTCTGCCTGCAGACTTGTTGTGTGTCAAGGAGGAGAATGAAAAAGAAGCTTTCTCCTCTTTTAGAAATACAATCCATGTCAGCCTGACCTTCTGCACAGTCAGCAGGCAAGAGCAGACACACACACACACACACACACACACACACACACACACACACAGATTTACTCCAGCCCCCCCATACACAGAGCATTCTATAATTCAGTAAACAATTCCACCTACTCTAAAAACTTGCATACAAGAGCAGAGAAACACACTCAGAGAGCACACACACACGCGCACATGAACACACACTCACAAATTATGATGACAGAGACTGAGATAAACAGTGTACAAACCACACACACATTGTCTGACGCAAGTGAGCATGATGGATGGAGATACAGATTAATATCTTCAACTCCATTTCTCTTACTGAGTCAAACAGACACTCACACACACACAAACTCTTGACACGGATCACACGCTTTTTTGTTGCAGATTGGTCTATATGTCTGTGTCGTGAGGGTCACAAACTAGAGGTTGTGCTCCACAGCAGATGTGCGTGGTTAGGAAAACACACCACAGCAGCACCGAGGGCTGTTTGCAACTTGTTGTGTAAACAGAGATATTTATGACACTCAAGCGCTTCTTCTCTGTCGTTCTGAACTTTGACCAAATTTGATCTGTTCTGAGTCAGTTTTGACTTGAAAACTCTGCATTCCAGAACCGAATAGGCACATCTGCAGATAAGTCCTACTATTCCTTTGATGACAGCTATTGTTTGGCTCTAAACTGAACCGGTTTTCAAACGAAACACGTAGATAATACATTTGATAGAGCGCAATGTGAAACAGTCGTAGGAAATCGCATGAAAAAGTGTGCGCAAACGGTGAAAAATGGACAACGTTAAACTGTTCTTGTGGCGATGCTGTGGTTACGGACTGGTTTCCCTAGAAAGATGAAACATGAAAAAATAAAATGGCCGCAAAGGTCCTTGTGTCTCACTCCTGGGTCACGCTTACGTCGCTTACATATAAACTGTAATGCACTGATTCGTATCTGTGAACGCCACAGGTGACGGGCTCTGCCACTTGAAGGTGAAAACGTTTTTCTTATATTCATCATTCGAGGTTCCTTAATATAAGACTTGCACTTTTGTGTAATCCTGCTTTTTTTCTTTTTTCTGTACTTTATATGAATATTTTATTTCACGTATCGCATTTTGCAAAAATGATTTACAAGAAAAGGCATCTTTTTTTTTTTATAGCTTCCATGTTAGGAAACACCTCTTTTCATTGCATTTTAATCACTTCTTATGTTTTATACATAAATTGGTGAAACTCAAACTTGTTTTCTGCATCATCCTTCAAATCCAGGGAGGAGCGGACAGAGAGATGGTGGTAAAAAAAACACAACATCCTTGGCGAAGGTAAAAAGAAAATAAAAACATCACCTTGATGTTTACCGAGGAAATACTTGCAAACTTTTGATGTAAGACAATTAAATGCCCATTTGATTGGACCTCTAGGTAGAGTAAACTCCATTTCCGACCTGCTTGGTCCAGGATTCCTCATCTGGGTCAGTTTAAAATGGCTTTTTTAAGCAGCAGCCTATTATGCATATTTTTAGGTTTTAGAACTCGCCATAATGACTCCTACTGTTGTTATGGCAGAGCTCTTTCTACAAAAAAAACAACAAAAAAAAGATTATTATTATTATTATCCTCATTTTTTAAATAAAGACACTGAACAACCTTTTCTTAATTTGAGGAGAATTGCAGCTTTAGCAAATATGTTTGGACTCTCTCCCCTTCATTAATGAGTAGCCCAATTCAATTTTAGCATTACTGCATTTTCTTTTTTTCTAATTGCTGATTTCAGGGTTATTGCGCAGCTGAAATGAAACTTTTTTTTCAATGCTCTGTTTCTATTGTTGAATTGCTGAAATCATCAAGGCAAAGCCAGTAGCTGATATGCTAATTAGCTGCTGCCTTAGCAAATCAAACATTAATGGAACACCACAGGGGAAAAAAGCGCACAAAACCACTATATACCTCCATGCTGTAGGCTGGAGATGGATGGACTAAACTGGACTAGACTAGTGCATCTGAGATTACCTGACTCCAGTGAATTGGACTGATGAGATGGGCTGGACTGAAGTGGACAACACAGATGAGACTGGATAGGCTTGAATTACAATCCTTTCAAATAGACCAGTAGAACTGCTGTAGCTTAACCTGGAGGGAATTGGATGATCATGGGCTGATGTAAAGAATAAGTCAAGCTGCAGTGGCTGAATGTTTGAGTCAGTTTCAACAGTTCCAGATTCATCTTTCATTCAGAAAAGGTTTGAATGCTAAGAATCCAGCTCCATTGTTGTGTATAGAGAAGTCTTGAACTGGCATTTAGAACTGGAATAAATGGCTCATGAGTGGATTTAATTTGATGTGAGCTAATAGTTATATATTCTAAAAATGAGCCTTTAGGATTCTGCACTGCTTCTATTTCTAAACAACCATTTGCAGCTTTATCACAACTTAGGGCTCCAGTATCAGGGAAGGCTCCCCCCCCCCCCCCCCCCCCGTCCCTCCATCCCTTTACCGTACCAAGAATGGCCAGCACCATGCCATCCTTCAGCACCTCCATGGAGCCCGAGCAGACAAAGAAGATGGCCTGGAGTGCGTCACCCTGCCGGAGGAAGTACTCTCCAGGAGCACAAAAGGAAGTCTTGATGTGCAGCGACAGGGAACGCAGGCAGCCGCGGCTAGCCGAGGCGAAGAGAGACAGTTCCAGGATCTCCTTGTTAAGGTGCATGGTGATGTCAGATCGCAGCTCATCTGGGAAGTCCTTCAGCAGCTGTGAAGGTGACGAGAAAACGAAGAAAGTGATTGTGGCTGTGAAAATACCACGAAACCTGGTTATCAGGACATACATCCTCATTCCACAGGAGAACATTTCAGTCACTATCCTTTGCAGCTTGGTTCTGAGGGGCAAGTTGTCAGAGTAAAGGCCACTCTAAAACGAGGGGGTGAGGGGCAAATACTAGGAGAGGGATTGGGTCTTAGTCTGAGCTCCTCACACTTCATGAGGCTGTAAAGGAAACTCTTAATGGTGGTTTGTTTTCTTGATCGCTTTCTGTCAGTCACGAAAGCTTGTGAGAGTTGGAAGGTAAAAACAGGGAGTTTCAAGTTTACACTAGGAACGTGAGCGTTTCCTTAATAGGGGTCCCATCTGGACATTCTGCTAATATGTTGCCCCCTATTGGTTCAGATTGTGGAAAATAAGACAATTGCTGTTTCTCAAAGTTACAAATGGCACCTTTAAGACTCACTTATATACGATATGCACCAGTTATACACAATTAATGCACCTGCCAACCCTTAAATAGAACACCTGTCATATGCAGTTAAAAAAAAGTCAAAACATTACATATCATCTGTCTGTCTCCTTGTCAGGACATAGATCTGGGGCTCTGCGTCACATACAATCGATCAGAGCCAGGCTGACTTTAATCAGCAGGCCCATCTTTAATTCATCTGTCTGGGATTCGTCATCAGGACTCCATCTAAGCGCTGGTCTGGGCTCTGACAGCTGTCTCACTGGCATTCACAGTCTGCAGGGAAGAGCTGCTGTTCGACTGTTTGCCTGGATTTGTAAAGAAAGGTGTGGTTCACTCTCTGTTTATCTTTTCTCAAAGCTGTCTAAAGCAAACGTCAGGCTGTCTCCATTTTATGTTCATCTGTATTTTTTTTACATTTTTCACTTTGTAGGAGCATTTCAGTGGCTGATACATGAGGAATATGAAACCTTTAAAATTAATTATTGATCCCTGGTGCTAACGGAAACACAGAATAAGGGTTTAACCGGTCAAATCACTGCAAACAGAATCAGACTGGACCTCTGTTTGTACCTCATTACAGTCGATGCCGTTGTTGACTGACCAGGTTGTCTGAAAATACTCCAACATTCGCTGCTTCAGGCTCTGCGGCAGATGATGGACACGGATAAAGTCCTTGAGGTCTTTGGTTCTGGTGTGGTACTGGGACCAGCGTGAGTACATCCTCTGGATAATGGCTGTTACGTTACCAAAGACCAGCGCATGCATGAGGGCTGGAGGAAAAATGGCAGAGGAGAGAAGGGACGAGGAAGGGAAGAGTTGGACAGGAAAAAAGAAAAGCTTAAGTATGAATGAAATAGATGACAACATATCCTCAAGACAGGAAGCAGAAGAGCTAAGCTCCAATGGAAGAATATTTTTTGGTGTGAAAAATTCCTTGTGAAGATTTAGGCCGGCCAAGCGAGAATGGAAGGACATTGTAATTCAGCTGAACCATCGCTCATAAAAAGCATCATGTTCTGGATGTTCATGTCTTTGTGGTCATAAAGACCTCGGGGGAACCACTGAGTCCTGCTTTTAGATCAGTCCTTCTCCCAGTGGCTGTATTTAAACAGCTGACATTAAAACTGAAAAAAAAAAACCACCTTTTTTTTCTTGATCCCTTAATAAGGAGTTTGAACTTCACGGCGCAGAACAAAATATGTAACACTAGAAAGCTGCACATGCATGTGATTGAAGTGTCAGCCTGATGTACGTGGAGGCGCGCAGCTCAAATGTTTCAGCAAACCTGTCTCAAGCTCAAGATGAAGGAATACACAAATGTTGGGGAGGCGGTCTGATTTTAGAGGGCTCTTCATATCAGCAAGGGCATCAGTGACGGGACTGAGAGAAGCACACACACACACACACACACACAAGATTATATTTCTAATTAGCTGGATGATGTAATTATTCAATTTCCTTCGGCTTATTCCTGTTAAGGGTCACGGGGGGGGGGGGGGGGGGTGCAGCCTATCCCAGCAGCCTTCAGGTGAGAGGCAGGGTTCACCCTGGACAGGTCACCAGTCCATCGCAGGACCAACACATAGAGACAGACAACCATTCACACTCACAGCCACACCTACAGTCAATTTAGAGTATCAATCAGCCTCGTCCCCTCTTGATGTCTTTGGACTGTGGGAGGAAGCTGGAGTACCAGAGAGAACCCACACAGGAACAGGGAGAACATGCAGACTCACACAGAAAGATCCTGTGCTGGAGCCGGGACTAGAACCCAGAACCTTTTTGCTGTGAGGTGACAGTGCTGACCACTGCACCACCGTGCAGCCTGGCCTCATAATTTGTATTTTCAAACTCCAAGATTATTCTAGATGTTAATGAATGAGCCCTGCTTCTTAGGTTGTGTCTGGTTGGTCTGATCCGGTGCGTAGGCTGAAAGATTATGAAGAATAAAAATATGATTCACCACCATTGAATCTTCAAACCCTGATATGATGAAAATAAATTTCTACTTTATAATGATTCATTAATTTGAATTGACTTGAAAATATCATCAAATACCATAAAACACAAAGTTGGAGCAGACAAGTCAGACAGTACAGCTCTCTAAATCCTGCTCTACTACTCATGTGCTCACTGATGCGTGTATGCGTGTGTGTGAGAGAGAGAGAGAGAGAGAGAGAGAGAGAGACAGACAGACAGAGAGAGTGTCTTCTGTGTACCTCCTATGAGCATGACGCAAATAGAAAAGATCTTCTCCACATCAGTGTTGGCCGACACATTGCCGAAGCCCACGCTGGTGAGACTGCTGAGGGTGAAGTAGAGAGAGGCGATGTAGACGCTGCGGATGGATGGACCGCTGCTGGTTCCATTCATGCTCCCTATGGCATAGAACGGCGACTCCAGACGCTTCCCCAGTTCATGGAGCCAACCTGTCCAGGGAGAGAACACACAGACGATGCATGAAAGGAATCAAACATGTTCACACGATTCTTTCCGTCTTCTTATTGTATTCCAGAAAGTCGAGGACATATCAAACGCACTGTTGTTACAGTAACGAAACAAATCTTTTTCGACACAAAGAACTGAAGCACTCAAGGCTCAGAGGGGCGTGCAGGAGCAGATAAAACCAACCTGCCTAGGTTCTGATCAGCAATGTTCTCCTCCCTGCTCTATCTAGAACAATAGATTCAAAAGAAGCACATGAGGTGCTCAAAAGCCAGAATGAATCCTTGGTCAACACGGCGTGGAGACATGCAGCTGCTCCCTGGAGAGTCTCCAGCAGACACTGATGAATGGTAATTGGATGGAAGCCCCTCACAGCTGCCTGACTTCCACACATGTTCAGCATCAGAAATGCATAATTAGGACACAACACATTAATCCTGCCTCACGTACTGACCTGTTACTGTATGACACTGAAATGCAGTAATTGGTCAAGAGAAATCTGCATTGTTTTCATGACACAGTCAATGCTGACCCGGAACCGGTTATGAAGACAACAGAGGGGAGGTAATTGCAAGCAGCGCTGTTCATCGATACTGACCACAGATCAGCCCAGGGGGCCTCATTATAGGAGGGACCTAGAGACTGAGGGGGAAGCCACATGCTTCATCATTAATTACGAGAGGAATCACAGCATTCTCTCAGTCAATTTTACCCTAACCTAACCTGCGCGCACACGCACGCACACACACACACACACACACACACACACACACACATTTAGTACAGAGTGAGGAATAGCAATATAATTGATGGAGAAATCCCCAGCTTAATTTAGCTGCTAAAACATCATTCACGAGAACATTAAGAAACAAACACGAGCTTACAACCACCACTGCACGACAACACCAGTTCGTAGCATATTCATCAACATGAACTCCTCTGTTCCTCTCTTCTTTATTTCTCACATTTTGGAACAATTTCCATGCTGGAACACATCTGTGACAAGTCCCCCCCCCCCTTTTTGTAGAGGAGCAATCCTGATTGTAGATGAACCTCAACCACCACAGGACGGAGCTGAATGAAGAAAAATAATGAAATGATGAAAAATGTAAAGCTCTACTTATAAAACTCGATGATGTCAATGCAGAACTACCAATATTGGGGGGAAACAAACAAACAAAACACATTTTAAAAAAAACTAGGTCAGCCAGTATGTTCTCAAAGAAATATCTCTTATCTTTTAACAATGTGATCATTTTCCTGCCAGGTGCACATTGTTTCCTTTTAACTGATTTCATGCAGAGCTTGACAAAGCTTGATAATGGCTCCAGCCGAGCCCTTCATTTGACCTCGCTGGTCAATACAACAAACAAAACACACAAAGAGTTACAGCTGCACCAGAAGCAGGAGGATTATCCAATTACACTCTATTTTAAAACTTACAGAAATTGTACTGCTGCTGATGAAATACCTCCCTGCATCCTCTTGCTTACAAAATGTCTCCTTTTTACTGGCTTGAAGCCTCATTGGAGGTCAGAGCCATTTAGTTGCATGAGATTACGCTACATGGTCTAGATTTAGCATCTTGCACATTGTTTAGTCACAGTATCCTTGCACTGACATTTATATAGGATGCTTTTGCACTCCCTGATTTACATCCAACCTTCGGTGGAAATGAAGGAAGTAGTGAGCCCTAAATGTAGCGAGGCGGAGTGTTTTCTTACACACTCTCAGTGCTGTTAGGAATTTATCCATCCATGCATTTTCTTCCACTTACTCCTGTTAATGGTTGTGGGGGCTGGAGCCTATCCCAGCGAATACAGGCAAGAGGCGGGGTTCACCCTGGACAGGTCACCAGTCCAACTCAGGGACAACGCATAGAGACAGACAACCATTCACACTCACAGTCACACCTACGGTCAATTTAGAGCAGAGGTCCCCAAACTTTTTTCTGTGAGGGCCACATAACTTTTCCCTTCTCTGATGGGGGGCCGGGGTCAGTTTGTAACAGAAAAAGTGTGACGATCGCAGGGGTGCCTAAGCGTAAAAATGTATTGTTTTCAAGAAAGCCACACGACCAAACAACCCACTCTGGGTCCTTCACAGAAAAAAAGTCAGGAAACATATAATGACACTACCAAACAACCCCCTCTGGGTTCAGGTCTTGGATTTTTTTCTGGGGGTTGCCAGATAGGGGCACAGACTGCAGAGGGGTGGAATAGAATGTCACGCTCTATGCTGTATGAAATAGTTACTGACTGACTGTTCACACCAAACGGCAACGCGAATTTTCGCGTCGCTTTATTCGTGAATGTGAACACATTGATCCAGCGATCAAATTCGCACGAATAAAGTGACGTGAAAATTCGCGTTGGGTTTGGTGTGAACATTAGTGCTGCAACCAAGGACTATTTTAATAGTCGACTAGTCGCCGACTATTAAAACGATGAGTCGACTAATCGGATAATTATTAATATTTTCTTAAATTTAACATGAAGTTGATTTAATTATGTGGCAAATGATAATAAACAAGAAAGATGGGTACATCTTTTATTGAACATTCATTGATTTAAAATACGTTTGTCAGGCACAGTCTGGCATAACGCTAGAGCTCTCTTTTATAGCGAAAATACGCTTATAAAATGAACAATGTATGTCATAAAAACCGTACTGGATGGAATGTTACTTGAATCTCACCGAGGCCAGTCAGACTCCGTTTCGTTCAACTGCCCGACGGGCTTCTTTAAATGTTCCTGCATACCCGCCATGACACGCAAGGTCTGCTTGGCAAACCTTGCTAGTAGTCTTTTTATTCGCCGTATCCAAGCTAAAATGCTCCCAAACTTGAGAAGTTTTGGTGCTCGTACCTGATGTTGACGCCGCCATTTCTGTATGTTACCGCTCAGAGACAGAGACGCTACTGCGCATGAGCAACTCTCGGCAGAGATTATAATAAAGTAAGATGCCTCACTCTGTTGGAAAAACGCGTCTGGCGACAAGAGTCGACGATGGAATTTATTGTCGACTATTTCTATTATCGATTTTTGTCGACAACGTCGACTACTCGTTGCAGCCCTGGTGAACACACCTTAATAGATAATAATGAAAATAGTTCATAGCTAGTTATCAATTTTATTATCAAATACAAATACACATATGGAAAAAAATCAAAAGGCGTGTCTGGTATTCTTCAGGGGGCCGGGCCAAATGTGGAGGCGGGCCGTAGTTTGGGGACCACCGTTTAGAGTATCAATCAGCCTCGTCCCCTCTTGATGTCTTTGGACTGTGGGAGGAAGCTGGAGTACCAGAGAGAACCTACACAGGAACAGGGAGAACATGGAGACTCCACACAGGAAGATCCTGTGCTGGAGCCAGGACTCAAACTGTTAGCAATTTAACTTTTCCTAACTTTGAAAGCTGTTGTGCAGCATTTTTGCTCCCATCTTCTGGCAGTATCATAAACAAGTATCCATGTGTTGCAGCTGTAACACGGTGAACAACATATATGCTTAAATCATTTTATTTTAATGTCTAGCTGCCACAACACAGCCCATCCATTATGGGATTATTCAGACACATTTTCAAAGAGACACTTTCCAGTGCCAACACACTGAAACAAATAGTTAGTAGTCAGCAGTGTACACACACACACACACACACACACACACACACACACACACACACACACACACACACACACACACACACACAAATATATATATATGATGCACCATAGCTTTGACATACTGTAGCTTCCAACTGCAGATGTTGCTGGAAATGAGAATCGTTGCATACATTTTTGCGGAAACATCCACCTCCATCGTTCATATTTGTGTATGTGAATTGAAGACAGCCAAATGCAGTCACTGGGTCTTCATAATGTTTCACTGATTTATTATTGTTATACCTGAGGCTTCTAGGACACCTGGTAAAAATCTATATACAGTTTGCAGAATTAATTTGCTGTACGCAGGAGGAATGTTCAGTCTCAGCTCCTAAATTATGACGCGGACAAAAAAATAATTAGGGATCCTGAACCTCTACAACTTCATCACTGCAGGACAAACTCCATCTGTGTGTTATGACTGATACCTCCAGAACTTGTAACTCCTGTTCAGACTGTATTCATTTCACAAAGGCATGGAATTACATTCTTAAAATCATAAATCAAGTATGACATTTGGAGGATTGTAGGATTATACATTTTCATTTCATAACACATTATGTCTCCTATTCTCCTCCAGATTGATTACAGCGCCTTTAAGAAATGATGCTGTGGGTCTCAATACTGTCCTCCGTGTGGAGAAACAAAGCAACATTCCTCTACTCACCAATGTCCCAGTTGTAGGCGTTGGCTTCCATCTCCATCTTGCCGATGATGTACCAGATGCAGGCCATCCAGTGGGCCAGCAGGGCAAACATGGACATCAGCAAGGTCAGGACCACCGTGCTGTGCTGCGAGTAGCGGTCCATCTTCTGAAGCAGCCTCAGCAGACGGAGCAGGCGCACTGTTTTTAACAAGTGGACTACAGACACCTGCAGATAACAACCGGTGACACAAGATCAGTTGGTTTTCAGTATACAGATGGTTACTGACAAAGTATTTATCACAGAAACTATTTCCTGGAGACAGCAGATGTCACAGGAAAAATTGAGGGCAACATGTGTGCTTCAATCTCTGCCAAGAACTGATCAAAAAACTCCATCACCTCTTTTTGCAGGAGACTTCTGAGGGCAAAGCCTGACTAATCCAAACAACTATAAAAGTGAGTGCACAGTCACCTCCCTTTACAGACAAACCTACTGGGAAGAGTGAGCTTAAGACACACACGCGCCCTCTCAAACACTCGCGCACACAATTGCGCACGCAGCACTGCTTGAAGTAACAAAAGGCTCTCTTCCACGCTCCGTGTCCTCCTCATGCATTAGCAGCAGCTCGAGTGCTCTCAGATTCTATAATAAGAACTTGACAAATGCTTTTTAGCACATCAACAACATGATCTTTAAGATGTCCTGATGAAGTACCGTTAAATATGAAATTAAAGCAATCAGGTACTTGCAAACAGATAGGAAGGTGGGCTTTGTCACCTTTTTGACCTCCCACGCTCACTGTCACGTGTACCCCGGTCAGTCTGTTCGACTGTCCGCTCACCTCTGACTTACTTCAATGTTAAGTTCCCCTCACACGTCTTCCACATCCATGTGCTGTGGATGTGATGTGAATGACTTCCACTGTGCACCTGCTCCTACGGCAATCCCCCAGTGACACACGCACGCACGCACGCACGCACGCACGCACGCACGCACGCACTGGAGACATATCCTTACTATAACTCGTAATTGCTTCATTAATGTCGAGAGCTGAAGTGAAAAACACCTTTTATTTTTTACCTTTTCCCTTCACATTCTCCTCACAATGGTCAACTTTTCAACAATGTACGCCAGGAACAGAGGGGAAAAAAATCCATGTCTATGAACTAAGGTGCATCAGCTAGCTGGGAAAAATGGTACATAAACTTGACTTTGGTCATTGTTTTGTCTTTGTTTGCCACCTCAGACACTCGTTTTGTTTGTAATACCATCATTACAGGCCCGATGGCTGGAACATGTTCACGGTGAGGACAGCTGAATGTGTGACAGCTCCAGATTATGAGTGAGATGTTTGAGAGAGGACTGCTTCAGCTACTTGATGGAGCACAAGATGGGTTCCGTTTCTCCCTCTCTCCCTGACTGACGCTGCTCTGAACATATGCTGCGGAGGCCACACCTCACGTTATGTTACGACACTTTTCGGATATGGAAAAATCAGATAATAGACGCACATCCCTTGAAAGGTGCAGAGTCGAAGAAATGTCTTCATCCGGCAACACTAATAGCTCCCATTATTTGTTATTACTTTATTTTACATGGTTAGAGTCACACTTTGAATTTGGCCATATTTCATGAGTGCCAGTCAAATTCCTCCCAGTGTGATGTCACGCCTTTCTACCCTCCTTTTCTTAGGAATAAGTTAACAGCAGTTGGACATTCTGGAAACACTGTTTCAGCTGGACTTTAAGTCTGATTTGTGTCCCAGAAAGTGGCTTAACTCACGCACGCATGCCAGATGCACACACGCACGCACGCACGCACACACACATGCACGCCTTTCATCAAGAGGGGGGTAGATGATATCTGTGTCCTTTCACTGAAGGTGCAGCTTGGGAGTGTGTTTGTGTGCATGGCGGGGTGTGTGAGTTTGTGGGGGGTTAATGGGGGAAGGGTGGCGAGTGAGAAATTGGGACAGAAATGCCATAGATAAGGTATATATGATTGGGGACAAGGGCAACACAGGGAGGATGACGAAAGAGAACAATGGTGTGTGTGGTGTGTGTGTGTGTGTGTGTGTGTGCTTGTGTGACTGACAGCGAGACAGAAATACACAATCCAAGCGAGTGTTTGAACAGAGCCAAACATGTGTGCACCGTTCCTATCAGAGCTGCAGCTCCTGCATCTTTATCCTGCTTGTTTTATGGTTTTTCCTCTCTTTTGCAGTGAGAAATAGAGAAGTACTGCTGCACGAGGGGTAATGAAGCCTCCTGAGCCCTAGGGTGCAGCTCCATCTCCCCTCCACCATCTATCACTACCCTGCATCCCACCTATGGAGACATGCCACATCTACAACATCCCATCCTCCTGCACCAGCATGAGCAGTAGGCAATACAAGCATGTGCGCGCGCGCGCGCACACACACACACACACACACACACACACACACACACACACACACACACACACACACACACACATCTCTTGCTCTCTCCTTCAACTTTTTCCTCATCCACGTCCATCTCTACCATGACACACATTTTCATTTTCCCTGCCCATCAGGTGTGAAATTTAAATCCAGCTACCAGATTGCTTACCTTTCCTCTGTGGTATTTTTCAGTCTGTAACTTCCATGGAAATATCCATTTGAATGGACGGACCAGGAATGAAAGACACACTTTTGTTTTTTGTACATTCACAACACAATTGTTTGTTCATGAAGCAGTAATAATGGACGACAGTGATCAAACGAGCAGCAAAAGTAGAAGGCATTGTATAAATGGAAGAAAAGGCACTAAGAGAGTGTATGATTCTACCAGGGTGAGGCTTTACTCCCCTGGACCTCACGTGATCGTGTCCTATAGTTAAAAATGTGGTAGTGTGACTGTTCCATCAAGCGAGAGGGAGGAGAAAACTGATAATATTTGCTTTTGAATGATGAAACTAACAAATGCTGCACTGTGGTGAATATATCACCTTCTACGTACACTAGGTGACGCTAGAGAACACGCATGTTACATTTTGTTGCTCTACATCACATGAAGACAACACTTAAACTTTGATCTTTATCACAAGATGTTGGTTACATCAGGCTTACTTGCTGTAACCACTAGGTGTCGCTATGACTGTGACTTCATTTCAGTTCACAGGAGTCTTCAGGATGGACACCAATCATGTGGAGTCCAGTCACAACAGTTTCTTTACTACGGCAAAATATCTTAAATTGGCCACAGTAACATCATTCGACGAAAACTAGATAACAGTCTCTAAATAAAAAACCAAAAAACAATGACATGTCCTGTGCCACCAGGGGGCACTATGACTTCTCCGATGCTTTATCTAATGGATTCTTCCTTGGTTCATACTACACCATTGTGCCAAGTTTGGAGAAAATCTGCCACATATTTTTGGAAAATCCTGCCGACAGACGAACGGAGTGACACCACGACCTCCATGGTGGAGGTAATCCCAGAATTATTACACTAAGAGAAGAAGAAAAGATAAAAATCAGGGTAAAAGGGGAACACGACAGACTGTAAAACATGGCAGAGAAGCTGAACAGACAGAGATAAATGACATAAACAAAAGAAAGGCAGCACCAGAGAGGGATACTATTGAAGCCCCCAGGCTCATTTTGGTGAAAGATGGCCTCCATCCTCAAAGGGAACATCAGCCCGAATGCTTCGTGCTTAAAGGGGACCTCACGCAGAACGCTCAGCAATTACTGGCCATTTCTGGTCTCCCTGGCGGCAGCGGTGGTGGGGGGACTCAGGGCCCACTAGCTCGACACCCAAATCCCAACCTTCTGGGAGCATTTGGTATTTCCATTAATAGAGTTGGGACCCAATCTGACACCTTCGCCTGGAGCTACCTGTCAGTGAGCCCACCCCTACAACCCCCCACCCTCCACAATTACCAGACATCTATTCTGCTCTTTTGCACAAACTTTGTTTCACTCTAACTCGTTCTCTTTAATTCCAGTTGTACCATCAACACTTTTTAAAAAAAATTTAATGTCTTTTTACATTTGTTCCTCTTTCCTATGCTTAACTAAGCTCCTTTCTGTTGTATTTCCTTTTACTGTATACATTTTGTGTCAATGACACAATGGGAACAGAAAACAATCCTGTTCATGGTTATAGCAACAACCACATGGTTAAGGTTTGGGGACCATTGTGTTTTTTAAAACATAGTTCTGTTCTATATGAAATTACAGTTTAGTCAGAGGGACAAAAAACATAAATCAGTCCTGAATGTTCAAAACTGACTCCATAGCTCATTTACATAAAGGTTTGACAGGTAGCACCATTGCCCAACATTCTACTTTTGACAAGTTGGGATGTAAAGCCGGCTTTATATGCTGTCATATGTCGAGCAATGCATAAAAAGGCTCTATCTGTGTCACGTTGATCCTGATTCGTGCTGTCACCGTATATATTTTTCATTTGGATGCAAGGAAAAAAAAACAAAAGCCGCCATACAGAAGGATCCACATAAACCAACATTTACATCTGGGGCCAGTTTAAGACGCAAATACTGAGTATAAAACCTTTTTATTAAAGTAAAAGGGTGTGGGTATGCGTGTGGTTGAGAGAGAGAGCGTAAACAACAGCATAAAGCAGAGTTTAAAAAAAAATCTTCCTCTAAATTAGAGGCAACACAGCAAAAAATGTCCACATGCAACCAATCAAAAAGCTCTGAAGTGAACTGACATCATTCATCCAGGGACCAGACACGGAGGGCTACCTAATTGCTCCAGACCTGGCTTCCTTCTTCTTCTCAACTATTCTTAAGGGGCTGTGTGAAAAAGAAAACTGTCTTAATGATACAATACGATGCAATTGCATGCCTTCGTACAGTATGAGGAATCAATACAGAGAATCAAAGAGGCACTGGAGCAGTGCTGAAACTAACCACGTGAAGCCTTCTCAGAAACAGCAAATGTGCCGCAGGTGTCGCGCGTTACAATTCACCGCTACGTTGAAAGGATATAGAGCAGGTCTCTGCATCCGTGCAATCCATCAATCATCACCTTCACTATATGCTATGACTTGTGTGTGTGTGTGTGTGTGAGTGTGTGTGTGTGTGTGTTCACCTGAAGTTGCATTTCTCTCTCTCTTCTTTGAATAACTCTGTATTCTTTCAGAATTCAGTATAGTCAGAAAATAAAATTGACCATAAGACAAAAATGCGCGAGCATCGTAATTCATCAAAGGTGTATTTGATGTTTTAATTTGCTGGAAGTCAGTCAGAAACAATCGGCACAGTGGTGTATTGATCGGGTTCTGTATCACTGCGAAGGCTGGGGGCCAGTGGCTACTCACCACGCTGACTTTGAAAGCATAGAGCAGGTCAAAGGGCAAAGCCGCCACCAGGTCAATGATGAACCACGTGGTCAGGTAGTGAATGCAGATCTGACGAGCGTCAAAGATCACTTGACCTGACTTGCTGACGTAGGAGGTGCGAAAATTGAAAACAATGTCTGGGGGGAAAAAAAGAAAGACTTTGATTAAACAAGAAATGTCGAGAGGAATGAGAAAATAAACTTCCTCAATGGCTCAACCAACCTATGATGAACAGAATCTCCACGGCGATGTCGCTGACAGTAGTGCTGCGGGTCATGTCATCATCGTCACCAATGAAACACACATTGTAGGGCACCGTCACAGCGACGTAGAACGTAGCGAGTAGAATCAACCAATCCCAACCTGCTTTGAATGTGCTGTAATGAAGCAGGATGAACTTGGACTTCTTGGCATCCGCTACCTTGTACTCT
The DNA here is from genome assembly GCF_037954235.1 of Aulostomus chinensis. Taxonomy (NCBI): domain Eukaryota; kingdom Metazoa; phylum Chordata; class Actinopteri; order Syngnathiformes; family Aulostomidae; genus Aulostomus; species Aulostomus chinensis. The sequence goes on from NC_141341.1 coordinate 14,218,704, forward strand.
GGTAGGGCGGGCGGATCCCCAAACACGTTCTGGACCGGATAGAAAACGCAGTTGGATGCAATGTGTATGAAAAGGATTTCCTCATTTTAGGAAGGTTAAAATAATCATAACCATAATTTCGCTCAATACGGAACAAGTAGTTTTCAATAACCAAAAAAACAAACAAAACAAAACAAAATTTGAAAACACACAGAGTAACACAGGGAGGCAGAAGGCAGAGGGAGCAGTAACAGAAGTAACAGCAAAGATCCCCGATGGAGTACAGAGTCGGCAACAGTGACAGCAGAAGTGACACTGATTAAGTCAGATACTGAGATGGGCTGCAGGAGGACACGCAGAGGAATCGCCGGCAGCTCAAAATGATGCTTCACCCCCAAATTTTTTTACTTTCACACTGCGACACCAGAATGCAGAAGAAGCCAGCCAAACATATACTTAAGCTTGAAGTTAGTGACAGCTGACAGCCAACGCCATCTGAACAGCCCAAAGATTTTACAAACTCTCCAGCACGTCATCTGTTGTAATCCGACTCTTCTTCATCCAGCCGCATGCTCAGTAATACTCAAACTACAACTGCGACTCACTGAACAAGTATGGACAAGGGAGTTGGTTATGGTTGATTTTGTGGATTACTCACCATACAGCTGGATTAAGAAGATGTGGATTAGATTTGCTGCAGCTGTTGCTGGCCATAAATTGCCATTAGCTTCAAGTGAAATATACGTGGCTGGCTCTTACTGCATTCTGGAGTCACATCGTAGTGCAGGTCATGCAGAAGGGGAAAAAAATCTCTTTTTGAGCAAAACCAACATATTTGTGAGTACTTGAAAGGCAAAATACACTTTTGGGGGGAAGTTTTGCCATAAATAAGGTGTTTTGACTGACATTTGCCAGTTGAATGTGTGGAAGTAGATAACAGGGTCATCTGACCTCACTTGGATAGTTGCAAGTGGAGCCTGATGTCGCGGGGTGCCTGAAGTAACGTTCGGCTCCATCTCAAGCTGGTCACATGTCAGAGCAATAAGGGACTAATTATGATGAACGTGGGATGCTCATGGTAACAAATGCACAGACGCTTAAGACCAGACCGCGGCTGGAGCTCGAAGGAGCGATTTCTATACATGGTTTTGGTTAAACAGCTAAATAATACAATCAGTTTTTACTTTGTTTACTTCGATGACGTGCATTAAGGATCAGCCACAATTGCTGCTGTTCTTGTTCATATTAAGTTTCTGTGAGATAATAACGCCTTGTTAATTAGAGGTTTTGGTTTATTTCTGAGCCCCTAGATACAACATTTCACATCCCAGCCTTGATTTTGTATGCTAAGCTCCATAAGAGCATTAATCTTCTCACTTGCAATGTTGCAGCCTGTCCTCACTTGAATGATCCTTCATCATGTTTCCTCCCACCCCATTGTTTGAAGAGTCTCGTGATACCTTGTTGAGCTTAATCTTGCTCTTCTCTCGGCTGTGGAGGTGCCCGGAGATGTGGTAAAGTACCGTGCTGCTCCGCAGACGTGCTGAGCTGAATGGAGAGCCCGTTTTCACCCTGCCGCGCCGCCGTTCTGTAAACACATACACTTATTCATGCAAACCTCAGTACACAATTTCTCTCCTATACTTTACCCCCCAGGGTTAGCGCCTGATGACTGATTATGCTTGATGAAACACATAATATTCTCTTCTGAAATAGCAAAACATGAATATGCAAAAGCAAGGATGTGTCATTCAGGAGCAAATGGCACAATTCGGTGGAAAAAAGCAAAAAACTCCAGCAATCTCCCTATGGTAAATGTGTACATGAACACACACCGATTTACATTATTCAGCCATAAATATCGGTTGATTAAGTCCTATCTTGTTAACATCATCTCCAAAAGAGCAGAGCAATTTACCTTTGATAAATCACGACTAGGTCAGAGAGGAGGTTAAATATGGTGGATTGTCACTGAGGTGGTGTGTGTGTACATGTGTGTGTGTGTGTGACAGTGCTCCTGGGAGAATGCTTGTTTTCTCCAAGTGCATCGTGGTTGTAGATAAAAGAGATCGGGCAAGAGTGATGTGTTCAGACTGGAACTTGGATAATAGGAGAAGGCATGTTATTGCGACTGGGCACTGAGCCCCTGTCTCGCGGCCCTGAACCCACAGGAAAGCACAGAGGCTAGAAAACGGCAATAACAAAGCTGCGGAATAGAAGTAATAACTGCTTTGGAGTATCCTTTAAAAAGCGTGTGTGTTTTCTGGTGTACGTGTGTCTACGGACCCCAGACGAGGCACCATAGACAAGGCCCATCCATAACACGGTGCAGCCTTGGGGGACACGACACAGCAGGAGCACGGAGACAGAGAAAGGTTTATTTTTAGATCTAATGAATTTCCCTCTGCTTTACTATAGGTGGGGAGGGAAGTTAGGGATGGGTGTTGTTTGTGAAGCGGACGGGTGAAGCCATGTAGGGCAGATAGAATTAACGCAGAGTGCGATTTTACCCCAATTTATGACTGAAAAGATGAGAGCAGGCGATGGAGAGAAGTCCGGGTTTCCCTCCTCCCCTCCTCCACACATGCGGTCTGGGCAGGCGGTCAGTGGGGAGGAAAAAGAGCTAAATAGGTCACATCGAAGGTGTCTGTCCTACAAAGTCCCCATCATATTGTTTTATATACTTTGAATAATTTGGGTTTTCATCCGGCAGGTGCAGATGTTATAGATCTGGAGCATAGATTTGAGGTGGTAGTCCTGTTCTACCCCCTAAAATAACAGTTAAGTCATATTTATAGAGGAAACTAGGTGAAGGCGTATACTGAAAAAAAAGGTCCACATAGAGATGAGGTCTATAAGTCAACAAAAGCTTTTTCCATTAATTCTCATTTAATAACCATGATTGTTATTATTATAAGCATAACACCAAAGTAACCATTCAAGGAAATTAAAGCTTACCAAAACTTAACTTTAACATTAACAAGTGACACAAAAACACACATTTTCAAGTGTGAATTTATTTTGTTTACGAAGGTGAAGTTGTCTGTGGTTCGCATCTCTGTGAGTTCCCTCATTTAGATTATTGTGGACAATAAGCTCTACTGGAAACAAACTTTTATGATGTTTTGTTTCATGGTTTTCACAAATGAACTCCATTTTTTTTTAATGGCTTTTGAAGCACAAATGAAAAGGCTACAAGTACAAAACTAGCATTATGCTACGCTAACAAACTACGCAATGAATACCTGACTTCAAAGTCCCAAAGACAACCTTTGTGCTTTTTATTTCTTCCACATGTTGATGAAAAAAAACATTCAAATTCACAACCTTGGTGTTTAGTCATGTATTTTACGCCAAAGATCAAACGCTTGTGTTAACCACAGACCTTTTTTGAGGCGTTTAACCGAAAACCCACCAACATGAGGGAACCAGATGTTTATTGATACGTTGGCCTTCCGGCCCACTGGTAGGTGCATGTGCCATCTCATACATTAGATATGCAATTAGATGTTTTTGCAAGTATATTTTTTTTTTGTCAGTGATCGACGCAAATGTTGTATTTATTTTGGTTCTAAATACTTTATAACACTCTTGTAATAAATTTCCATTTTTTTCTGCAGTGGCTAAAAAGAAGCACATACCTGCAGTGAGAAGGGCATCAACATGCAAATGTTCTATGAGACTTACTGGGCATATTTTCATTTCAATGAGCTTGTCAGAGCCGAACCCATTATAGCGAGGTGTTTGTCTCTGTCTGGAGGTGTGCTGCATCAGCCACTTCCCTTAAGTATGAAAAGCATTTCATTAGGTGTGCAAAAATAACTTTTCTTTCAGTGTCTGGTTCCTGTTCTCCTTCATTTACAATAATGAGAGTAATTAGGTGAATCCAGGGGAAGGGAGGTTGGCCAGAGACTTTAAGTCGCAAAAGTTTTCTTTTTCTTTTTTTCCCCCTCTGTACTTTCAGTGGTTAAAAAAAATAATTCAAATGCTGTTAAGCATCGGTGCTGTATCCTCAGGGGAGGAGACAGAGGAGGCCCAGCGTCCGATTGGTCATCTGCCAAAATATTTATCACTGACATGATTTTAAAAAAGGTTTGAGGATCTCATTGAAAGAGCTTTTCTGAAATCACTAGCCTCAACGTTACCTGACTGGGTGGAAAAATTCCCAATTTGGTAACTGTTGGAAGTGGGAAATTCTGGGTTTTGATCCCATAAAAAAAAAAAAATCATGGGGCAGGTACAAAATTGACATACTTTTGGAAGTTTTTTGTCACATTTTGGCCTTCCTGTTGCTTACTGCTTCTGAGCAAACCTGACAAACCCTGTTTGTTGTAGTCTTGGCCACCGCCGGTGTCCAGTCTAGTTCTGCGACTGCGCATTCTTTCTCTGAACTGAAACTGCAACGACGAAAACCTAACCAAATGACATTTCATAAGATTTTGACGCAGAAAGGAGTGTGTCGGTCGGTCGAATTTTCATTTGAAAGGAACAGATTTGGTGTGAGGTGATGGAAATGACGGAAAGATAATCTATAGTTATCTCACCGTTTTTTGTTAGACAAAATTCAAGTTAGATTACCACAGATGACGTTTATACAGATTTCTTGATCAATGTGTAAGTTGAATTCGTCAATAAATCAACACGATGACGATTTTCCTCCTTTTGGACATACATTCTTCATACCTTGTGGCGATGATTTTTGTGGACTTCACTATCAGATTCGAATAAATGAGATGTATTCTGTCGTCTGTGCAGCGTTCAACAACCTCCGTACATCCAGCACATTCACATACTGACCTTCCTTCTTGTCCTCTTGGATGGCTTTGGCTTTAGTGTCGGTGATATCCTTAAATGAAGCCAGAAAGAGCACCACATCTCCCTTCTCATTCTTAATTGGTACAATGTCCAGCAGGCACCAGAACAGCACCACTAAAGGGGAGAAACACTCCTATTAACATCGTTCTACACCAGCTCCCATTGTATTCAGAATGCATTTGCAGTGTGTGTGTGTGTGTGTGTGCGCGCGCGCGTGTGTGTTTGAGTACAGTGTAACAATCCCTGACTTATTAGCGAGCCCATCTACAGTTGGAAGTCCCTGGGGAGCAGCAGAGCCTTTAAATAGACCGAGCCACTATCCCCCAGGCACAGCAAGAGATGAACCCATCTCCCAGGTCCCATCTCCTGCTAAATAGATTGCTTTTCAGAGGAACTCCAGGTCAGCGTCTCTGTGTTTGTGTGTTTCTGCACCAGTGTAAGTATACTTGTGCACTTTAAAGAGTTTGATTAATCCCAAAAGATGTTGTTTTTTTTCTTAGCATTCCATCTTTCTGTACATTGTGTGCTAATCTGGCCATTTCTGTCCAAAATGGTGTTTCCATGAGCTGAACTTAATAAAAGTGTTATTTTTTCAAAGCATATCTCATAAAACCACTTTAACGTAGGTTTAAGAAGTACATCAGGCAAAAGTTCAGTCATTCATATACAGACCAGTAAACATGTAAGAGGATGCATTGTTACTACAATACTGTTATAGAAATCCATCCATCTATCCATCCATTTTCTATTGCTTATTCCTGTTAAGGGTTGCGGGGGGGCTGGAGCCTATCCCAGCAGCCTTCGGGCGAAAGTAAATATTGTTCTTTTCAAAATACAAGATGATTGGGGGAAAAAAAATGGGGGAAAAATGAAATTCCCAATATTATTAGTGTTTTTGGAGTTTCTTGACTGATGTGAGTCAAATATTCGCACTCTATCAAATCCTGAGGGAAACACCTGGCACTTCAGCCACTAAATGCTCCCCTGCTGGTTCTGACTGGGTCATCGTCTCTGGGTTCGTCCAGGTGAGCGTCACCTCTGACATCTGATACACTATGACTGCTTTAAAGGGGTTTAACGCGAATCGAACCCGGAACCTTCTTGCTGTGAGGCGACAGTGCTAACCACTGCACCACCGTGCCACCTAATATGGCATTTCGTCTTTATTAATTACATATCGGTAAGTTAAAAAGTGAACGGCTTTTTTCGCTGAAGGTTTTGCTCACACCAGAAACATCCATCCATCCATCCATCCATTGTCTTCCGCTTATTCCTACACAGTAAGGTTCATGGGGGGCTGGAGCCTATCCCAGGGTCAACGGGATAGGCTCGGCGAGAGGCGGGGTTCACCCTGGACAGGTCACCAGTCCATCACAGGACCAACACATAGAGACAGACAACCATTCACACTCACAGTCACACCTACAGTCAATTTAGAGTATCAATCAGCCTCGTCCTCTCTTGATGTCTTTGGACTGTGGGAGGAAGCTGGAGTACCAGAGAGAACCCACGCAGGAACAGGGAGAACATGGAGACTCCACACAGAAAGAGCCCGTGCCCGAGCTGGGACTCAAACCCGGAACCTTCTTGCTGTGAGGTGACAGTGCTGACCACTGCACCACCGTGCAGCCTCACTAGAAACATACAAGAGAGTATTTTTGACTTCTTTTGCTCCGCAGCCATTTAGTGAAACTGACAAACTTTAAAAGAAGAGCTTGTTACTTCCTGTTCACCGATGGGCTGCTGATTAGGAGGGATTTCCCACGGAGTTCCCTCCCATTACTCCCAGCTCGCCTGCTGATGATTCAGTCACAGTGTGTGTGTGTGTGTGTGTGTGTGTGAGAGAGAGAGAGAGAGAGAGAGAGCGAGAGGGTATTTGCATGTCATGCTGCAAGGCAGCTCCATCAAGCGCGCAGTCAGAGGAAAAGTGTCCTTGATTGCGAACATACAGTTTTCTCTTGAGGAGGACGAGCGTTCAATCAACAGAACACCCGACCAACACTGATCTAAGTGTTTTACAGTGAGACTACATGATTATGATTATTATTTGATTAATGATTACAATCAAACAAGACGTAAATAAGGGGATATAAATAAAATCATGAAAAATACAGAATTGCGCCTGTGCTCGTTCATGTCTTCATGCTGACAATAACCGGTTAACACCTGATTTCCACTTGCAGACGCCTGGAGTCTGTAATTTTTTTAATAGTCTGTAATTAAATATAGGTGTACACCCCCCTGTATGCACATTTCCATCTTGAACACTTCATAGCTGCACAGGTAAAGTTCCATGTTTTCAACATATGCTTAAGGTACATACCAGACTGAAAATAAATGAGAAGAGGAGCTTTGCAAACACATGAGCTCATGGAGGTTTACATAGGGAATGAAAGCACTTCCAGTGTATAACACAGACCCTAGATCTGCACTTGTGGTAATGAGATGCAAAGTAAAGAGACAGATCTTCAGAAAAGTCTCCCAAATATCAACGGAGTGGAAGATCTAACCGTTAAAACAGCAAAATATTCCAGAATTTAGGTCCAAAAACTGAAGACGTTTTAGCATTTTTGTTTTTTCATGGGTGTTTGAGCAGCAGGAGATAAACAGTTAAGAGATTTAAACTGCTTACAGCCTCTCCAGAGATCAAAAGCAAATGAAAGAATCTTAAAATCCCACACGGGGGATTTAGTAAAGTTGAGGTGAGAGGAATTAAAAGTGCATACAATAGCCTCCAGATCTATGGAACAAAATTATTTTAATTTTTCTCAGCTGGAAGAACCCAGTGATGACTTATTATTGTTGTTGTTGTTGTTTTAAATTTTAAAATCAGAATCACGGGGATACTTGCGTGGGAGTTAGCCGTTCAATGAGCGAGGCCTGAGGGCAGTCGTTGCTGGGACTGAGTTTTTCTGCCCGGTCAAAGATTACAGTAGGAGTTCAGTTTTATTCTGGTTTAAAGGGAGAGATTTTTGTCATGCAGGATTTAACATCCTCAGTGCTGTTTAAATGTTTAGAGTGTGTGGATCAGAGGGTTTCAGGGGGAGGAGCAGCTGCGTCGGTGTCGTCAGCATAACAATGGGATACTTTCAGGACTAGACAGGAAGACAGGGAGGAGGCAGCAGAACAAGCGTTTGGAAAAGGTAAAAAGAATCAGTGAAAATGATGTATCACAACAAAAGAGAGAGAGAGAGAGAGAGAGAGAGAGAGAGAGAGAGAAATGCGAGAGTGGTGAGAGCTGAACTGAAAAGGAGTCAGAGAAGACAACAAGAGATGGAGCAGAGCGGGACGACGTCAACATCTGTGACAGAAAAGCTTGTGTGTACACAAACTGCACTGAACCAACTGGTTATTCCGCATCCAAACTCAATCACAGGGATAACACAGGGAGGTGGCACAACACATGACACATGCGCATACCATGAACAAGAATCTAAGACAATCCTCCCGACAGCCCATCACCCAGAAACACGACCACGACTTCCTAAGGCTCCGTTACATTCTGGCGTTGCCATGAAATTACCTGCCAACACCACAAAAAGAATCCCAATAGCAAATAAACTGGAATATTTTCACGGTGGAGACACAAAACCCCTGGATAATAGTGTTTGTATTCAAATTTTTTTAATAATTATATCATTATTCACCAGCAGCTTCTTGAGAGGACATTGACTATTGTGGACTATTGATGCATTTACACACACATTTATTAATAAAGCCCATTTAAAACAGCATAAACTGTAATATTTACATACCTGCGCAATATGGAACTCATTTATTTACTTATTTCCACATTTCTGTGTATATATTTTTGTGATTTTTTTTAAACCACCCCTTTCTTTAACTGTATATTGCTTGCTGACCATTCACTTTCGCTGCTGTAATACTGTTAATTTTCCAGTCTTGGGGTGAATAAAGGATTTTCTTTTTTTTTCCCTTTTCTTTTCTTATCTTATCTTAATGGTGAAAAAGAAAAACACATTAAGCAAAACAAACGGAGATGAATAAATAAATGACATCAGCAGGACATATGTGTGACCGCCATGAATAAGGATCATAGCATGGATCATGTTGTACCGCCACCACGCAATGCAACGCTGAGGTTGTTGTCGTGTCTTGATGACTGTCACTTGAGTACAAGTTGAGTTACTGGAAATCCACCACTGGCCTCTGAGAGTTCTGTGCACTGCAAACCTAAATTAACAGGTCACTTCTCTGTTCCAAGAGTTGCCCAGATTTATATGTGCATGGCTCCATATTGCACAATATCCACCTAAATAACCTCCTGACAGTTCAATGGCTAGTTTGTCCAACTGTAAACTCTTTTTTTTTCATCTTTTTGTCCCCGTCGGCTTAAAAGCTGTGAGTGAAAGTTCAAAAACATCAAAAAATAAAAAGTTCAAGACTGAACTTTTGTTGGATCGATCAATAGTTCTGGAACAGCTACTAAATGGACGCGGAGGAGAGGTTGCTTTGCAGTTCTGACATCTTAAAACCAACTTCAAGTCTCACCCCTCGCGCGGGTGCGTATTCAAAGTACAAGTAAGTGCTTAGGAAGAGTCACGGATATCGCTGAGATAATCAACGAGGGTTTATTTATCTCATAAAATCACCACAAAAAAAAAAGAAAAAAGACTCTACGACAACATCAGGAAAGCAAGCTGAGCTGTGCGTGGCGGGGTACGATCCGCTGATGCCTAGACGTGCTCATTATTTTAAATTCTGCTTTATTCACTGGCCAGCTGGCTAATCAGCGAGGCACAAAACATAGCAGCACAGATAGCAGTTGCCCCCGGAGTAATTAAAGGAGTCGAGGTTAAGGAGTCACTAAACTGACAGCTATGAAAGTTTAATGGGTCTCAGTCAGTGTTAAATAATAACTGGGGGACTTTAGTGAGGGATGTTTAATCACTCTTTAATGAGAAGGGGCCAATAAAAAATGTTTTACATCCGTTCCTCCACCATTACTTGATCAGTCCATGGTTCCATCTATGCCAATTTAAATGGAGCCTCTTCAGAAATAGCCACCGAGAAGTGCCATCCATTTGTGGAGATACATGGAAAAAGTCAAGTGGTAATCACCCTCGGATGACTTTGCGAACCTCTCCACTTCCAACGCTTCATCAGTACTTGAGGTGTGGAATCCAGGCAACGCCAGAACTTCATAAAAAAAATGAACAGAAATGATATTTACCTGTCTTTTTGTAGAATATGATCTCATCTTTAAACTCCTTGCGCCCTTCCAAGGCGTCGTCGATCCTGAGGATGATGCTCTCGCTCGTCTCCGGCCCGTAAAGGAACTTACATGCGCAGCTCTTCTGCATGACCTCAGTCCTGGAGAAGCCCGTGAGCTCACAGAAGCCATCGGAGCAGTAGACGATGGGAAAGCCCTTTGACACCTGAGCGTTGGCCAGAATAAAGTTGCTGTCTGCAGCAGAGAAAGAGAGAGAGAGAGAAAGACAGACAGAGAGAGAGACAGAGACACAGAGACAGAGACAGAGAGAGGAACTGGTTTTGAAAAGGTGTTTTTTCCTCATAATATTCAGATTCACACACATAAATGAAGGATTATTAGATGAGTTTAGCCTAGTTTAGCTCATCATCATCCGTTATCTTGTTTGTCCTGTCTTCAACCTAAAAATATCACATCCCCATTTGGGTTCACTGCTACATTCCAGCACAGACGAAAAATGACTCGTGATGTCTTACAAGGTTACCGTGACCTCTTCTTTAATTTGCTCCATCAAAATCCCTAGTGTTCCCGACACCGTGCCACCCGCTCTCCATCAACACCATCAAATGAATTTTTATTAACACCGTCAAAAGTAAGAAACATGACAAATCATATGACTTATAAATCACCTAATTAGGTTGATATGTCACAAGTGTATTTGTGTATTTATGTGTCTAATGTAGTACCCAGGTAACGTTAACTTCCTCCCTATGAGATATCCTACTTAAGAAAAAGCATTCAAGGATAAAAGTTCTGGCTTGTTCTCCCTTACTGATGATACATGACATCATTAGACCATGAATATTCATGAATCCATGAATCCAGAATATTTGACCTTACCAGAATAGTTCCAACTCGTATTCATACAGTTTTACATTCAGAAAAAGAAGGCCAATCTTAAGGGTCTTGAAATGATAAATGGAGAGAAAAGTTTAAAGTTTTGCAAAAGTTTTTTTTTTTTTTAAATGAAGCCACAAAGTGTAAAAACAAACAAACCACTGTTTATGAGTTCTGTTAACCCCTCACATCTAAAATGTCCTTTCAACTTTAACAGCGTGTTGTATTTTAAAAGTGTGATATTTCATGGAGTAGCACTTTTTCCTGAAATGTACGGTGTTGTGGTTAAGCAAGATGTACTGCGGCACAAAATGAAAATATCGAAGCACGAGTACCTCAAATCTGTACATAAGAACAGGAATTTTATTATCAGGGATTCTAATTATCTCTCCCTACTGGCGACCTCCTTCAAGCATGGCTAGTATTTTTATTAGTAGTAGTAGTAGTATTTTTGCCATAATTTTTGCATCACAACTCTGGTTGTGTGCCTGCTGCAGTAACCTAAAATCTGACCCTCACTTTTGCGTCTTCAGATAATAAAACTGGAAACAAAATCATTTGGTCATGTTCCAGTGAATCCCTCTCACAAGCCACCCGAGCTAAAATGTGACTTTCATCTGTGTGGGCTTGCGTGGGTTTGCAACATGAAGGTCATTTACCTCAATAAAAAGTAGCCGATCTATCCGCAAACTAAAGTACCATATTATCCTTCTCACGGAGTCAAGAAATTGACCCGGGCCTGAATTCATCATCGCTTCAGCCAGAGCTGCACTGAGGAGAGGTTATGTGTTAAGGAGAAATGTTTGTACGAGAGGAGAGTAAAAAGTGAGACCAAGTGGAGGACCGTGGGGGATGAGCTGGAGTGATAACCGTAAAAACATTCTCTCATTAGAGTTGAAGTCCATCGTAATTAATCAGACTATTTGTGTCTTCTTCTAAATATCAGGTTGAAGTGGACCAGCTGTTTATAGCTCACTCCATTTATAACAAACAAACACCCACAGCACCGCCGTACGGGGACAATAAAGCTGAGCTCTGCTGATAGAGAGCTAATGTTTACACTACAGAGCACGCTATAGCAGACTGTTTTACAGATTGCATATGGGAGTGTGTGTGTGTGTGTGTGTGTGTGTGTGTGTGTGTGTGTGTGTACAGTTTTGTTATTTGATAGGCAGTCAAATCTGCTCATACTGGTCCTTTACTTGTATAATACCACACACCAACCCCAACACACACACACACACACACACACACACACACACACACACACACACACACACACACACACTCATTGAGAAGTATATGCAAAATTACAAAATCAAACACACGTAAAGTTTGTGACAATAACACAATAGCCACACGCAGACAAACACACAAAGTAATGCGCACGTCTTAATCACCATTGCTTGAGATGTCTTGCAAAGTGACTTGTTTAAATTACACTTTATTACAAAAATCAATTTTCTGCATCAATAATTCCCTTTTCCACCAAGCCCCGTGTTTAATTGTTTTATGTTGTATGTCAGGTTTTGTTGAAAGAAACTACCTTAGATTTCGACTGGGAATACAGCACCGGAGAACAAAACCGTGTCTGCGTCCCTCAAGAGGAACAAGCAACGTGTTCCTATTTTATAATCCCATTCAACAATCAAGGCTTGCGTCTGCGTGCTTGCTGGAGCTCACTGAATATCAACATTTATGTCACATTCGGGAGCGGCGTGGGACTTTCCTTGAACAGGAGAAAGTGGAAAGCATCCAGATATTATGTAATAGTTTTTGAAGGATACAACTGGCAGTATTCTACAGTTTTATTTCTGTCAACAAATCAATGAAAATCTAGTCTGTCTCGAATATTTTATGACTCCCCAAGTCAGTCTGAGACACTCAGTTGTATTAACACATAAATATCTTGACAGGTGTCAAAGCTAAATATTTCCAAAATGGCTATGTACCTTTTGGGGTGTCATCTCTCTGACCAGACCCTCCTTGAGCCAGCAAGGTTAGGGACAAATTTTATTCTCTCAAGCAAGACCAGGACTTGTCCAATGCTGAGTTTGCCAAACTTATTTAAAGTCCTGTACCCCTGAAACATTCAACTCTCTGCCCTCTGCGCCCTCTTCCACCACAGATGGCGCTAGCACCACCAACGCTTATTCTGTGAGACATGATAGAGTTGTGTTTTTATTAAGGATGCGATGACTTCAACAGTCTGGACTCGAACATCAGATGATGTACGGCCCCCTCACTGGTTACCGTACCAATTTATCAATTTTTTGAGTAACTTAGGCAATACATTTTCAGCTAAAGGGCCGTGAGGAAATGGTAAGAAACCTACTGGGTATGTATCCCCCAGAGACCCGCCCACAGACATATTCTGTCTCTGATTGGCTAATACTTGGGTCCTCTGGGCATGTGGATCGGTTCAGATCAACTCAGAAGATGAAAATCAGTGGGTCTTTGCAGAATTCCAGACCTCCCGCACAACCCCAGACGTAAGTGTAGGTACCCCTGGGGTGGGGGTGTGCGATATGATGATGATGTACATGCACATAAACTAAAAACACAGCAAACATGGCACTTTCACAACGGATTCTTGGAAAACAAAACACAAGCATCATGGATGAGTTGAAGCATGAGCTTGATCAGTCCATGGTTGGCATTTTCTGTCATAAACTACAGTCGGCATAAACATTTTTGCTGCATTATATCAGTAGTTGAGGTCGTGATAATGTTGACTGTCTGATTCAATGACCAGACATCACAACATTGTTGCCTTCAGGTCGTCAGAGATGAGATCATTGAGTATTAATGAATATATTGGCTGTCGCCACAAACACGAATTCAACTGAAGAGAAAAAAAAAATCTATTCTAATGTGTTTTCTATTGCAGAGCCTGCAGCAGTTAATGAACAAAACGCATTTGCTCTACATGCTAGAGTTTTGATAATAGGAGATTGTGGTACTGCCATGAAAAATTTGGAATATGATAATTTTGCCACGTCACCCGACCCTGCCCTGGGGGTACATGAACCCCAGTCTGGGAATCATGGGTCTAGCTTTTCATTACTGTAGGGAAAAATAAAATGAACACTCATACAGCTGCGGAAGAGGTTCTAGCTTTTACAACAGTTCCTGTCGATATATCGCACATTAAGGCCCAGATGCAAAGCAAGTGTCTGAAATATGTGTTTTAAGGTAGAATAATTGGTTTAAATAGCCGAGTTTTCAGCTAAAGCTTCTTCAGGTGCATTGGGAGCCCCTCTTCAGTGGCCATTTCAAATCTGATGCTTGCAGTGGGGCATTGTGTTGCCATACAATGCACGTCAGTTATCATCTGCTGTGTGTTTGGGGCTTTACAATTTAATGTACCATTTTCAAGACAAGAGATTGTCTTCCCTTTTCCCCTGGTATCACCTCCTCCCGGGCGTGGCTTCCCAAGTCATCTCCTCATTTGAAGCCATTTTAGTCCTCAACTCCTGCAGTGTTTATACCCTTTGACAGATTGTCAGTGCAGACATGCGGTAGAACATTTTCAAATTTGCTCTGCTCAGACGTTTATATTTTGTGTTAATGGTTTCTAATCAAGACTTTCCTTGTGTTCAGGGCCTTGCCATCACCTGCCATTTTGCCAGCTCACTATTTGCCTTCAGCCGACAAAGATCCGTACCTCCACTGCTGCCCTCATCTCCATTTCCTCCTGCTTGCCTTGTGGAACTCATCCCTGCCAAAACTCGCATCTGTCTGCCATAAAACCCCTAAACTGTTCTCCAGCCTCCTGTGTCTGAATCCGGATCCAAACATATCCCAACCAGCAGGACCACAATTGCTAATGGGTTTGGTGCTCTGGTGTGTATTTATTGTGTCCTATCTAACTTAAAATCAATAACAGCACCCATGTTGATTGTAATGAAGTAAATTGTGTACTGACATGGCTCAAATATGTATTTTAGTAGTTTCTACATAACAATAGCGCTATGGTATAGGCCCATGAGAAAGATTATATGGTTTGGTCTACCCACTGTCGATGGAAATAAAGCTAAATTTGAACCTCTTACTGCAAAAGAAAATTGTGTGCAACGCCAATCGATGTTTCCAACAGACACTTTGGGAATTAATCCTACAGTTCATCCAAATATTATCTTCACCATAAGTTTGAATGATCTACAATGGCTTACAGAATAGCGGTGCATCAAATATGAAGTTTTCTGCATTCCATAAACACCTTAAAATATTCTGCAGCAGCACACAAAAAGTTTACACCACATTCCCCGTACCTGAATACAACCCTGACACAATAACAGAGGAGAAGAAACACACCAAGAATGTTTTGTCAGCAGTAATATTTTGACCGTGCTGCCCAGACAGATGGTCAGAGCAGGTCTCAGATTTGGGACCGGCTGTCAGACGTGAGGCCCCTCAGGCCTGTGGTAAGCAAAGACAGACCGACAGGATTGTTGCCTCCCAGGGACCCCATGCAAAGGCCTGTAGTCTGTCTGATAGCAGCCCCCAGCGTGCCAGAGAAAGGCGTTGACAGGAAACTAATGTGTGCAGTTAAATAGCTGGTATAGTGTGTTTGACAGGGGATTACAACGCTTGCAGAGAAGTGACAGATATGCTGAGGTGTACAGCAGAGTGGATGCAGATTGAACAACACACCAGAGAGTTGGACCTACAAGTCAAAGACATTGGGCCTCATTTATGAAATGTTCACAAATTTAGCGCTTGTTTGGGCCTTAATTTAGTGTTAATATCGGGATTTAAAAGTGCTCAGCATCATCTCCTCCAGATCTATAGACAGATTTAGGCTGTATGGTGTCTAAAGGCAGTTTCATCATATTTAATTTTATCTTCTTGCCCCCACATAAGGTTCTATATAAACATCGTCCTCTATGGTTGGTTGGTTTTCATGATATTAAATGAGAGTTTGGCATTTGTGTTTTGTTTTGTTTTTCTCGGTGCTAATCTCACCGGTTTGGATGTGGATCATTGTGTCATTTAAATCCAGGCACCATTCGAGCCATGGCAACATTTTGGATTAAAGTTTATCGATAAATTTAGTTAAAGTTTGGGTCCTGTAACAGTTCTGTCTGTCCTTTTTACCCTCATCCTTCCTTTCCTCTACGTTTCATTCTCCCCCTCCCTTCCACTGCCCTACTTTCTCTGGCTCCGCTAATGCTCCACTGTTACACCCGGAACCCCCCCCCCCACACACACACACACACACACACAGACACTAATTTCCCTACCTTACCTCACTCCCACTTCTGCTCCCCCTATCAACCTTCGCTCACCTCCCTTCTTTCTTCCCAGCTGTTCTTTATATCCCTCCTACCGTTTTGGATCTCTCCTCCTAATTACTCTTCATCTCCCTTCTACCCTTGGAATTCCGCCCGACTATCCATCTCTTCCAATGATCGTTTATTTCCGTCACTCATTGCACCATCACCGTCTTCCCCAACATCTATTCCTGAGCATCTGCCATATCTGCACCATGAAACTCCGCTAAAGAAAAAGTCTGAGTCGTCTCTTTTCTTTTCTCCTCTCCATTTTTCTCCTTTGCCCTGTCTCAACCTCTTCATCACCTGCCAATGCTCTCTCTCTTTCTCTCTCGCTCTCTCTAACACACGCACACACACACACACACACACACACACACACACACACACACACACACATCTGAGTGTCTTTTGGCTAATTGCTCCCTTGTAGAAGCCGATAGATCGTCTCCTCTCATGCTCACAATACTGTATGACAGCTGCTGAAGAAGCCCCCATAGGGACTGGGAGAAGAGAGGGAGGAGCGAAGGCAGACAAGGAAGAAAGGAAGAGAGGGCAGCAGAGGTAAGAGGGCAACCACAGAGGAACGATAACAAGAAAGAAGAAGAAGGAGAAGAAGCCTGAAGAATACTGTTTATTCAGCGCGTGTGAGGTATGATGATTCTATCAAGTCAATTCATCAAACTTCTGCACAAATCAACAATCTAACCTTGAATACTTCTACATTTTGACACAAGAGTTTGATTTATTTCCAGGAATGAGATGAGAGGACTGGAATTACTGGCCCAGAGTCACAGCTCTAGCCATCTGTCAAGACACACTAAATTGTAGTTGAAAATGAAAAATCACGTTAAAAATCCCACATCTGTTGTCTCCCTCTTGAATGAAAACAATGCCACAACAACTCCTCCCTTCCGTTTTTGTGTTACTCTGTGGGTTACGTTTATATCATTTGTGTAATCAAATTAATGATGTATGGCCATCAATTAGTGAAGAGTGTACTGACTACACATCTAAAGGAATACCTCTTAAGTTACCTCTTATCTATTCATTTATTTATATTTCTCCCTTTAACTATTTTTAAATGCTTTTCACAGACAAAAATATATATATATATATGTGATTAGTTCTGATCAATTTTTACAAAATGTGTCATTAAATGATTGAAAAACCGTCATTTATTTATGTATCGCTTCGTTTTTCATCTCATTTCCTTTCTCTGACGTGCGTCTCAAATGTGATTAAATTGTGTTAAAGTGCGTGTGTGGGAGTTTGTGTTTCCACGGGGGCCAGCTCCGACCTAGCTGACTCAAGTCTAGACGTATTTATTCCATATTTTTTTACTCACTGTTACAACCTATTTCCTCATATATCAAACTAATGCTTTAGTATACAGGTAAACCTGAGAGATAGTAGGTTTAAATCTCCCCAAATTTGAAATATCCTTCAATCCTGAAACTCACAAGTGTTCTGTAGAAGCTCTGATGTCTGCGGTCCATCCCGGTGACTGTAGTTTGGGTTCCCTCCAGATGTCTCAGCTCCTCTTTAACACTTGACCCACCAACGGCTTCCCACCCCAGCCTACTTTATTTCCAGACCATCTCCCATTCCTCAAACCTTATTATTAATATCCACCCATCCTTAGCTTTTGTACAGTTGTCAAACACTCGCATGAAACCAAATCCACTCACTCCGTCTGTCACTGATTGAAAGGGTGTGTTTGCAGCTGCTGTGTGTGCAGTGCAGCCAGTAGGGCCAGTTGAACGCTGAATGATTACAAATCAACTCTAATCCAGTGTAATGGTGACTGTAAACCCCTCACACTAGATTAGACACCAGCCTCAAGTCAAGCAAGACCCCCACCCACCCACCCGCCCATCCCTCCCCCAATGTCAAGTGAGGTGAATTAGACCCCAAGTGTGTCTTGTTCCCTCCAGCGCGGGGCCAGCATTATTTAGATTAATTAGCTGTTAAGTCCAGGCCAGGGTGGTGATCCACCTACAACACCTGAACACACCTGTTCATTACAGCACAGCAGCCACACATGAACACTCACCGCTTCACACATATCCACAGTGCGAGGACACAACGGCAACACAAACACACACTCAAGAGCTTCAACACATTTATCAGTATTATGAGCCTTTCATGATGTTCAGCTGTATAAATGGTTATTATTCATTCAGGTCCATGGGGCAGAGATCCGCCTTCTCCCTCGCTGAGGAAGGAGAATCGAATATACTTGAACTCTGTCTTGCTATGGCTGATGAAAACAGCTAATCGCATAATAAACTGAGTGTGTTAATATGTTTGCTATGTTAGCCTTTCTTTCCTTGGAGGTGGTAATGAGTTTATTTGTTTGGAATGTGAAATATGGGGTGCAAAGTGGTTGTAAAACTCTTAAATTCCAAAAATGCAAAAATGATATATTACTTTTTAACCCTGTAAATGTATCTTGATGAATAATGAATCTGTTCATCTGTTTTCCCAGCGCAAGCAGCACCACCAGGTTACTACAATCTGCTTAATACTGGAAGTGGTGACATGATATTTTGTCCACAGCACTCACACATTCACAGCCTCCCACACCACCGCCTACAGCAGAGGTTCCAAAAGTGTGGATCCAGATCCCCTGGAGGGTCATAACACATAACTGTGTGGGGGGGCAGTGGTGGTCTGGTTGTTTTTGTGATGATGGTGGAAGTGGTGAGGGTTCACGGTAGAAAACAGACAAGGTCCTCCTTGTGGCTCGAAGGAGAACTGCTGATAAAACCCCACAGAGATTCTACATGTTTTGTGACCCCACTGCTCTCTCCCGTGGGTGGGAAGAGGGAGGCATCAACACAACAACCAGTCCTGTCATGGGTGAGGAGATGTACATAATGGGGGAGAAAGAGAGAGGTAGAGGAAAGAGGTAGAGAATGACGGGGGGGGGGCAAGAGATGAATGGTGAGACAGTGGAGAAAGTGAGAGATGAAGAGGATGTGAACAGGTAATGGGAAGAGAAAGAGAGACAGAGAAACATACAGTGGCAGACAGATGAGGGTGAGAAAGGCACCGAGGGTGACGTGAGGAAGGAGCAAAAATAAGTGAGTGAGATGGAGGTGCGAGAGGAGGAATGATGAAAGATGGAGACAGAGTGTGGTAAAGATTGTTGGGGAGGTGGAGTGATGGATGAAAAGATCTTCTCACCTATTTACCAGAATTCCTGCCAGCCTCTAAGAAACTCATACAGAGCAGTCACATAACCACAGAAATGTCACTCCAGAGTTGCCATGGTTACCACCGACACACACCATGGCAACCAAGGTTACAACTGTACAGTCTGATTTAGCATGGACTCAAAATCATTGATGAAACCAAATGATTTGTACCCAGAGGATTAACATCCAATATGTGTTCCTGCACTGTGTCGATAGAATGTGGGACGTCCATCACCTATATCTGCTTTGTTTTTATGTGTATTTGTTAAAATTCCAGCCAGCCACACACACACACACACACACACACACTTGTTCAAATGATAAGCCAGGAGAGAAAATCATTAGAGAAATCCACAGCCTTAATCACTTGTGTGGCTCTTTATCATACACTCCCCGAGGCTCTCACCCACTGAAACATTACACCAGTCATTACACTACTGTAATTTGCGAGCCGCACTTCCCTATCTCTCTTGGCCAATGCACCCCCCCCCTCCCCACCCCCCTCCCCCCATTGTCTATGTCCCTCTCTATTTCTTTGTGCCATCCGTCATTTATTGGCCCTCTCGTTTTCTCTCCACCCTATCAGCTTATCTGGAAAATTAATTGAGTCTATAAATGGCCAAAGTGGCCCGGTGGCTTCTGCTGGTGAAACCCTGTCTGTCGATCGCCCTGGACAGTCCATTAGAGATGGTGATTAGGAGAGGAATCTTGCTAATTAGGTAGTTTAACAAGGCAGGAGAATGTCAGTGGTGAGCGGACTTTTTCATGGAGAAGTTTGCCGACAGACGTGGAAGCTCGCCTCCTTTATGAGTGAAACAATGCTGAATTCCGGGGACCGAACACAGCGATTGGTGATGATGAAGATGATGATGATGATGAAGATGATGATGATAGCTGTGTGTTCTGGATGTTATGGGCCGTGTTTTTTTTTTTTCAACAAGGTTATGCTGCTATATCGCTATTTATTCAAAACACTAATTTACATTTTCCCCACTCAGCAGTTGCTTTTGGTTATGTGTAGGAAGAAGAGGATATGCAAGTTGATGGTGTTATAGAAACCAGCCCACTTCTGACTGATACAAGGGAAAGCATGTTGTCTTGAGGCATGCAGCTGGAGTCGCTGCTGTTTTCAGCAAAAAAACAACTCTTGCAGATGCTCAGAAACAACTGCCATAGGAAGTCAGTGACCAAACAGTGTAAACACACAGAATCCAGCAGCTAAATGGAGGTTTTTAGCTCGACAGAATCAAGCATGGACCCACGTCTGTTGGGTCCCCCAGCGTCAAAAAAGAGCAGCATCTTGACCACATCAATTTAGAATGCAGTTTTCCAGAGAGGCATTAAAAAGTCTTAACCACGATTCAGCTACAGTAGTGTTTTACAGCCTGTCATGTGACAAAAACTTCATGTTTGACATGAGGAATATGATTCTATAACATCTTGTTAAACACGGTGGTCACAACAAGAAGGTTCCAGGTTCTAGCCCCGGCTCCAGCACAGGATCTTTCTGTGTGGAGTCTCCATGTTCTCCCTGTTCCTGTGTGGGTTCTCTCTGGTACTCCAGCTTCCTCCCACAGTCCAAAGACATCAAGAGGGGACGAGGCTGATTGATACTCTAAATTGACCGTAGGTGTGACTGTGAGTGTGAATGTTTGTCTGTCTGTATGTGTTGGCCCTGCGATGGACTAGAGACCTGTCCAGGGTGAACCCCGCCTCTCACCTGAAGGCTGCTGGGATAGGCTCCACCCCCCCCCCCCCCCCCCCATGACCTTTAACAGGATAAGAGGTAGAAAATGGATGGACAGATCTTGTTAAATTTGAATAAACTGACTTTGCACATAATTGTAGGACTTGTCTATTCTTTCTTTTCTTTCATACTCATTTTGCCATTATGGCTGTTCATACTGTTGGTCCTCCATCATATTGAAAAAGGACTTAAGTCTTAAATTTAACCCATTGAAACATACAGGAATTTTGTAACCTGTATTATGACTAAAAGCTTCCAAAATGGCCGACGAGAACATCTTCAACTGCAAGTGTGACTGAACCTGCACTACAGAGTCAAACCCCTCGTGCTTGCTGTCAGTTGTTGAAATTGTAGTTGTGTGACAGAGCTGGCTAACACGCTAACATGTAGTTAGCTAACGTTCTTCAATAACAACATCGTGACATCAACAAAGCACATACTTTCTTCTTGCTGAGGGATTCCAAAGCTGGAATACACACATTTATATCAAGGGATATACACACAAGTACAAAAAAGAATCAACTCCGTACTAGTATTTCCTCAAAATCCCCCATGTTTTCACCCAGTGTGTTGCCTAACTTCTAGTACAATCTCTGGAGGAGCCAATGTGAGACTAAAACCATGATATGTGAACAGAAATATTTGAACACGGACATGCTTCTGCAGACACAAGTCTAAAGATAAGAACTCTGTTTTTTTGTATACTATAACTGCTGCACAATATATAATTTTTTATATATATATTTAGTGTTACCAGTATTATTAAGTTCATGTTGATTGCTACTAGGGGGCACTATTGTTTGAGCAGGGAGGTATTGGATAGAAGAGAACTGAAGAAGACAGAGAGAACTCACCAAATTTATGAGAGGGAGTAGAACATGTTGCCATTGTCCTTTCTCTCTCTCTCTCTCTCTCTCTCTCTCTCTCTCTCTCACATTCACTCACTCAAACACACACACACACACACACACACACACGCATTGCTTATACTAGCATTAATGTCAGCAGTGCTAGCCTAGCCACTGGTGATGCTAGCGCACACAGCAATAGGTAACTACTCTTGCAAACTCTGCTCAGCATCTGGGTAGATGTCAAAACATGTTGCTAATGTTAATGATAAACTGGCAGTTTCAGTAAAATAATAAGTAGGTGAGGGGTTTAAATTATAGCCATGGGTTTGTTTGTTTGTATAGCAAAGTAGATTACATAACGCATGCGGATGCTAGTACATAAAAGAGGTTAATTACATCACAGCACCCAAAAATACTTCATTAGAATAATGCAAGTAGGTGTGATTCATTCCTCTTGAATACTTCTCACCAATATTATAAACACCACCTTTGTTTTCCATTGTCCACTGTGACACAGCACCATTGAATCTCTCTGTTTGTTTGTACCTTAAAATAAAACAGTCTCAAAATTAAGTGGGCTTTGGAGAAAATGGGAACAACAATCCATTCGGCAGTGACTGAGCGGCCCTCAGCACCCTGCAGCACTACAGTCAATGATGATTGATTACTGCCTCACAGTCTCATAACTACACTCATTACCTCTTCCACAGTCGTTCTCTGCCCAAAGACAACTCCAGACCGTCCTTGCACAAGTTGGAGTAATCACATTGCCAAACTGGAAGGGCACTCATGGGGCGCAGACCTCCAGTGAGGTCATGTGATTTTAAAAAAAAAGGAAGAAAAAGGGGAAAAAAGGCTGATTCTCACTTTCTTAGCCAATTCCCCACCTTCACCTCCACAACAGTAATTTTCACCTCCTTAATACAGGTTAAACTTAACATCTAATAAGCGGATTATGGCTGAAGCTTTGGGCACTGTATGACACATGTAATCTGGATAATCCCGGAAAATAATCCGGGTTATCTCCGTTTAATCAACCTCCTTGAAACATATCTATCCCAGTTAGTGATTGCTTGGAACACACTGGTGTGGTAACACAACTCCTCAGGGAGGCACGTGAAGGGAAGGGGGACCTCACTGTGCTATGGCTCGATCTTGCCAATGCACATGGCTCTATCCCACACAAGCTTGTTGAGCTTGCCCTCCATCGACATCATGTTCCCAGCAAAGTCTCAGACCTTATCCTGGATTACTACAATAACTTCAGGCTAAGAGTCACCGCTGGATCAATTACATCAGATTGGCATCGGCTTGAGAAAGGCATTATAACCGGCTGCACCATCTCAGTCATCCTTTTCGCCCTCACCATGAACATGATTGTCAAGTCAGCTGAGGTAGAGTGCAGGGGCCCCTTGACAACATCAGGAGTACGCCAGCCCCCAATAAGAGCCTTCATGGATGACCTTACTGTCACCACTACATCCGTACCAAGCAGCAGGTGGATTCTCCAAGGCCAAGAGAAGCTCATCACCTGGGCAAGGATGAGCTTTAAGCCAGCAAAATCAAGGTCTCTAGTGCTCAAGAGTGGACATATTCCGCTTCTCACTGGCTGGAGCCACCATCCCTTCCATCACAGAGAAGCCAGTTAAGAGCCTCGGGAAGTTCTTTGATTGCAGCCTCAAA
Source organism: Aulostomus chinensis (assembly GCF_037954235.1). Classification (NCBI taxonomy): domain Eukaryota; kingdom Metazoa; phylum Chordata; class Actinopteri; order Syngnathiformes; family Aulostomidae; genus Aulostomus; species Aulostomus chinensis. The sequence continues at coordinate 14,242,328 of NC_141341.1, forward strand.
GACTCTGCCTCCATCCAGAGAACCAGCAAAGATCTAGAGGACTTGCTTAGCCAGGTTGATAAAACTGGTCTGCCAGGGAGGTTCAAGGCCTGGATTTACCAGCATTCCATCCTGCCCCGGCTCCTGTGGCCTCTGCTCGTGTACACTGTACCTTTAACAACAGTCGAGGGCATGGAGAGAAAGATCAGCAGCTACCTGCGGAGATGGCTTGGTCTACCATGCAGCCTAAGCAGCTCTGCTCTGTATGGAACCAGCAACATCCTGCAGCTCCCAATCAGCGGCCTCACTGAAGAGTTCATGGTGTCCAGAACATGGGAAGCATTGCAATACAGAAAATCCAGAGATCAAAAGGTGGCATCAGCTGGTATCCAGGTGCAAACAGGCAGGAAATGGAGTGCAGGCAAAGCCCTGGACGTGGCGGAGTCTCGGCTGAGACAGAAATCACTGGTGGGGTCCATAGCAGCAGGGCGTGCAGGCATTGGGTATTTTCCATCAACCAGAGTTGACCAGGCCCAGGGCAAGGAGCGCCAACATCTGATCCAGGAGGAAGTGCGGGCAGGCGTGGAGGAAGGACGAGCTAGCAGGATGGTGGGAATGGGGCAGCAAGGATCAGGGACTAAATGGGAAAATGTTCTGCAGTGGAAAATCACCGGGTCAAACATCTGGAAAGCAGACTTCCAACACATCAGGTTCTTAGTCCAGGCTGTTTATGATGTCCTTCCAAGCCCAGCAAACCTCCACGTCTGGGGTAAAACAGAGACACCATCCTGTCCCCACTGCCCAGGACAAGGCTCCCTGGAATACCTACTCAGCAGCTGCCCAAAAGCCCTTGAAAACGGGTGCTATCGCTGGCGCCACGACAAGGTGCTTAGGGCAGTGGCTGACAGCATCGCCACCGCCATCAATACCAGCAAAATCCACCACAGTCCAAAGACCATTATCTTCCACAGAGCTGGAGAGAAGCCCAACATACCACCACGGGCAAAGGCCGGCCTCCTCACCTCCGCCAATGACTGGCAACTGGAAGTGGACCTGGGCAGACAGCTGAAGTTTCCTCCCAGGATTACATCGACCAGGCTTCGCCCAGACATGATCATTGTCTCGAATCCCACCAAGCAGCTGATCATTCTGGAGCTCACTGTGCCATGGGAGGAACGCATGGACGAGGCCAATGAGAGAAAATGTGCCAAGTACCAGGAGCTGGTGGAAGAGTGCAGGAGGCAGGGCTGGAAGACGATCTGTGAGCCTCTGGAGGTGGGCTGCCGGGGATTCGCAGGCCGTTCACTCTGCAGAGCATTTACGCGGCTAGGACTCGTCGGGGAGGCAAAACGGAAGGCCATCAGATCCACAACTGAGCCACAGAGAATGCCACAAGATGGCTTTGGATTAAGAGGGCAGAACCGTGGGTAAACGCTGCTAGGACACAGGCCGGGGATTGATCACCCTGGTCGGGTCGCCTGGGCTGAGGGGGTCTGATGTTGAAAGACCCGAAAGCCCCGATGATCCCAGGATACAACATCACTGATGATGTGTCCCAGCGCATCCGCAAGATGTATCTTTGAACGAACTATCCCAGTTAGTGATCTACGCTCTTCCACACTCAGTAATGAGCTCCCTGGGCTTTCCAGCAGGTCCTCAAATTGCCTGAAACATATGTACGTTTGTGTGTGTGTGTGTGTGTGTGTGTGTGTGTGTGTGTGTGTATTTATATGTGTATATATATATATATATATATATATATATATATATATATATATATATATGAAACAGAGTGACTGATCGCAACAGACTCCTTTATAGTGTGTGATGAATTTTTAACATTCACCTGGCAGCGAGTGGTAATCACGCAGCGGAATCCTGCCTCCACTTTTTAACAGCTTAATTAGATGCACTGCTTTTAAAGAAAGTTAATCAGCAGAAAGGAAACTTCTACTTTAGTGCCCTCATGTTCAAAGACAACTGAGCACACATATAGAAAAAAAAGTTGCTAAAAATGCAGCTCACTTTTCTTTCTCATGCTCTTCTGTCCCCCTCTTCTGTTTTCTTCTCTTCGCGCACACACACACACACGTACACACACACACGCGCACACACACACACACACACACACACACACACACACACACACACACACAAACACACCTCTCTCTCTCTCTTTCATTCACATACACACATAAACATTAACACCACAGCCCTCAACCAGCTCAACACACAGCTGTTCCCAGTCTTAGCTTCAGTAATTGTGACAGTAATTACCTGCCTAGTGGAGGTGGAACTACTGTGTGTGAATGTGTGAGTGTGTGTGTGTGTGTATGTGTGTGTGTGTGTGCGCATGTTTGTGTGTGTTCACTGAGAGTAAGGAAATAGCAGCTGAGAAGAAATGGTGCAGAAGGGAGAGCACTGGGAGACTTTACACAGTCGTCCGCTACAACTGTACCACCAAACCGTCTGCTTTAATTTGGCAGGAGGACAGTACAATATGGTGGCCGTCTCCCTGCTGAACGCCGTTACAGCTTACTGGAAAGTCAAGCACCGGTGAGGAGACTAGACTAATGAATTCAGGATGTATACATGCATTTCAAGAGCACTTCAGTGACTGATATTTAAATATGAGTCAGTTCTAAAATAATGAGTTGCATGTATGTGTCATTAATAATAATAATATCATGCCATTATGTGCCATCTGAATAGTTATAGAAGGTAATGTCAAGTTTATATATATGGTGCAGTTCATAGCCCGAACTCAATAAGCTTGAAAAGTAAGCCACACATGATCAAATCCTAAGTAAGAAGATATTAAAAAAATATGAAATAAAAATGTATAAGATGGGAGGGCATGGCTCAGAGGTAGCATGGCCTCTAGCAACTGAAGGGTCGCTGGTTCGATCCTCACATCCCCCCATGACCATGTCCAAGTGTCCTTGAGCAAGATACTGAACCCCTAATTGCTCCTGACGGCTCTGCGATGGACTGGCGACCTGTCCAGGGTGAACTCTCGCCCAATGTCAGCTGGGATAGGCTCCACCCCCAGACTCTTAACTGATAAGCGGGATAGAAAATGGACGGATGGATGGATGGATGCACAAGATGAGAAGGTAATACAATAAAATAGTACTATTATTGTGAAAAGGAAACAATAACAAGCCATCGTTTGAAACCTAGCTAAAAAAAAAAACTCATTTTCAAAATGGTAGGAGATTTTTTTTTTATATATATAGTAGAATGCATCCATTTTCTTCTGCTTATCCTGTTAAGGGTCGTGGGGGGGGGGGGGGGGGGGAGCCCAGTGGCCTTTGGGTGAGAGGCGGGGTTCACCCTGGACAGGTCACCAGTCCATCACAGGACCAACACATAGAGACAGACAACCATTCACACTCACAGTCACACCTACAGTCAATTTAGAGTATCAATCAGCCTCGTCCTCTCTTGATGTCTTTGGACTGTGGGAAGAAGCTGGAGTACCAGAGAGAACCAGGGAGAACATGCAGACTCCTGAGCTGGGACTCGAAGCCGGAACCTTCTTGCTGGGAGGTGACAGTGCTGACCACTGCACCACCGAGCTGCCTGAATAAGTCTTAGCTTCTTTCTTAAATTGTGAATGCGATCCAAAAGACGACACTCTTGTGCTTTTTTTTTTTTACTTGCAAAAACCTTGAGCTCGAAGCCAATTATTAGAGGAATCATTTGCGTAAAAGTTTTTTTTTTCTTTTCTAGCTGCTGGCTCTAATCATTGTGGGACAAATGTATACCAGGTCTTGACCCCCCCGCACAGGTTGGGAGGCACTCAGCTCCGGTAATGGACAGGTGGGTGTTGAAGTGATGAGAGAAAGTGTCACAGCGCTCTTACACAGTCATCACAGCGCAGAAATGCAGGTTCTTTTCACTGCAGTTGAGGCAAACTGGGACATGTTGTCGTAGTACAGTGGTCGAGGTGTTTAACTCTGACAACCGACAAATCAAAGCGTGGAGAAGCTGGTCTTCAGGGATGACATAAGCTGAGTTGTGGTGTTGAAATCTGAGAACTTCTCTGTAAACACCTCATAATAATCTGTTCTGAATATTGGAGACGACGTCTCTGTTGGTCAAAAAAAAAAAAAAGGTCCATCCATCCATTTTCTACCACTCCATTTCTCCATTTCATCCATTTATCATATTTAGCATTTGCTGACTGCCTGTTTTGGGCTTTTGATGATGTCGAAGGGTGGAGGGGTGGGGAGGGGGAGTGAGGGGAATCACACAGCAGCGAGCCCAGCACTTCCCTTATATTTGCTCCTGGCCAGGCCATCAGACCCAATTTGTCCCGTCAAGCTCTACTGCCTCCAGTCCACCCCATCTTCCAGTTCAAATCCAACGTTAATTTCCTCCCTCGCAGCTCAAGGGCATCAGTTCATTCTCTGGAGCTTGACAAACCACTTGTGCCAGGTACAGAACCACTTCAATTCCCTTGTGTGAGAACAGAGCTACTGGCCTGGCAGCTGGGTGTTTGTTACGTCTCCACATTCAGGCTGCTCTAACTCTGCTGCTCCACCTGCAGAAAGCCGGCAGTTATTCCTCTCCGAGTGATACGAACACACACCGGAGGGAATGTGGACGGAGTGGGGTAAGGGTGGGGGGCTTGCTGATAATATCAAGATGTGTTGTTACATTCACTTTAGATTTCCGTGACAAGAGCCTAAAAATCAGATTGAACGAGTGGGAGTGTCGTGGCATTGAAATGAAAATCCAAACACACACTCACGCACGCACACACACGCACGGGCACACACACGGAGAACTGTGTGTTGTGATTCTACCCGTGCAAATGTGTGACTCCCTTTAATTATATGAAACAAGCACACAGCACAGCGTCCACCAAGCAAATGTTCTTGTAGGATATTATTTTTAAAAGCCTGAAAGATGACAGAGACTACAGAGAGACTCATCTTATCAGAGTTAAATTGTAAAAACAAAGAGAGGCTGTTCATTAAGGAACAAGAGGAGTACAGTAGAGGCACTAAAGTTGTCATTTATAAATGCCTGTATGTGTGTGTGCCCGCAGTCAGGGGAGAGGCTGGCTCCACTGCCGGCCCCGACCAATTAATTTTGATAAATGCGACTGCTGGTCTAAGGGAGGAAGATCGCGCCTGCAGCCGGGAAATAAAGAGAAGAGGTAATAAACTTTACAAAGATTCGTGTGAGTGTTTAAGACTCAGAGCAATTATTTTCATAAATATAAATATGTCAAATACTAGGATGCGACTTGTGAACAAGTTTGGAGCCTGAGGGAGTGTGTCGCTATCCGTGGTGCTGAAACCTCCGCCAGCCGGCTGCTGCGGGGCGGCTCCGGTGGTCTGCTCCTCACATCTGGAACTGTTTTTGAAGTCTGGACTTACAAGATGGGAGGTGCCGGGGTTTTTACTTTCAATTAAAAAAAAAAAAGCTGTTTGCGCGAGGGATAAACCTGTAAATGCAGGTGTACAAAACGAGAACTGGAAGTCCTCGTGCAGGCAAACTCACGAATACACGCCAAAGCTGCCAAAATTAATTAATTAATAAATAAAAGCAAACTTACGAGTGCCATCAAACCGTGTCGCTATAGTATCCAGAAAGGTGTTCTGTGGCGCTAATAATCCTTTCATCACAGGCATCTTCTCTGTTTAATGTCGAAGTCCCCATCAAAGTTACCGGAGAGAAGTCGTCCAAACGTGTGAAGAGTCCCCCTTTGAAGGCGTGTAGGAACAAGGAGCCGTCCGGTCAACTCAGCACAATACCATCCGTGTAGCCGCTGGGCAGTGCCCGTCATGCGCGCACCCGCGTGTCTGGAGCTGATGTTGTTGCGTGTGTGTGAATGAAAAGAGAAGCCCACAGGTGCAGACCGGGTTGTAGGGAGGGAACGGCCGTGAGAGAGTGAGACTCCCTGTCAGCGATGCCATTATGATGCGGCTGCATTCAATGATCGTCTCTCCACAGCGCGCAATGGCAGGAGACATCCATCACCCCCGGCAACAGCCCGTCAGCGCCCACCAGCTCACTCTCTCAGCGGCATGAAACTTTTATTTACACGGTGAATATATATTGATACGAATATGTTTAAATATACACGAGTGCGTTCATCAACGGAGGAAATCTATCACGCAGCGCACGAAATAGACGCAGATTCCTAAACCTCTTCTCTTAGCGCAGGCAAATTATTGGGCACACATTGATCAAATTGATAAATCCACCATTCCTGAGGGTTATAATGTTGAATGAAATTGTTTGAGAAAGAGGTTCGCACTGATAAGCAATAAACAACCAAAGTGAAACTAAAGAGTAATCTCCCCCTCCCGGGGGACTTCTGCTGCCGTGATCGTCCGGCTGTCAAACTGTCCACGCCACTTCCTGCTCAACCTGTCACACCGGCTGTCAGCAGCTGGCCACAGGAGCGGAGGTGAGACAAGAGTTGAGCTCCACCCGGTGGTGCAATCCAGGTATGACAGGTAGCCGAATTCAACGAGCGCCAAAGAAACTCAGATCAGATGCTCCAGTTGTATAACAGCGCCCTCGCGTGGAGATACTTGATCATGGTGTGTTTGGTAAAACCTGCTATGTGCTTTAAACTTTCCGGTTAATGCGGCATACACCACCAATAGGAAATGAATCTGTTATTTTAAACTCAATTTTTGAAACATATCACACGAGTGATTGTTTGCAAATCCTTTTTGTGAATCCGGAAATGGGATTGAAGCAATAATTCACCCCCAAAAGTACATTTTGCCTTTCAAGTACACACAAATGAGTGTCTCCAGATGGCAGAAGGACCCAGCCACGAGGATTTAGTTTGACACTAATGGTGCCCCACCACCACCAACGAACCCCCCCCCCCCCCCACACACACACACACACACAGCCAGCAGAGTCAAGGACAGAAGCAAACTCCTCTCTGAGTCAGTCCCGTTAGTAACAAAGCTGAGCTGTGGTACGAAGCCTGAAGGTCAAGCACCTCCTACCCGGCTGTTGTGACTGTTATGTCATGTATTGTATGGAGCTCTGAGGCTCTGACTCACGGATCACCTGAGAGTGGCTCTAAACAAGCTGGCAAACTGACTGTAAACACATTCACACACGCAAACACACCCACGATCCATGTAAAGCAATATATGCTGGGGGCAGAGAGACAGACGTCCATTTGCACGTTAGCTGATTAAATTAAAACTGACAGACAAGACACGGAGAGGCTTCACCTGAGTAATAGAGGCCTTAATTCATCTTGCACGTGTGTGTGCGCGCGCGTGTTTGTGTGTGTGTGTGTGTGTGTGTGTGTGTGTGTGTGTGTGTGTGTGTGTGTGTGTGTGTGTGAGCGTGTGTTCCTCTGAAGCTTTTATAAAACTCGGCAGAATTTGGTAGTAAGATTTTATACCATATATTCATAAAAGTCACAACTGCACATCGTTAGAATGTGACTGCCATTATCATCATCACCACATCTGTAACTAGAAGGGCATTGAGAGAGAGAGGGGAGACAGACAGACAGACAGACAGACAGACAGACAGACAGAGACAGGGAGTGCAGACTGTTGCAAAGGTCAGCAGAAACTCCTCTATTACATGCAAATCTGGAGCTGAACAGTCACATGTGGATACATTTCCAATTTGGGATAATGTCGTTTCAAAAAAGCTTCAACTTACTGAATCCTTGTTATCTTGGAAACGTATCGGTGGCGTTTGCAGCGAGTCCTTTCTAATTGAGCGAAATAAAAAGCAAGAAGTCTGCTGGTGTAGACACAAGAAGGAAACTACCTCTTAAAGGTGACAAACCTTCAACTCTCTCAGCAAAACATTTCAGTGAGGTATTTGCACTCAAACTCAACAAGAAGCAAAAGAGATGTGATGTTTAATTTTGCCTTAAATGCTTTTTTTTTTTTTACGGGGTTAAAAGTTTGTCTTATACTGCCGCCCAAATAAGAACCAATAATATTAAAAGCGTTTGGTGTGGAGCAGCGAGGATTTTCACATGGAGCTTCAATTTCAAATTAGAGAGGAAACGTTTGCACAACTCCACTTGTTCAAAAGTTGCCGAGGAGGATTAAAACATGAGTGCTATTCAAAGACAAATTATCCAGATGTGGCAAATCAGCTGTATTTTGAGCAAAGGATACATGCAAGAGAAGGGAATAATTAAGCTTTGACTTTTGAAGAGATCTTGTGACAATCAACATTCAAAGACCCTGTTTGTAGAATCTTTATGTTTCGAAATCCTCTGAAGGCACTACCTTTTTGGGTTTTGTTTTGTTTTTCTTTTTGCTCGGAGAAGAACAAGACAAACAGCGTTTGGGTTGCAGCCGTTCGTTCTCAGAGCCACGTTTTGTTCTCCTCATACCATTAAAAGTCACCCAAATGTTCCGGTCGGCCCTCGGGGGCGTTAAAGTGTGTGTTTTAATGAGAAAAAAAAAGTATGACACACCAGAGTACATTTACATGAAGGATAATCAGTGTACATTCATTGTGTGTTTTCACCTGCGAGCTACAAGCGCTGTTTCTAGGATGAGCCGTGTGCTGCTTAACCCTCGTTTCAACACAACTCCTCTGTTTCTGGTTGGTTTTAGATTTCCTTTCAACGTTTGTTGTTGAGCTCTAATCAGATCTTGCTTTCTCTCTCTATCACATGCAGTCATGCATTGCTGCGCTGCAAAGACAACACTGAGCCAGAATTTTAACTCAATGGTTTTTATGATGCCTTTGGGTGTAGTCGTTACATACTTCAAGCATGCTAATGGCCCTGCAGTTTTAGCTGTATGCACAATCTCTTTCTCTCTCTCTCTCTCTCTCTCACACACACACACACACACACACACACACACACACACACACACACACACACGGTCATGCCAACACTACTCATGCCTTTTTGTGGCACACGGTGATTGAAATGTCACATAACATGTGGGTTTCTGACCAATTCACCCTCTTGTTCTTCGTCCTCTCTCAAACAAAAGCTAAAGAGCAGGATTTTCCTCTCCCTGCACAACAAAACCCATCAGCTTTCAATCTACGAGGGCTCACATCTGATTCGGAGATCGTAATCTCATCTGAAACCTTCAGTCTTTGAATTCAAACTTGATCCTCTTTTGTCAAACACATTCTGACTTGTACATGTATGTATTTTGTCTTCTTCCTGCTGGCATCTGATACCTTTTCTGTTGACAGGCCAAGAAGCTGTGCACACCCAAGATCAGGAGGAACCTGAGAGCAGGCCTCTGCCTTCCAGCCTGCCTCTGGCTCAGTGTCAGCGATGAGCTGTGGTTAGACGGATATCTAATACGTTTTTAGAGAGAAATAAGAAATACTGAGGGAAACAAGCAATGCAACTCATATGGAACAAGTATTATCAACAAAATATACCCAAGTTATCAAAAGTAAAGGTGCTAATTCAACAGAAAAAACATTACTTTCATCGATCTATGAGTCCTATATATATATCCCATATTATTAGAATAATGAAATATCTATGTGTTTGAGCACATTACAGCTGTTCTTGGGTACTCTGAATGGCACCCATAAATAAAATGTACAGTATCATATAATGTATATTTCCCTTCTCAGCAGCTGAACTTAAAATCATTCTTCTAATGTCAGACAACTGGTTCATCAGCTTTTGGGGAAACACATTTATTTGCAATCCTCCCCAGAGTAGAATAAGAAGATACACACCCCTCTCTCCTCTGCTCATGCCTTAGACACCCACAGGAACTAGCTGACTGCTGGTTAGCGTAGCACAAATGAATGTTAGCATATCCCCATAAACCTCATAAAACACACTTTTCTCCAAATCGGTCTTTGCGTGCTTTTAGAGAAGTTGGGTTGTGCATAAAATGTGCCAACAAGACATTACAATTTTAAAATCAGACGACAGGAAATACTTTCCCGAAGCAGCACCTCAAAACATGGGCCAACAAAGCAATGTTGACGACAACAAGAAGCACAACTGCCACTCTGTGATTTTTGTCACTCAAGATGAAAATATACTAACACTTCCCAGCTACTACTGTTCATTGTGCTAAGCTAACGAGCAGGCAGCAGGTCTCTGTGTGTCTCCGTGCACTTCCGCTTTGGCACTTTTCAGTTAATAATTAATTCTATCTTGTAACACAGCAGACAACAGACAAATACAATCATCATAAAGACGTATAAAATGGAAAAAAAACAACAACAGAGCTTTAACATTTCTTTCTGGTAAATGTATCCGCTCACGCGCCATCACTGAAAAGGGATACTGAGGTACATTTTGCAGTAACACTTAATGGTAAGGTGATTAGATTGTGAGCATCTGAAAACATACATCACACTTCCACATATGCATGAGAAACAAAAACACATGCAACACTAGGTGTAAGCAATTGGTTCCACCTTTAGGTCGACTGAATGATGCTTCCACCCATCTAACAGCAGCAGGCTCACTAACCCCATCATGAGTTTATAATAACCACATCACATCCATGGTGAATGAGGCGGAATGAAAATCTAACCTAATTTGGAGAGATACACGATTGTGTGAGTAGTTGGGAGTCCCCCGAGACGAGGCTGCGATTGACAGAGCCATGTGCTGCACTGCTAGCATGCTCCGTGAGCGTGTAATGGTCTTAATTATCATTTAGCATGCCAGCTTCATTGACAACATAGTAAGATGGTGATAAAATAGCAGAGGTGTGTGAGCGAGAGAGAGAAATGAGCAACGTTTAAAGTACATAAGCAGGTTTCTTTAAAACGCCGTGATCTTAGCGCACACACACAGTACCATGGAGTGATACACACATATTTCCACCCAGATGAGTGACATCTCTCTCTCTCTGAGTCACGACGAATGAGCTGTGATCAGGCATGACTCGTTCTGTCTGGGGAGGTGGCTAATTCACTTTGTTTAATTAATCAAAAGAAGAAGAGTGCACGCACACACGCACAAACTCTCTCTCTCTCCCTCTCTCTCTCTGTCTCTCTCTCTCTCTCTATCTTAATACCCAAACACAATCTCACACCCAACTATCTACAGTACCAACAGTAGAAAAAAACAGACCTTCACAGGGCAAGAATATTTGCAAGAATGACAGGCCACAAGGACACACACACTCACACACTCACACACACACACGCACTCACACACCTGCGCCTCTCTGCTTTGCATTACTTTCTAAGAACATTCAGGCACCACTCAGGGCTGCAGAGGCGAAGCATGTCCCGTCTGCAGTAGAGTGAGTGAACTTTACAGCATTTTGTGTGTGTGTGTGTGTGTGTGTGAGAGAGAGAGAGAGAGAGAGAGAGAGAGAGAGAGGACAGAAGAGAAGCTGTTATCAAGACAAGGTAGAGTGTTTGTTTAAAAAAAAAGTCTATCCATGTCCTCGTGGTTTTGTTGCTTCTATTCTATGCTATTGCTGTTAATAACCTGGTCTTGCTGTTTCATGAACCTCATCAGTTGTGATATCCTGTGGTATCACAGTAGAATCCCACGGTACTGCATTACTGTTTTGTAGTAGAAGGCAGTAGAACAGACTATACTAGGGAGAATACAACAGAATTCTGTGCTATATTTAATATCTAATAGGCCCATAGTGTTAAAGCTCACTACAGCACAGTGTAGTATACAGGAGTACAATGTGTACTGTAAACATTATGGCATGAAGTACAATACGATATAGGCCTATAGTGGTGTAGTGGAGTTGCCTAGACCAATTACTACATTGGGTTATGTTATATCATAGTACAGTTGAGTAGAAGCAATAATTAAGGGCCATTGTGTAAAATTCAAAAATACTGAAATTCTGTATAATATACAGTATTCTTTACTGTAAACGCCAACACATAGTCTACTACGTGGTGTATGCAGTACACAGTATTGTACTGCTGCAGAGTACAGTCGACCACATGGGGGAAACTATAAGCTCAGAGGTGTAAAATAGTACGATAGTGCAGGAGTAGGTAGAATAAATCTATTCATCAATTTATCGGAAAAAAAATTCCCGTTCAATATTTTCAAAATTCGAGCGTAAATTTGACATTCATATTGTTTTTTTTAATGTTTAATTAAGAATGCTGACATGGAGAAATTACTTTTTAAGGCAATAATTGATATAATGGTGTATCACAAATAGCAGAAGAGACAGGAGCAGAGGCAGACTCACGGTGGGCGGCCATCTGCCTCGACCCACTGGGAAGGATGAGAGTGGAGGAGGACAAAGAGAGGGAGATAAGACGCAGGAGGTGATAGTGAGACTCCTTCAGTAGTTGCTCCATCTATTAAACATCAGCACTGGAAAGTTCATATCAGTCAGTCACTTCCATCCTGTCCTGCTTCACTTTGTTACCATGGAGAGCTCCAGTACCCTAAAGACAATAATAAGTGCGTGCACAGCATGCTGCAGAATATAATAAATAGATTTATGCGCAATTGTCACATTTAATACATTTACGGAGCGCGCTAGTGAATTCATTATTGCACCATATGCTAATGCAGCTGGGTCCGTGTATTTATGAGTCGGTGTGTGTGTGTGTATGTGGGGGGGGGGGGGTCTCGCTCTCTCTCTCTCTCTCTTGCTCTCTCTCACCGCGTGCGCACAGGGCTTTGAAGTGTAACCAACAACTGCTGTCTGTCCTGGAGTCAGTGTTGTAGCCTCATGTGCGATGGGGAGTCGTCGGTTGTTCTCTCTCCAGCAGCAGCAGCAGCAGCAGCGGCGGCGTGTCCCGCTGCTCAAGACGGGAGGTCGCTCTGAACTTGCGCTGAGGACAATTTATCGTCACGCCAGAGCATGAAGCGTGGTGGGAGAGCCGGGTAGCACCGGAGGGACAGCGGTACTACAACTACTTGGACTGGTAAACACACGGTTACTGTGAATACACCGGAGGAGGAATCAGAGCTGGTCACATACCGCGAGCCAAAAGGAGAAACGGGGGTGTTTGTGCTCACCGATGGAGCCGAGCGTGTCAGGACACGGGAGATGTGTTTGTGGGTGATGGAAGGGTCGACTGAAACAGGTTGGTTTCGCCTGGATCAAACTTGAATCAGCCGTGGGACGATCAGCGCTTATCCAGGTGCTGAGGATGAACTGAATCTCTGGCTGGTAGAGGCGCGCCGGCAGCCGGGTTGTTATGGGAAGCAGCGAGGTAGAAGCCTGCACTCTGGACTTTATTGGACTAATTGCTGCATCTGTGTGAAGGTCATCTCTCACTTCTGATCCGGATATCCATCAGATCAGATCACACGCGTGTGTATATCACTCCACTGACACTCTCCAGGGAAATAACTACTGCAAAATACTCGTGAAAATTTAAAAAAAATTATAAATAAAAAAACATATAAATGAAACTGCAATACAAGATGTTGTATTCTTATTAGAAATAATGGATCAAAAACAAGATAAAGTGAAATTATCTCTCATACTTTTCTGTCTGTTTGTGTGTGTCAGTGTGAAACCACAGATGGACCCCCTGTGTAATGGAGCCAAGAAACCTGAAGGCAGTGATCCCATCGCAGACCCCCGCCCCCCTCCTGCCAAGCTGGCTCGTCTGGAACTAAACGGAGCAGGATCCTCAGCCCAGGATTGGAGCAGACAAGGGAGTCCAGGGGCTAAAAACCCATACCTGGCCCAGAAACCTACTGCAGTGAGGCCGCAGAGCAAGAGCTGGCACACTAGAGGTATATGGGATGAAAAAGTAGAGCCCCACATCTTGACAACAAAAGATTTTTTTTAGGTACAAACTCTTCAAAGGTGACGTCAGCGGTTGTTTAGTGTAATATCTTCTCGCGGATGTCAAGTGAAACATGCATTTTCAGCCTCCACGCTACTTTCTAGAATGAAATGCCGGATGGTGTCATTTGTGTGCATCACCTCAGGAAGCTTGCTGCCAGTATTTTGTGTGGTGGAGCACACAGAGAGTCCAGCAGAGGGAGAGAGGAGAGAAGAACATGCTGAGTTTGTGTTGGTCAAGAGAGATCTGCTGTTCAACCAGCTGATAGAGATGGCCCTGCTGACCCTGGGCTACTCACACAGCTCCGCTGCTCAGGCCAAAGGTACACAACACACATCAAGACAGAGGCTGTGACAACAGTGGTGAGGAGGAAAAAAAATCCTTTTTTCTTAGCAGGAAGGAACTTTGAACAGAACCAGAGTCTGAGTGGGTGGCCATCTGCCATGACCCATTGAGTTGTGAAAGAAAGGGCAGGGGGGGGAGGGGGTAATAATAGTAATAATCATAAAACGTGTAATAATAATAATTGTAGTAGTGGGTGTTGAGCTGGATCATCGGGGCAGCAGGAGGCCTGTAATCAGTGTTCCAGATTATTGACGCTCCAGAGGCAGAAATAACGCAGCAGAAGGAGAGAGAAGAGTGATGGACTCATGGGGCGTGAGGAAGAAGAGGAGTAGAGAGACTCACAGTGCATGATGGGAAGCTCCCCAGCAGTCTAGCAGCATAACTAGGAGACAGCTAAAGATAATAGTTCTGCAGGAGAGGAGCCTAAAAGCCTGAAAGTTGCCCCCCATTCTACTTTTGGAGATTTTAGGACCACAAGTTAGCCTGTACTCTGCGAGTACTGAGTTCGAGTGGCGTAATAAGGTCTGATGAGGCAAACCATTACAAGCCTCGCAGGTGAGGAGAAGGATATTACCTTCTATTCTGTCATTGCAGGGAAGCTAATATGGGAGAAATATGAGCCTCTCTCTTTAGTTCTTGTCAGGACACGCGCAGCAGCATTCTGCATCAAGAGACTTGATAAATGCGTGGAGTGGTTTTCTGCATTTTAGGAACATTGTGTTGTTCTTGCGGTATTACATCAATGGATAAAGCCAACTCCTAAAATGTTCTCTGTACACGAGATAAAAGATGTGACCTAAACAAAGATAATTCAGAGATGGCTTCCGATATATTCTGCTGATTATCCAGGACTTTGGGTCTTTAAAGCAACCACTTTGTTTCTCAAGAGTTAATAGCAGTGTTACTCTGAGCTCCTTCCAGATGTCTGAGCTCCTAAACCCCAGTTATCCCTAAGGGATGGAACAACTACTCGTATCCGTGACCTCATTTTAATGGTCGATACATGAAATGCCAACTCTTTGTAGGGAACAAGACTCAGATATACTTGAACCCAGTCACTACTTAGCTAATACAAGGTAGCTGATACAGCACGACTGACTGTGTAAATATGTTTGCCGCAACAGCATTTCCTTATGTTTCCTTTGTCAAGCATTGTATCATTCAAGTGTATGCGTGTGTGCGTGTGTGTGCGTGATATCAGGTCTGATCCAGGTGGGCAGGTGGAACCCGATGCCTCTGTCTTGTGTAACAGATGCTCCAGATGCCACAGTGGCCGACATGTTGCAGGATGTTCACCATGTTATCACCCTGAAAATACAGCTGCACAGGTAGGGAGCAAAACATCTGCTCACATGTCTGTTTGCACGTACAGCGATGTTCTAGTTCCTGTCTTGTCCATGTGGAAACTTCTCCATGTTGACAAAGTTAAATTACCAGAAGGTGTGAATGTGACCCTGACAGAACTCAATCTAATGTCTATATTTTATTATAATAATGCATATTAAGGTTTTGTTTTTCTAAATTATTAATAAAAACAAGTCCTCTATTGTTGACGGTGGGATGGGGGAGTGTATTATTTCAAGATTTATAATTCGGACATGTTACGATGAAATTATTGGCCTTTTTCCGTGGCGGACATGTTTATGTGTCACCGAAGAGTCACAGGTGTTTCTAAGAACATTAACTTTCTATTCAAGTGTCCCAGTGAGCCAGTATGCATGAACCCAGTAGCCTGAAACTGATGGAGCTAAATGGAATTAAGCCATCATTAATTTTATTGAAATAGTTAAAGTTTCCTGTTCATTAAGATCCTTGAAAAAAAATGTGTGTGTGTGTGTCTGTATGTGTGTGTGTGTGTGTGTGTGTGTGTGTGTGTTTGGGAGCAAATTAACGTGATGCTTGTTAATTCCTCACACTAAAATACAAATGAAGATTGTACACACGCGTTCTCATGATCTGTAGAGAAGCTTCAGTGTTTTTATCACGGCCATCTTTGACCAGCTGCCCCAAACTGGAAGACTTGCCAGCTGAGCAGTGGAGTCACTCGACGGTGAGGAACGCCCTGAAGGAGCTCCTCAAGGACATGAACCAGAGCTCCTTGGCCAAGGAGTGCCCTCTGTCCCAGGTACAACACACACACACACACACACACACACACACACACACACACACACACACACACACACACACACACACACAAACAAACACACACACACACACACACAAACACACACACACTCAAACGGAAATGAGGTGTGCGTGTATGCCTTTGCTATACCCTGCAAAACTGTGTGTGTCTTTGCCGTGTGAAACAGAGGAAGTGTGTGGTCCAATAGTTCGGTCCAGATGCAGAGGTAGATAAGGTGAGGGGCCAGAAATGATGCAGAGAAAGAAATAGATGGTGATCTTTATCTCCCCCCCGACTGCTGCCTATCTTGATTCTTCTGAATAAATGCCAGCCTGTCACTCTATCTGTCCATCAGCCTCACCCTCTGTCTCACTCTCACTCCATCTGCCTTTCACACATTCAGCCCTCTATTCTGCACTCGTGTCTGATTCAGCAGTAAATCACATCAAATCTGGTTTGAAGATCTCTGGCATTACTGGCAAGTCATCCAAGCTAAACCACCACTCGAATGGAATAGAAATACCAATTACACGTATTTACAATTTATAGCTGAGGCTCAGCTAAATGATTTACAAGGCAAGAAGATAGTTTTAGAGTGTTTTTGATATGTATTGATGAGTTGCGAGTTGCATCCAGTCTCACTGTGAACCATTTATCTGAACTGGGCCTGACTCACTCTCCCATTTACACTTCTGTCTTCCAGCGACAACTGGATCATGCATTTGTAAGCAGATACTCTCTCTCTCTCTCTCTCTCTCTCTCTCTCTCTCTCTCGCTCTCTCATGCAAACACATGGAAAACAAACAGGAAGTAAAGCAAGACACAAGAGGGTTTTTCAAAATAAGACAGAAACCAAAGAAGATCAAATACAAGAGGGGACAGTAAAAGAGTTCATATTAAAAGTACCAACTGAAAATCAACAGATAAAGCGAGACTGGGACTGTGATCATCCTGACCTGCCCCCCCCCCCCAAAAAATAAAATTGGCCTTTAAGTATAGTGCTTGAATAAATGTAGTTAGTTCCATTCCACCAGGGGTATACTAGCACATCCAGACAATTGATTTCACATGAAACAGCATTTCAAGATTTTCTCTGGATGAATATTCATACTTTAGATAGATAGATAGATAGATAGATAGATAGATAGACAGATAGATAGATAGATAGATAGATAGATAGATAGATAGATAGATAGATAGATAGATAGATGAACTTTATTGATCCACAACAGGGAAATTTGTGTATATATTGTTTATATATATCAACTTAGTCTATCTGTTATTTTGCCTACAAGTCTATAGAACAGGCTGATCAAGAGAAACTGCTCACTCTGTCCTGCAAATTCTTTCCTGCTTTGCATCATTAAGGACTGACACAAGAAGATCCATCCATCCCTCATATCTTCTCTCTCTCTCTCTCTCTCTCTCTCTCTCTCTCTCTCTCTCTATTACTCCATGTACTCCCTCTCTTGTTTTTAAGAAGTAGATTAAAATAAATACGAGAAGATGAAAGGTATAATCAGATGTTAAGATTGCACAGGATGGTCTTTGGGGGAAACTGTGTGTGTGTGTGTGTGTGTGTGTGTGTGTGTGTGTGTGTGTGTGTGTGTGTGTGTGTGTGTGTGCCTTGGGAAATGAGTGAGTGAGAGACAGTCTCTGATGACCTCTAGTGTTTTGTTTGATTACTCTCTCTCTCTTACACACTCACTCACACACACACACACACACACACACACACACACACACACACACACAGCTCACACACTGACACACTCATCTGTCTTTATTATCCTATTTACCTGGGGGTCTTTTTAATAACACAGATCTGAGTTCATTAATATCAGATGTGTGAACAGCTGAGACTCATAGCAGGAGCTCTGGAAATATAATAAATTTATATTGTCTCCCTCCTGTGTTTCAGAGTATGATATCATCTATTGTAAACTGCACATACTATGCAAACGTCTCAGCAGCCAAGTGCCAGGAGTTCGGTCGATGGTATAAGCTGTTCAAGAAATCTAAATGCACAGGTGAGGATTCAGTAAAACCTCAAAACAAGAAGCCCTGCAGCTTCCGTACCGTACTTACACACTGCTAATAATACTGTTATAAGATTCTGCACAGAAAAAAGAAAAGTGCTGTTGAACGATTAGGCGAAACACTCCAACAAGGCAATTATGGTGTTAAATTTTGTGATATCATAAATAAAATACATCTTGTGTCACTTTGCTTGGTTATCAAGTTAGAAACGCACGTGACCTAGCGATTCCTTTGAAATGTGTATTTTTAAAAATTGAGCATCCAAATTCAAACTAGAACGAAATGAAACCAAAAGCCAAATATGCAGCGCTGTTTTAAAAAATAACAATGTAAGTAATAGCAATAGAAATAAACTTTTCCAAAAATAAAGCCACTTATGCAACATTTGTGCAGTATCAATCAAAATGGGTTTGGTTTGGTTTTGCAGTTATAGAACTGCGCCCACTGACATTGCAATTCAGTCAATCAGTTGTGTTTTGAACTACAACTATGGTTTGTTGAATAAAGTGTGTGAAGTGTGTGTATGAAGCCACTGCATTTATTTTGAGTGCACAGCGACAGCGTACTAAAAAAAAAAAAAAAAAATCACCTATATTTAGAATGTATTGGTTTCTTTTGAGATTCTTCATCATGTCACTTTCCATGTGAACACATTATATGTTTTTAACCTGCAGTGAATTCCAGCATTGTTTTGAATTTTTGCATCGCACGTGAGTGATTTAATCATTGTGCTTCTCCTGCTCCAGATGCTGACGGCTTCTCGGTCCAGTCAACTCATATCACCCTCACTCAACAGTCCGTCACTGGCAGCCCAGCTGACCAAGGCTCCAGCCTTCTCTTCCCTCCTGGAGGGGTGGCCAACATGTGTGGCCGAGCCCCCCTCGGTCTACATCCCTCTGGGCTGGCAACCCAGTCCCTCAGCAGGTCTCAGCAGCTAGTAATGACACAGATTCTCAACCAGCAGTACGCTGTTCGCCTCATGTTGGCAGGCCAGGGTCTCTCACCGTCTCCACAGCAGTATCTCAACCACCCGCCTGTAGGGAGGCCGCCAGCCAAGGTTTTCTCCAAAATCCCTGACTCACAAGGCCCACAGCAGGCGCAGTGTGGCCCAGGGGGAGGCACCGCAGGAGGGGCGCAAAACCAGTCATCCGGTCTGGGGCCAGCTGATGTGCCGTGTGATATCTACCAGTGTGTGCGTGAGGAACTGAAGAGAGCCGGCATTTCCCAAGCCGTCTTTGCCCGGGTGGCTTTCAACAGGACTCAGGTATGGAAGCAGGCAGAGGGAAGGTATTCCTAGATGGTCATAAATGATTATCTTTCTGCAGTACTTCTTGGTGTTGTAGTATTAGATAGGTGTGTGTACATGTGTTTGATGGTTGGCACATTGGTATGGCCTTTGCCGCAATGCCCCTCCCCCATGAGCATGTGTGTGTATGTGTGGTTGTGCCAGCTCTCTGCAGCACAAAGCCGGTGCCAGCAGTGAAGCAGCTGCTGGGCCAACTAATCACAAACCCTTGGAGAAATGTTGTCTCCCTCTCTAGTTCTTCTTTTTCACTGCACCTCCATCTTGCCACCTTTCACTCTGGCAGCCTTTCTACTCATTTAATCACTACCTTTTATTGTCATTCCATTTTTTTCCTTCTAATATTTCACCTTTCTTTGCCTCACTTTGATATCTCCCGCCACCATCGGCTGTAACTCTAAAATGCTACATTATCTGGGTCATTATCTTACATTACGCCAGCACACCCATAGAAATGAGGCTCAAAGGACAGGCTTAGACCGTTATTAGTATTACCATCATTACCGTTATTATCGTTTTCATCACAACAAGCAGAGAAAGTTATTACCCATAGCCATGTTTCCCCATTGCTGGGTCCAAGGTTCTCCAGCGCCAGCAATACAAGATGGGCATGATGCCAAGATGCCATCAAGAAGTGAAGGGAGCATTTGTCATTGTGCAATTCATGTTAAGACTCCGCGCCATTAGGAAGGCAGCGTTTGCCGGTGGATCCGAAGATGAGCCATGATTTGAATAGGAAGGCCGTTTACTCCCGTGCCATCTCTCTACCAGCATGAAATCTGATTTTATTTCAGGAACAAAGAGCTACCGTCGGCATTAGATGTTTGAAGGCCTGCCTGTATAGACTGATGCACTCAGATGATGCTACCTCCGCTACAGGCGTGCAGCAGACTGGAAACTGGCTGTAAAACGCTTGCAGCTGTGAAACACTAAACCACAGCAACTTGTCAAACTTAGATGCTGATGGATTAGAAGAAAAATGCCTTCAGGTCAATGAGATACCTTTATGTAAAGATGATGGGAATATCCCCTATCTTTGATCTTAAATTTATCACTCCAGATCATCCAGCTGTTGTGAAACGGTTTACAATTTCAGTTCCATATCGATCTAAAGCCATTCCCTCTCCTGTGACATATGAGAGGATATCACTCTCATCTGTGTATTTAGCTGTACTGAACTTACAATGACATCTGTCTACTTAAATACATGTTTGCCTCCTTTGTTTTGTTTTATTCACACCTTAAAATGTGTCATATTGTAAAAGATGAGTTCAGCATGTTCAGAAACATGAACGTTCCTGCTGAGAGTTCCATGAGAAGTACAAGCGAAACACCGTCACCGAGGCAAACCCTCCTGACAAGAAAGTGCACATGCGTATTCGGTGGAACAAACAATATATCAGCTATCAGTTGCCTAAAGTAATGATCTAAAGGCTGTATAGAGTAGTGTAGGAATGAGGTGTAAAAGCCAGAAGTAAGTTAGCATGGTTGCCCAGTTCCCTCGTTTCAAAGTGATTGGGATTTTTTAATGTTTTTTTAATTTGATTTGGTTTGATGTCTAAAATGATGTCTGTATTTAACTCAAACTTAACATAATGTCATCTTTTGGAGTATGGAATGAAATTGTTCCTGTGTTTCAAAACCAGCAGTTGCTAACAAGTGGGTAACAAGTGGTGCATAACATTACAATAGCTTTCTTCTTCTCATGATTTCATTTACACCGCAAACATCCTAAAAGCGGTGTTCATTAGATGAGGTTATCATGCAATCATGCTCAAAATTTTGTTTGTTTGCTGATGTAAACTCCTGGGTTGGTTAACAAAAATATAGGTGCAGCACTGTGTATACATCAGTATGGCTGAATGAAATCATATCAGTGCGCCGTCTATACACGCTTGTGTGTTTATGTGTTCACCAGGGCCTGCTCTCAGAGATCCTGCGTAAGGAGGAAGACCCTAAACATGCTTCCCAGTCTCTGCTGGTCAACCTGCGGGCCATGTACAGCTTCCTACAGCTCCCAGAGACTGAGAGGGAACGCTTGTACCAGGAGGAGAAAGAAAGAAGCCTCACTGGATTCACACCCAGCTGCAACAACACGCCACCCAGATCCACACAGGTTGGATGGCAGATAGTCAGAGAGTCGTGCAATCACAAATTATTCTCGCACACCTGGTGGCAAACATGTCAAGTAATGTATTTCTCGCCCCCCAAAAAAAGAAATTTATAAGAATACCGACAGAGGGCTCATTAAACTACTGTAGAAGTATTCCTGACTGTTCAATCTTTATCAGCGATGATAAAACACAGTTGATGATTTGATGAATGCATAAGGAGTCCTCTGGAAATGGAGGGTCATTGCCTTGCTGCCTCAGTGGACCTCATTAGGAATTACTGGATGTACCTGAAATGTCCTCATGCAGTAGCATTTGTGTGACATTAGCACACTTAGCTAAAGGTAGGTAGGTATCATTGTTCCCCTCTACCCCCGTTTGAACTTGTGTATATATCTATATCTATATCTATCTATCTATCTATCTATATATCTATATATATATATCTATATATATATATATTTATTTATTTATATATATATATTTTTTTTTAATATATATATATATATATATATATATATATGTATATAGCTCCCTTTGTTGACCCAATAAGGGCTACTTTCTGTCACCAACTCTGTCGTCTTTCTCTAGGCGCGACTGTCACCAGTTACACCTGACAGAGGTCTGAGGACAGACACTTGTGTTCTCAGCATCAGTTCTTCCATCTATGAGGAGATCCAGCTTGAAATGAGGCGAGCCAAGGTGTCTCAGGCCCTGTTTGCAAAAGTAGCTGCCTCCAAGAGTCAGGTATGCCTCCTTGTTCCCGATCACACTGGCACGAACCAATCACACTCCTACTAATGTTGATCCACAGATCATTTTAGGTCATATAGTTGATATTGTCATGAAAAAGATGAAATATTTTTCCAAATGTGAATGTAGCATATAAAGGCAAAATCAAAATCCCTCATGTACAGCCAAAATAGCTTAGACTTTTGCACTATTTCTGTAGTTCCATTGTTCAAATTTAGTGTCCAAAATGACTCGGCCCCCTCAGTTAGAGAAGGGAGGGTGAATGTGTGTGTGGAGGAAAAGCCCAGATGATGAACCAGCAGCTGCTCTCTGCAGAGGACTATCATTAGTGCATCAGGCTGCTTTTGTGTCCTAAATAATCGCTTTAATAGTCGCCATACAAAAAGACAAGCACAGGCACGCGCGCACACATACACACACACACACACACACACACACACACACACACACGCACGCGCACGCACACACACACAGGCTCGCACGCGCACGCACACACACACACACCACTTATCTGTGCACATAGACAAACATGTACACACTATCACAGAATACACACAAAGGCAAACAAATGCACTAATACACATACACACAGGCATGATTTGAGTGTTTATTGTTCTCATTTGTATGGCGGACCCATAAGCTTGTTATTGCCTTTTGTTTTGAGGATAATTTCCCTTCATGGAATGGGGGGATTTCAGCTGTCTCGTTAGCTTTTCCTCTCACTTCTTTCTTTTTTCTTTCTTTCTTTCTTTCTATGAATATCAATATCAATATGCTTGGAGGTCAGTCAGCGGTCATGACAGAAGAGACAGGTGGTCCAAAAAGCCCTTAGGTTTTTTTTCCCTATCTTTTCCCTGGCATCGGTTCTTACTTTACTTTCACTCCGTTCTTTTTAACTCTCTCTCTCTCTCGCCCTCACTCTCTCTGTATTAAACGGCAGTTTGGCAGACAGATCCATGCTGGATCTCTGTTTTATCTGCACGGTGCATCTGGATGGTATTGTGTGCTAGTGTTGGGCTGCAGCCAGGTGTGTGCGTGCGTGCTTGTGTGTGTGTGCGTGTGTGTGTGTGCGCGAATGTGCGTGTGTGCGTGTATGTGAATCTGCTCGCAAATGCATGAGCCAGTTCATGAATCTGAAACTAGTTTTGGCTTTAAATTCTTCGATCTGCCACTCGCCTTCTCCTCTTGACACAGCAGTGAATTCTAACTAATGAGAAAATCTCACCATCTATTTTTGGTTTTGCCAGTAGAGCATCTAAACTCTGCAAAACTATTTTATGTTCTTGAATGCTGACATTTACAAAGATGCTTTACAGTCTGAACTAAGTTAAAATAAGTGTGAAATATAACCTAATTTATAAGTTCTATGCCAAAACAGTGTGGGGAGTGGCTGTGAGGGGGCTGACATTTATATCACGTATGTTGAATTTTCTCAGTCATACCAAATGTTGTTTGTCTCTTTATGCAATCAGGACAGTTGCACAGTGATGTTAGCTTAGCATACCTCCAATAGCAGGTAGCATTGGGTTCAATTTGCTGCTCCATTTAAAGGCAGGTAAACTTTCATACTATTTCCTGTTAACTTGCACCTACTGACAAATAGGGATTCGCAACAAGCAACAAGAGATTTTGTACTGACACCTACCTTTACCAAACTACAATAATAATTCAAAGAAGTTATGAAAGTGGTACGCATGATAGTGACATGATGAGGAGTTTTTTGAGGTAGATCCAGGATCCTCAACCTGAGGTATGTGTACTCCTAGAGGTACACACAGTAATGTCATGGGGGTACCCCAAAAAATCTTACATATAATCCTTCATCAAATATAAACCAGTGTTTGATGTTTTTCCCTCACATACTCTGTGAAGACCTGCTCTTACTCTTCCTCTGATTGGCTCTCCAGCTCCACATGCGTAATGGCACAGAGTACTAGCCAATCAGAGGCAGACTAGGGACATCTCTGGATGCACACAGGTGGGGATTCATTCCACCTCCCCGTATGATGCCAGGGGAGAGCTCCAGGCTGCTGGGGGAGCCCCCCTTACCCTAACTGATGGCTCTGACCCTTCCAGACAGTTTTTACCATCAATAAGCTTTTCTCATTGACCAATCATAAAAAATAAGGTCCTGTAGCACCCAATATGTAGCTTAACTTGCCCAAATATGGATAAATGGTTGAAATAATCTCACCCTTCGCCCATGAGAGAAGCAAAAACATCTGAAGATCCAACAATTGGAACCATCTGCTCAAGGACACCCTGACAGAGTTAGCATTAATGTTAGCAGGGCTAGCCTAGCCCTTGTTAGTTCAAGTCTTCAAAGCCTGCTTCATCGAGAGATCAGCAGTCACTCACCTCTTCACAAGTGGTCTTGTCACCCTTCGGTATACAAAGGAAGCACGTCAACATTAATATGAGCCAACGTCCAGGACTGATTCTGAGCAATTTCAGCTGATTAATTCTTTCACTGTGCTACACATCCACCGTGTCACACAGTTAGTAGCTCGGCAGCAGATCATTAATGAACAGAGTTATCAGATTATGGCCGGTTGTGCAGCTTTTATGGTCTCTCAGCAGGCTCTGATGATTCAGCACAGATTCAGTGGAGTCTGTCAATTTTAAAGATTCACTGATAGAGTTTTGTTTGTGGCAGCTGTTGTTGAAATAGCTACAAATTAAATGAAGTACTGTAAGTGGCATACTTTTGAAAAGTTTTGTTGCTTTTACATGCTCAACTGCAGAGGTATCAATGCACCAATATTGTTGTATATGTTACATAACATGTAATGACCGTTTATGTTCAGTCTTACACAGTGGATTATTCTGCCAGCTCTTGTGTGTGTGTTTCCTGTAGGGTTGGCTGTGTGAACTGTTACGCTGGAAGGAGGATCCAAATCCTGAGAACCGAACCCTGTGGGATAACCTCTGCATGATTCGGCGGTTCCTCAGCCTGTCCCAAACTGAACGGGACGCCATTTACGAACAGGAGAGTATCAGCATGCCTGCACAGCACTGCAACGAGCGGCGAGCACTGCTCAGCAATGACAGCGCATTGGTAAGGCTTCAGAAACATGTAGACTTTATAGTTTTACACACATTATTGAGGACAGTGACTGAGTTTTGGTGGAGGTGGGTTGCAAGGCAGCATGCCGGTGAAGAGGGAAGAGCAGGCAGACCGATGCAGCTTGAATAAGTCTGAGTGTCATCTGCCAACAGAGTGTGCTATGCTCCTTTTCAGTTTGTCATTATTAAGACCTGAAAGGCTGGTATTCATCATACCACCAGGAATTTAAGAAAGACAGTTTCTGATTGATTCTAACCTTTTTTTCTGTCTCCTCAGCATCAGCGCAGCTCTATGCTGCTGCAGCAACACCATCTCCAGCCCCACCAGCCCCTGCACCCAGAGGCAGGACCTCATTTGTCTCCACAGCAACCATGCACTGCATCCCCAGCTGAGACTGAGGCTGGGGTCAACTGGGGGCAATTAAGACTACGTTTGCAGGGGAGGGCTAGTAGTAATAGTGAGAGAGGGGACATTAAGGCCTCTATTGAGGGGGGAAGAGGAGACAGGGGCATTGTGGGTGGAGACTGGGGTTGTACAGGGAAGATTAGGGACAAATGGGCAGATAGCATGGAGCAGGTGAGTGATGGAACTGTAAATGGGGAAGGAATAAATGAGAGTGTCATAGATGGAACAGAGGGCAAGTTTAAGGACAAGCCCTCTGTGAAGTGGCCCAGTGTGAAGGATGAGGACCGAGGAAGAGTCGGGGTTTGTGATAATGAGGTCGAACATCAGGGTCAGGCCCAAGGTGTGGGGTTAAAATTATCTCATGAAGCTCTGGGAATCTTGCAGAGCTTCATCCAGGATGTGGGCCTCAACCCAGATGAAGAGGCAGTCCACACCCTGTCGGCTCAGCTCGGTCTGCCCAAACACACCATCCGCAGCTTCTTTATCAGCCAAGACTGCAGACAGAGTCATGACCAGCGTCATTACAGAAGCCAGATCCAAGAACATGAGCAAGAATACCAGCATGGCTTTGTAGACAAATCTACAGCAGCCAAAAGAACTGAGGAGCAGGAGGAGGAGGGTGGCGCAAAGACTGAAACAGAACAAACGGAGGAGGAGGAGGAGGAGGAGGAGGAGGAGGAGGAGGAGGAAAGGAAAACAGGGAGAAACGACATTAGTAAGATAATGACTTTGAAAGGGTTGACTGCTGGCACTCAAACTTTTCCCCCTACGAAGGAAGAACACAAGAGCAACATCTAACCCACCATCCAAGTACACTGAACAGCGTTTGAAAGAGCCATATGTTCTCTGTTCTTCTTTGGTTCACATGCAAGTCAAGCATACTGTCACTATGCTTTTGGTATTAATGTGTTTTTAAATGTGTGTCCTTAAAAAGACTTGAGTTTTATTTGTATACCGCAGAAGAATGCTGGTGTTGATAGACGTACATTCACTGAAAAACAAATCTGTGATGAAAGGTTACCTGGTGCACTGGAGACAGAAAATAGCTGTACAGATGTTACTGTTACCTGTGGTTTCTGTGTAGATACTAAATGTGAATGGAAAGAGCTTCAGATTACTTTTCACTGGTTATTCCAAGAAATTATAGCAGTTTGACGAAATTGAAATTCTAGAAATATTCACGCCAGAAATGCCTTGTAGAAAGCAGCACTGCCTGTTTGTTTTTCTATTATCCATAAATCCCTACTCTTTTTGTTAATTTAGAGGTGATTTTAAACTTTGCTCTCAAGAATATCCTTTAAACTTCTTGCATTGTTTTTGGCCGTAAAGTAAAAGAGAAATTTCTGCCTCCGTTTTACATGTGTCTTAGAAAAAGTAACACTTAGTAGGTTTAAGTAAACCATTTATGCTAAATTATGATCTTTGAGGAAAGTATTGTTAGGTTAGATAGTGTTGATAGAGTATTTCGCATTTGGAACAAATCCTATTTGAAGTGATCTGAGCAGACTACTACAGTGTAAAGTATCTCAATTTTTAGAACTGCAAGAATCCACACTTGTCACTTTATGATCATTGATTTAAGTTAATATCCAATTGCTGCCTGAGGAAAACATAATTTACCATAATTCTATAAATGCATGAATTAGTAAATCCCAGAAAATTGCAGTTGTGTTATGTTTACATGTCTCGTGGTTGTCATGATACTTGACGGGTTCTTCCTAGGCTAACGCTCCACCAAAACATCAGGTGTGTATTCATCACCAAATGTAGGTTTTTCAGAAGAAAAGAAACAATGGCACTGGAAATCAGTTTAGCTTCTTTTTGGTGTTGGGTTCTCCCACGTCATGTGACATCATGTCAGATTTGGTTGGTGGTTTGGATGGAGGGATGACGGCGGGTCCCTTTCAAGTCCGTTTGGCCTTTCTTCATGTTTTCCCTCTCCAGTTGTGCATCCCTCATTCACCTTACATGGCTGCCCTGGTCACATGACACATTTTGTGTGTCCCCCGCCAAAGGAGCCTAACCGCCTCTCTGCTGGCATTGTTGTCAGCCTCTATTTTTAACAGATGAAAAGGTACCACCGCTTTAAGCCATGTTAAAAGGTCGTGAAATGGGTTTTTAAAACTAATTTTGGGGGCTGCTTGTTAGCACGCATCATTTAGCGAAACCGTGACATAGACCTGAAGCGTGCTGTATTGGACAGGTGCGTTCACGGTGTTTGTGTGCAGGCTACGCCACTTCGTGTCCTGTGTGCACTCAGAGAGCAGAGATCTTTGTCAGGGTTTGTATAGGAGAATGTGTTTTTTTCCATCTGTCTCTGAATGTAATGGTTTCTTCCTCGACCCCGTGCTTCACCTGTGTTTTAGTTTTTTTGAAATCCCACCTGTGTGTTCATGGAATGCCACTGCCTCCTTGTCAAAAATAATAACGAAGAACTGACTCTAACAACCAATCGCTCTTATTTACGTCACACTAGCAGAGGAATTGGATGTGCAAAATGTCCATGTAAATTCATGGAAGAACTTCGTGAAAGACTGGGGTGTGACTAAGCTTTTATGTGTGAAAATTGTCAAGAATCTCAATCGTAAGTGTTTGTATTACTTCAGTCTGTTCTAGCCATCTGAGCTTCCAGGAGAAAATACCTTTGTTTGTTTCAATGCAATTAATAAAAATTTGTATTTATATGAGGCCTGATCAAAAACTGTTAGTCAAGAAATCAGTAGTTCACAAAGATCCCTTTCATATTAGGCGAATGGGAACTTTTCTCACAAACAACAGTGATGTGTTACTCATAAAACAGGGCTATCTCACAGGCTGAGATAGTTGGGAGGATGCTGTGCCATTCTTGCTTTATAACGGTTAAAGAAATAGTTGTTGTCATGTTTTAAACTCTGCCTGTATTTATCAAAGGATATCGTGAGAATTTGCTCCTTAATTGTTTTTCCTTCTCTCCTCTCTGTGTGTATTAGGAAGCTGAGGCACTCAGTGACCAGCCGACAGCTAGTTAGCTTAGCACAATGAATGGTAGTAGATGGGATGTGTAGCATACCTCTATGTCTGAGTTCATATAAATCAGAGGTCAGGGTCTCGGTGTGTCCAGATGTTATCTTCCTCATCCTCTCTTGCAAAGTCAGCCACGATTACAGGCAGGAAGGTAGTTCCAGCTGTGCATCTGACTCAAAAACTACAATATCTTGCTATTTTAAAACTGTTATTTCACAGCAAAAGTTTTCCACAGTGTTACTTCTATTAGTGCATGTAGTGACTGTTTTGGCTGTGTGAACTGCTTCCGTGGAAGGAGGATACAAGTCCTGAGAACTGAACATTGTGGGATAACCTGTGAAAAGTGTATTTGAGGACTTTTGCTTCGCTGAACTTCCCACCATCCACCATTTATCGTGCTAAGCTACTAGCAGCTGGTTTCTTAGTGTCTCAGCTTCCTGGTGCAGCACAGAGGAAAGACGTGTATCTATCCTCTTGTCCGTCTCTGGGGGGGATGGTATATAACCATATTTCTAAAGAAGTCGGCACGTTCCTTTAAGCGTTACCCTCATCTGAGTTAGAAAAATATGGGCCCTGGTTTTGGGTTGCTAAATTGCAACAAAGGGCAATTTGTAAACATTTGATGCGGAATTCCACCCGCTGAAACTAATATTGAAGATTATAAAACAAACAAAAAAATGAGTCTCATATATCAGTATTTTGAGACAGAGCAGAGGCAGACTATAAAGAGTCTCATTAAAGTTTAATAAGTAGTTCAAATGTCAACCATCTGTATTGGTTTTATTCGGATGTTATATTATACCATGACTCAGTCTGCGTTGTTCAATCGGTGTCATTGTTTCCAGAAATCAGACAATATTCTTCTGTGCTGATCAGCAGGCTGTCTGTACCAGTGGCTGCGTCTCTCTGCAGTCACATGCCCCTCAGTGCCGACACTGTTTTTCTCCTCTTTTATTTCATTCCTCTGTAAGGTGTTTGTGCCCCCCCACTCCCCCTTCTACTTCTCCTCCTTCTCTCCTTGGGACCTTTCTTATTGCTGCTCCCATACTGTATTCAGACAGCATGGGCATCAGAAGCACCATTTGGTCAGAATAGCGTTATAGAGCAGTTCAATAACGCAATGCTCTTTTCTTGTCGTCTGTTTCCATGACGATGCCTTCATCGAGGCCAAGGAGAGGCCATGAAAGCCTCATCATCAGTGATATTAGCCATAATAACCATGATAATGGCGCTCTTCAAATGCCATGGCTACAACGACGACAACGAAGATGATGATGGTAATCATTTTGGCTGCATTGTGTTAATACATGCACACACACACACACACACACACACACACACACACACACACACACACACAACTACCAACACACACATTTGACTCATTAATGCTATCGCCATGGACTCTGTCTTTTTCCCATCATGCTTTGTGTTTGTGTTTTCAGATGAAAGCACTTGATGATGAAGGTGTTTGGTATTTAAAATCACTCGACAGACAAACTTGACTTGCCTGACCCTGAAAATTGCTGTAATTAAGTCTCCATAAAACTGAGCTAATTAACCCTCGCGTTGTCGAGCCCCATCACTGTTTATTCATAATGTCTTGCACATTAGATCACAACTCTACTTCCAGATTAACAGTCACATCACGCTATCTGTTTTATTCTAATAAATTGTTGTTGTTTTTTTTAACGTACATAAGAACCCGGAAGCGGGACAGCTAGGAGATCTCACGAGGTTTAATCAAGGAAAGGGAAAAATTAAAAATTACAAAAAGGATAGAGGGGTAATTCTTCAACATAAATAAACCCATTTCCTCTGCTAGACCCTGCATTTCCCATAATGCATCTTG
Source organism: Aulostomus chinensis (assembly GCF_037954235.1). Classification (NCBI taxonomy): domain Eukaryota; kingdom Metazoa; phylum Chordata; class Actinopteri; order Syngnathiformes; family Aulostomidae; genus Aulostomus; species Aulostomus chinensis. The sequence continues at coordinate 14,273,030 of NC_141341.1, forward strand.
CAGTGATACTGTCTCCCAGTAGACCTCCCACACATGGTTGTGTCTCAGTTTGCTTTGCAGGATTTGTGGTTTGAACTCGTATTCTCATTCTGTAACGACTCAGTGAATCGTGTGATGTCATTTAGCCTCTTTTAACCATTAATAGTTAGGCTATAGTTCAGAGGGACAGCCACCTGTGGTCCTTTTCACCTTTTGTTTTCATCGTTGATGACGGTAATTATGATTATGATGATGATGATGATGATGATGATGATTATCAGAGTGGTCGAAAGGGTTGATCTCATTGTCTCTGCACTTGTGTATTATCATCTGTGTCACGGCTGTGAGCTGGAATGAACTACAGACAAAAACAAACTACACTAAAAAAAATTAGCGGGCAACACCAGGCAAACTGTCTGGAGTCCATTTCACCTCAGATTCAACATAAATATCCAGCTCACTGTGCTCTAGAGCTGACTGGACTGTAAAACTCTGACTTCCTGGATATTTTACTATCTTGTAGACACTTCAAAATACAGCCTTGAAAGACTGAGGTAAACAATGCTTCAATATGGACATGAGATGAGCTAAAAAACGTGGCCGCCCTCAATCAAAAAACTTCACAAAAGAATACAGTTTTACTGCAACAATAGAATAATGTAGTTCACGTGCTTTTGTACCACTTCATGTCGTTCACGGCCATTTTCCTACTCACCACCATCAAGTTTGTCAACATATCAATCAGCTGCCAAGAAATCAATCCGATAATATCTTCTTGACAAGAATTATTCAGGCAAAAGTGGAAAATGTACAACACAAGACACAGAAAACACAAAATCTATAAAGACAGGCCCCAGCACGTGTCACGTTAGAAGAACCTCCACGTCGCCCGATCACAACTCTACTGACCTCATGCGTGGTTTGGATAAGCTTTTGGAACAGTTAACAATCACAAACTGAATCGGTGGACTTTGATTTCAAAACCGTCCCTGTTGTGCAAAATATGTTTGCAGGTAAAAATTATTTATTGACCATTTGTCTCTTCTTGCGAAGTGGAAGTTCTTCACATTTCATTATTCTAAAGTTGAAATTTCCAACTTGGAATTCTGAAATTCCCACTTGAACTGGAAAGCAGCAGTCAAGTGTCCTGACATGGTGCAAATCAGGACTTCAAGGGCACTTCAATAACAAGAGCCCTCAAACCGTATTACAATGCAATATTAAATACTGTGTGTGTGTGTGTGTGTGTGTGTGTGTGTGTGTGTGTGTGTGTGTGTGTGTGTAGAGGGGGGCATTACTGAGAGGTTCTGCACCGCTGCCTGACTTTAAGCAATACAAACGCCAAACTTGTAGTTTCAAAGCAAACTAATGAGTGACTTTGCCACTATTTTTACAGCCTGTAGTTCCCAAAACTGTTAAAATGTTGACTGCATTTAAAAAAACAATAATACTATTAACGTTAAAAAAAAAAACTAGGCTGAGTTGTGTTATGCATGGTGTTTTGCGATGTGACTGGAGGTATAACAGCACTTTCAACCTGTTTGCACGCTGCAGCGACGTCAGCCTCAGCACCCTGGTCACATGACTCGTCAGCTGGTCTTCTGCACATCCGCCTGACCCCGCGACTGTTTACAAATGTCCAACAGTCCGAAACAGCAGAATGAAGAGTTTTGCGTGATTGAAACGGGTATTATAGACGTAACTGTGTATGGATCACCACTCTACTGTCGAGCCATGTGAGTATTCAAGGCGGGAGAAAGAGTGTGTTACGACTTTGCGGCTGCGCGTGTCGGAAGTAACGACAGGCCTTGCTGCAATGTGCTAACAGCCGGGCTAACGTCACTTTAGCTTACCTGCTTCCTGTCTCCTTTCGTCATACACGAAGAATACAGACCACGACAACTTGTTCTATAGTTTTATCTGAGGTAGCTGATATGTTTTGTAGTATTGATAGCTAACAGGGTACACGCACGGTGTGTCGTTTGGCATTTTGCCCTGCCTGCATCGATAATACCAGAGGTGGTGCATCAAAGCCCGGACGCTGCGTTCTATGTCCAATTTTCAGAGTTAGCTTTGAGTAACAACGCTAACAGTGGATCAGGAAATGTACTTTTCGCTTTACGTGTGCAGTTAGCTTTTGATCTGCCATTTCCTTGGAGTTGTGTTCTGCTGTGAGACGTAGTTTTTGAGGGGTTAAAGCTGTGAAGAGGTTTGGTAGGAGAGCTAGCATCTCTGGCTTCATAGTTTGACCTGGGGAGGGATTATCACGCTGCTGAACTGCGTTCGGGTTGAGTCTGTGTTATTTTGGTGGTATATTCCTGTAGCCTTGCACACAAAGAGGAAATACATTTTAATTTATGTTGAATGTCACAGTGTTTCCAAAAACCTACAGTGTGTTCCTGCATGTTTCTTCTTTTTGCATATTGCTAATATGTCAGTTGATCTGCTAATTCTGTGAAAAGGATCCCTTTAGGATATTTGATTTTTGTCCCCCTCCCACCAAAACAGATTTGTCCTCCTTGACTTTGTTTCGGACCACCTCGCACCTGTCCACGTCCCCCTCTCGATGTCGGGTCCTGTAAGAACTGGAATCCGGAGCTCCCTTACATGTACACAGAAGCGTATCTGTCAGCGTTTTATCTCCAGTCATGTATTTGCTAATTGAATCATTCAGGTTTCAGTTAGTTTATGGTATTTGCCAAAGATAAGGTCCCGCTCATGCTCCCAGCATCTTGTGGAGCATGTGACTGAGGAAGGCTCCTGGCCTCTAGCTGTATGTGGAGGCCGAGGCATGTGAGTTTGTTTAGGGTTTTTTCCTACTTCTTCCTCTTCTGCTCCTTTCAGAACTGCAATCTGCCAATCCGACTCTCGCTGAAAGCTCGCCAAACCCTTTGTGAATATCCATACTTGGGAAAAGTCGACACACGTTGTGTCTTCTTCTGAATTCACTTTACATCTGATGCCTGAACAATGTCCGAACAGAAATTCAGTCTGGAGTACTTTAAGATTTACGCTTGTCTGAACAGAAATGTACAGCAGTCAGTCATTTCTAATTGGACGCTCTTTAGACTCTCCAGTAGAACATTCAATAGAGTTGACTAATCTGGGTTTAGCTTCAGAATAGTTTAGCCTTTGTGCCTTTCAGCTCCTAGCACACTGAATCTTTTTTTTTTTTTTTTAACCCTCCATGCATTGAACATGAGGTGGCGTCTCAAGAGCAAAGCCGTCCAGTGAACTTGTCTGAAGCTGATGAATGGCGCTTCCCACCACTTCAACTATCAGCTGATCGACGGCTCGGACATATTTATCCTGACACGGGAGAATGTGATGCTGTGGTTTTATCCAGTAATCCAGAGTACAAGTTGATAGGCGCAGGTCTGGTGACACTGAAGGTAACTTTTAAATTGCGTTTGTCAGAAAAGGGATGTGAAAGATAATAAATGCAAAGTAGTTGCAATTCCTGAAATTTTGGCTCTACTTCTTTGAATCAGTGCCGGAGGTGATGGTTCTAGAACGCAGAGCGAAGCAGTCAAGAAGTGTGTGCACACGTGTGTGTGTGTGTGTGTGCGTGTGGGCTCGGCTCGACTGGCTGTTTGAGAACAGATCTTCAACAGTTGAACAGATGGACTCGCTGTTACTTTGCTTTTGTTTTATTGATGCATTCCATTATATATTGATTTGATTATTTCATGAAAGATCCATGTTTTTGAATTATTAAGGTGACTCCAGGTGCATTGGGATTTTGCTAGCGTAGTAAAGTTAGGGTGTCATTTCACGTTCAAGTCTTCAGGGGCGGGGGGGGGGGGGGGGTATAGTGGGGTATGAAAGCAGCAGAAGTGTAAGAGAAAATTCGCTCCAGGCAAGATTGTGCTGAGACACACACACACACACACACACATCTTTCACTCACAAAGGCTCATGCAGACACAAGACACACATCCTCAAAGCAAAAGTAGCCAGACTGACTTTTTATTTTTGGAAAGAAGGGACAGAGCTTGGTGTGTGTTTACAGGCCTGTGGGGAAAAAATGTGCCTCAAAATATCTTCTGTCACTTTGTGCAGTGTTCTTTTTTTTGTTGTTGTTGTTAGTGAAGAAGTGATCATATGAACTAATATTCAGTGTGAGATGGCTCGTATTATTTTTATAGTCACTCCAGAGACAAATCCTTCCTTCTAATTGATTGATATGATTGATTGAAGTTTAGTTTGAACACGGTAAAGACAATAAAAACACAGAAACATTGAAATGAAATGAAAACAGACGAAGTTACATGACCAAAAGGGAGCAAGAAGAATTGGATCCGTCCTCTTCTTTTTTCATTTAATTGTGAAAAAAAAATCACGTAAAAAATACATAAAAATTCCGATGATGTGTATTTGATTACATACTTAACAGACACAGAAATACTATGGCAAGACAATATGACTTCAAATAATATAAATAACAAGAAAGAGGGGAAAAAAATAGGATCCAAAGGTCATTCAGACAATCACTTACCAATAAATGCACATTTAAGACCCTTAGGTGCACCTACATGTGACGGGTCGTGTGTATTTATTTCTTTTCATGTTGTGCGTCTTTGTCTTGTGGTTAACGGCTTTAGTCTTTCAAGAAAATCAAATTCAAAACAACATTCAAATGAACTTAAAGCATAAATATTTTACCCAAAATGCCAATTGTATAACTTCTCAGGGGTCATTTGTCATCCACCCTCAGCGTAATAATGACAGTAATCCAAGTTCTACGTGTGAAAGACGAGTTTAGTGGCTTTAATTTCCCTTTTTTTTTCTCTTCCCGTGATACACGTACATACGTTTCTCACCAGTTCATCTTTTGAATTATAAGAATATTTGTACTAATTTCATTCATACTCTTCTATTCTTTTTCATTTATCAGGTGTAATATTTATAGAAATATACATAAAAGAGGATTTACCAGTTGTCTACGTCATGTATCTAATCTTCAGTATTGTTTCGAAATAACTGGACATTTGAAATGGATAAACATAATTGGGCAAAAAATAATTATCTTCATATCGTACCTGCATAAGGCTAAATACTTACACACATGGAATACGAGCGACTCGTGTTCTGTATGTATAGATACTGACACAGAACACTAAACCTCCGCTGATTGTCCTGGTCTTCATCCCTGAACTTTTCAAGCAGAAACTTGGAGAACAGATTAGAACTGAAGCTGTTGCTCCGGTGCTCTGGATTAGCTCCCGTCAAACGCGTTGCAGGCGCTGAGCAGAACAGATGTTTCCAAAGAAAACACGCGCATATATTATGCATATAAAATTATTTCTCGTGTGTGTAGCTGATTTATCGAGCACTCTTCCATTCACACGGTTAATAGGTTTAAGAGATTCCTTTTGTTGGGTTATTTCCACAATTAATAAAGTGAAAGCGAACATGAGGCTGAGTGGAAGCCTGCTATTCTCTGTATTAAACTAACCATATTCATAAAGGAGGAATAATCCCAAGCCGGATAAAAGACTGCCAGCAGAATTGGTTAACCTAGATTGCAGTGAGAAAGTTAGACGTTTCTCTGAACTGTTGTTGCTCGGCAAAGAGGAGCTGGCACCGCTCCTCTAATCTATATCTACATACACACACACATACACACACATCTCTCTCTCTCTCTCTCTATCTATATTCTGTCTTTTTAAAGAGAAAAAAATTGTATTTTAACATATTGCCTGGCCCTACCTTTCCCTACGCTGCCCAATATGATTTCCCGTGTTTAATTTGGGCCTTTCAATTTAACTAAAAAAACCAAATGTGAGACAAACTAATACTGTTTTCAAGGAGGCCGATAACTGACGCTCTCAGCCTCTGAGGTTGAGTTGCCAGCTTGTACAGCATACAAACCCCAACACAACAGCCTCCAGGTTAACGTGTTTTAATGGAAAGTTTCTTTATGAACAACAATGAGATGTAAACTTTCTGGAAAATAAGTTAACGTGATATTTAAGATAACTGAAACACGTTTTTTTTTTTTTTTTTTGGAGATGAAGATTAAATTGTCTTGCGTTTGTTCCAGATTTTCACTGGACCGAATGGAAAAAAATTAAAATGCTGAATCAGCATCTATAGGTGACAGTGATGCCAAAATCAAATGGAAAACTGTTGTTGACGCCTCCGGGCCGGTTTGAATCTGCCTTGCAGCAAAAAGGTCACAGGTTTGAGTCCCTGGATGACCCGGGAGTTTCTTGCGAGGTCACCGCCCGCAGTCGCTCGCTGCCCCTCGGAGCTGACGAGTTTAGATTGAGAGGAAAATTCACGTGCGATGACATCGTTGCGACAAAAGAAACAACTGGAAATAGTATTTATGTAGTTAATCAAATTTGTTTCTACAGCCGAAATGTTTTAGGAAAAACCGCTAGAAAAGGACCCTTGTAGAGTAAAAGATCTCCAGATTTCTTGAAATACATTTGCTCTTTTCCTAACTCCTGTTGTTTATGTCCGGTTGCAGTTGGTTTGTCCTCCGTTTGTTTCATTTAAGACAAATCTAAATATCTATTTGATGATTTAACGGCAGCTTTTCTTCAGACCGTTAAAAATTCCCTTTATTAATATGAGATGCTCTCCTCCTACTGTCTGTGTGCTATGCGAAGAGCAGATTGTTGACATCAAAATATTCAATCAATGCATTCATTTGCCTACTTAATGACCTAATTAGCGCGAGGGCCTATGTTTAATATATCACGGCGAGCGTGGCGGGGCGTCAGACAGCTCAAGTGCTCGGTGTTAATTTCAGCTATTCCTCACCGACTGTAATCAGTGTCAGCGTTTGATTTGATGCAACGCAGTTGAGTGAAATGCGGAATAAGACAAAGATTTGTGTCTGTCACCATCACCACCCCAAGAACTGCAAATGTGTGTGTTGTTGTTGTTGTTGTTGTTGTTTTTCACTCATTATTTATATCCTACCGCGGTGTTGCGATGTGATGTCACAGCTTGTCGCGGGTTCTACATTGAGAGCAATTAAGATGCTGGAACTACATCAAGTGGTGGTCTCCGACTCTTTCCGAGCAGGAATTTACTCCACTTTTATTCTGCAAGTTTGATTGTGGTTCCTTCTTCCTCTTACAGAAACATCCTGTTCTTCTGAGTCTTGGCTGAGGAGAATTGCAAGATTGTGACAGTAAGTAGTGTGTGAAACACTTGAGGGGTTTTATTGTTAGTCAGGTAGTAAAAGGCAGGCGTTTATGTAAAGGTCAGAGGTCAGGCTGAGCTGGAGATCAAAGGTCAGTGTCCACTTTAAAGTGTAACCTGTTTATCACTAAGACGTTTTTGCAGCCGGCTGAGATCTTAGTTCTCTGCTGCCAAGCTGTGACACTTCTGACGTTGTTTTTCCACTCCCTCCAGGTTCGGCTGGGTCGCGGCCATGCAGCACCCAAACTTCGAGACCCGCCACCCGCTCCAGACAGACGAGCAGCAGGAGACGGGCTTCGACCCGCTCAACAATTTCAACAAGAACCGTAGCAGTACGTCAATGCCAGCACATTCATACTAAGACGGTTCCGAAGTTGAGGCTTAGAATTGGCCTGTCGACCACAAAACTACTTCAAAATATATGTCACTGACCTGTAACACACATCAGACATGACGCCTTCCTGGACCTTTGTTGGAGGACATTTTCTCAAAGTGGACCTCTTTGAATTTTAATTAAATAGCCCTGATTTAAAGGTTTAAAGACTCAACCCTCGTGGAGAGGTTATTACTTTCCGATTGTTGCCCTCAGAGGAGCGACGGAGGCCGTAACGGATGCTCGTACCTGCAGAAGAGAGATTCACATAAAGTAGCACGTAGAAAGATATGATATGAAAGAAATTTGGAGCTGACTAAAGAGTGAGTCACTGACAAAGCTGGTGAAGCCTCAGGGCTGGGGGTGTTTTTGTGTTTACGTGTGTGTGTGTGTGTTTGAGAGGGAAAATATGTGGGGTTGGCATGTTGTGGAACTGATGAATATTCATCCTGAGTGTCCCTGTGGAATGATCTACTCCTGTAATTAATGTTGATAGACAGCTCTCCGACTTGAATGCATGTTCACCTGCAGGCTAAATTAGACTTATTACCGGCAATATAGACGAGTCTGGTGCTTTACTGTGTCATTACTCTGCCTGCTTCGGGCCCTCTTAACTCTCATACATCGCCAGAAATGAGGCCCCGAATGTATTTGGAAGCAAAACAAAAGGCAGGTTTTTATTAGAGCGGTTGTTAGAGGGTTTTTTTCTGTTTATTGTCTAAGAAACACAAGTGGAAAACTGTTCTTTAAAAAAAAAAAAAAAATCTGTAATTTTGGTGTTTTTGTTTGCGCTAACAGGAGGTTCCCTTGACAGCAGCACTATCTCTCAGCCTCAGTCCACCTTCCTCTCATACAGGTGGGTGTTTGCACGATTTTTTTCACGTCGGCGCGCCATAAACCCTCGGCTCAGCTCAGCGCTCCCGGCCTTCACGTTACTGCTCAATGACACTTTAGATGGAATACTGAGGAGAAGCTCATAAATCTGCCTGTCCTCTTCCAACCCCACCCCCACCCCCTTCAGGAAAGAATGGGACGATTTGTTCCTCAACTGTAATTACCTGGCCAGGATCCGGCAGGCAGGCATCAACGGTCGACTGAGGAGCAGCCGCTTTCGGAGCGTATGCTGGAAGGTGAATGCCAACTGGATCAAGCCGTCCTACTGAGTTTGATTAAAGTGGCTTTGGATGCTACTTGCTTTGCCTCCGAAAACTCTGCAGCTCTGCACAGATCACAAGCTCTGCTTCCTGCTGGTTGTTGACTTCCGAGAGGAAGTTGAGGTACGGTAGCATTCGCTAACCTGTGTTCTGGATTTCTGCAGTTGTATCTGGAGGCTCTCCCTGAAGACAAGAGTCAGTGGATCAACAGGACCAAGGAGCTGCGGGCCCAATATGAGAAGATCAAAGAGACGGTGAGTTTTTCCCGTGGCGCTCAACTGTTTTTGCACCGACTTTTGCAGCATTTAAAAAACAAACAAACTAATATTTATGTTTTCTTCTTATTATTATTTAAGTATTTAGCATTTTGGGAAACAAAATTACTCTTGATTGCCAAATACAATTGGGCTTATTCCCTTCCCTTTAGTATCCAGATATGATCAAATCCACATTTCTCTCACACACACACACACACACACCCTCTAGGTGGTGCAGCAGTCTACTGTGCTGCTGACCAACATGAGGTCCGCTGGTTTCGTCTCCCTGGTTTTCTTCGCCTAATATTTCAAATATTTTTGATCAGACCAGAATTCAATGATTTGTGCTCAACTTTTAATCAGTAGCATTTCTTTGTGTGGTACTTTTCCCAGTGCATTGTGGGATCTGGCCTTCTCTAAAGGGTATAATAATTCTCACTAACCTATAGCCTCTTCTGCATTTCACAAAAGCATATATTTTCTGTTTTTTGAAAAAAGATCAACTGAATCTGTCCGTTTTTTTTTTATTATTTCTCTGTCGTTCAGAACTTCCCACTTCGGTTCATAACATAAGTGGTACTTTTTAAATCTGTTTTTCCACCTTCACAAACATTTTTTTGTAGCATATGGAAGCTATAGTTGATAGTATTTTTACTTTTTTTTTTTAGCTTTGTCACCTCGTAGGAATTAAGTGTCATCGCTCATCTGTAAACAGCCCTAATTAACATTATTATTTGTTTTGTTTTTTGTTGTTGTCGCAGCACATCACTAACCCACGCAAGGCTGCGGGCCAGCAGGACCTGGTGGTCAACAACCCGCTGTCCCAGGACGAGGGGGTCAGTGTATTCCTGAGCATCCTTTTAGTGTGACTTGATTTTGGGGTAACAAGCGTTTCACTTGTGATGATGCAGGTCGGACTCCTGTCCTCACAGCAATAGAAGGACAAACCTTAGCGTGCGTCTCTGTCTGTCAATCATTTCTTCAAATTTGCATATAAAATATGACTTAATAAATTCCCTTTAGACTGTTTAGTTGTAATAATTACAGACTATTTCAATGATTCATTGGTGATTCGTTAGCAGATTGATTTTTTTTTTCAAGTAATTATAAAGTCATTGGATTAGAGTTGAATTAAGCCATTAATAAAATGTTTAAAAATATCTAGAAACTAATTTAATTGTTTCTGCTCATTTATTTTTCATCTGACATTTAATTTGTCTGGTACTTTACTACTGATTGAGTGGTGGCGGGCACTCAGGAAGCCACACAGAGAACTCTTACTGGTCAGGCAAGGAAGGAGCAGACATTTGAGTGGAATGCTTTTTAGGAAGGATGATGTCATTTGTATGGATTTCGGTACCAAGCAGTCCACTTCTAATGAAATCATTAAGTGTGGACGCTTTAATGAACACACGGTAGATGAACAACGTGTCAACCTGCAAAAAAATATGAAAACAGAATAAATATTTACATAATACTTTTTTCTTTCTTTCTTTCTTTTTATTCCCCTCTTTATCCACCGATTTACCCAGCTTCCTGAGTCATATTTTCATGGCTTAATTGTAACTTTCTTCTCTCCAGAGTCTTTGGAACAAGTTCTTCCAGGATAAGGAGCTGAAGGGGATGATCAAACAAGATGTGTTGAGAACGTAAGAATCTCTAGAACTTTGTTTGTATGTTATGTGGAGTCAGAGCAGAGCTGCCTGCAGCTCCAGAGCGCCTTCTGATGTAATCTAATGGGGAAACTGGCTACTGTCAAATTACAGCCATTAAAAGTGCTTTTTTTCACACCGACAGGCTCAGATTGTTATGAGATTGTGACAACTTGAAAGAAAGGATAAATGAATGTATTTATGATGAATGAATGACTTGTTGCAGGAAATCATTATATCATCATCATAACTGAGCGATGGAGAGAGATGATCCTGACGGGTTTGAGATGGACTATCGAAAGCCTACTTTCCTGTCATATAAAAGTATAAAATGGTTCCAAAGGGCACATTTCTGAATTGTGGCAAGAAAATATAGCGTAACACTGCACAAAACTACCTTATTTTGATGAGGACAGGCTGAACTTATGGCCACTTATGGTGCTGCAAATGAATGCTAGCTTTCCTGTGGATACACTCTGGAAATGCCAGCGGATCTGTCGTGGCCTGGGATGACCGCTGCCAGTCAGAGAAGACAAGTGCCTGTTCCAAAGCACAGTGCTGTTCCAAGAGTGGAGAGACCTGCTGCAGACATTCATTTTTCTCTTCCATCACAGGGAATTATGATGACAATCGGAGCCTGGAAAAAATGCACTTTTAGTGAGTGTAATTTGACAGTAGCCAGTTGGCCCTTTGGATTACATTATAGCCGGCTCTATGACTGCAGGCAGCTTTACCCTTGCTACATACTATGGTGATTTATAAAATGGTTGGTTAGCTTACTCAGACTTGAAAAGTCAGGAAAATGTTGTCCAGGTTGTAAAGAAGGAAAAAAAAAAAAGATTTTTCCTTTTTAAAGCCTTCCGCTTCCTGTTTCCAGGTTTCCAGAGATTCGTTACTTCCAGGATGAGGATGTGAGGACCAAGCTGACCGACATTCTCTTCTGTTACGCCAGAGAAAATGAACAACTACTTTATAAACAGGTACACAGTTCAGTGTTGATAGGTGTGTGTGTGTGTGCGCCCGTGTGTGTGCGTAGACTTTTCAGTGACCACACACATGCACACCAAATGCCTCTAACCCATTAACTGTGTCTGTAACAGGTGCCAGCCAATACAAAGGCTGCTAGTAAAGCATCTTTTTTACAAACTAGAAGTGACACGAGGCCGGGCAGTGGCTAACAATATCTAAATTAAACCTGCCATCACGGATTATGAATCTCGTGCATCACTATTGAAGCAGCACTGACCACAAATGAACCACATCCCTGCCCTCTTAGAAATCTCGCACCCCTCTACCACCGTCTCTCTCGTCTACAGGGGATGCACGAGTTGCTGGCTCCCATCGTGTTTGTGCTGCACTGCGACCATCAAGCCTTCCTCCATGCCAGTGAAACGGCGAGCCCCAGGTCAGTTCCTCCCCGCCATGAAACGGCACCTCTCAACCTGCTCGCTGTCGTTAACGTCTTCTCGAGCTTCTCATCTGAATCCCGAATGTGTCTTGATGAGTTTAACTGGCCTCTTCTCTTTTAGCGAGGAGATGAAGTGTCTGTTGAACCCGCTGTACCTCGAGCACGACGCCTAGTGAGTACGCTCCAACTCTCACATCAAAAATTGATAACAGTAATGTGCTCGTTCAGTGTGTCCCGGCTGAAAAATTCTCAAATAATTTCATGAATCTTTCTCTCTTTCTCTCTAACACACATACAAACACACACTATTCCCTTACCCTCTGCAGTGCCTTGTTCTCCCAGCTGATGGAGACAGCAGAACCGTGGTTCTCCAGCTATGAAAGGGAAGTGAGAAAGGTGAGTTTCATTAGCGCAAGTTCTAAAACTAACAACAGAATACTTAAAACTCAGGTATTTGTGTCATGCAAAGGTTTTAATCAAATAATGCAGGTCGATCAAATTTTTAAAAAAACCAAAACAAAATGCAGAGACTTTCACCAGCAGCAGACAGAGCGCCATCAGTTTTCAAATAGTGTGTGTTATCACCATAAACATTTGATAATACAAATCAGAGTTTAGATTCCTTCAGATTCAATGTCATTTGTTCTGTTCACACAGCAAAACAAAACAAAGATGAAACGCATTCGCCTTGGTATGCTGATCCAAGACTATCGATGTGTAACTGTCTGCAGTTGCCAGTGTCACTGCTCCTCAGCATCTGTGGTGAATGTTGAACGTAATGTGCTCAGCGATGTTCATACGATCCCTCCAGGGTAAAGAGGAGATGCTGACCAGCATCCCATTTGCACGGCCCCAGGACTCAGGGCCATCTGTTGCCATAGTGACCAAAGTCAACCGCATCCAGGACCAGCTGGTGAAGAAGCACGATGTAGAACTGCACATGCACCTTAACCGCCTGGAAATTGCCCCGCAAATCTATGGCATGTAAGTTTATATACAAAAAGACACACGCACACGTGTGCGTGCACACACACACACACACACACACACACACACACTTTTTTGATCTTGTGCTTGTGACCTTCAGCCGGTGGGTACGTCTCCTATTTGGACGTGAGTTTCCCCTTCAGGACCTGCTGGTGGTTTGGGATGCACTGTTTGCCGACAGCATCACTCTGGACCTGGTGGATTACATCTTTGTGGCGATGCTGCTCTACATCCGAGATGCTCGTACGATCTGTTTACTACTAAAACAATTCAAGAAAGCCGGGTTTTGACTTTGTAGCATTTGATTTCATCAAAGAATCTTAAGGAAAACCCCCTCTTTTTGGGCAATTATGTGTATTTTGCAAAATTTGTCGTGCCAGACGAGCAGGAAGATACTCTCCTCTCCTCTCTGTGTGCATTACGGTGCTCCAGGTCCCTCCAGACTGCTGAGTGCTAGTTAGCTTAGCTGCAGTGAGGCATGGGGGGCTCACTGTCTCTGAAGCCAAATACACTTCTCCATGTCGGTCTTCACGTGTGTTAATAGAACTAGGGTTCTGCTTAACAAAATGAAGAACATTTTGGAGAAAAGTGTATTTGGTGAATTTTGAGGTGACTTTCTTGTCTCCCCCACCGCTAGCGTTCTGCAGCGAAGCTAACAAGCAACCAGCTGTCCATCAAATGACTTCATCAAATGAAATATAATGCAGTCGCTCCACTGCCATGCATTCAATCAAGAAGGTCGTTGAAGCAACATTTCGGCCAAAAAGTGTATTTTGCCCCCAAATAAGTGTCTTGAGCTCACAAACTTGTGTTTTTTGTGTTTGTTTTTTATAACTGCATCACTTCATTGTGTCTCTAGAATGCAGAAAGAGCCAGCCACATTTATTTAGCTTGAAGCTAATGGCGCCCCATTGTCACCAACATTTAACAATAACAAAACTACAAAAAAGTCTGCTTTACAAACTCTACAGCATATCACTCAGTATAATCCCCGTCTTCTTTACCCAGGCAAACACTGTCAGGTGTTCTTTAGTAAGACCCTAAATCCTTGCTGCGTAATACGCATTTCTATATATTTTGAAAGCTCGACTCAACATAAAGCAACAGCACTGAACCTGACAGTCGTATTGTTGATCGGGAGGTCGCTTCACAATTGTGCTTCATTTGCATGCATCTTGATATTCAGTAAGAGCAATACTACATTACTTCCTCTGTGTGTTTCAGTCATTGCGAGTAACTTCCAGACCTGCCTGGGCCTGCTCATGCACTATCCCCCAATAGGAGACATCAATGCTCTGCTGCAGAAGGCTCTGTTCCTCCGAGATCCCAAAGTAAGGAAGCATAACTTTACTGTACATGGAATTGTTGTTTATTAATGTTGTTCATGCATATTTTTTTACCCTCACATTTCCCCAGAAGGGAGGATCAAGCACTTAGACTAGGCCTTGTCAAGTCACAAGTTTGAAGGAGAAGAGAATGAAACATATTCACCAACCCTTTTAAAAATACATTGATTAAGAGCTCCTAAACGTTTTATGCAGGAAACTTAAAGTAAAAAAAAATAGAATAATAAATGTTTCTGGAGTTTGTTTACCTTGGAAACAAAATGATTTTTATGACTCTTTGCAGAGTTAGAAGAACATTCATGGTCCTAAAACACTCAACAGCAGGAATGGAATGTACCAAAGCTTCTGCAGCTTTATTGCCGTGTGAGAGAGTGTTGAGGTGTGAAACATGAAGTTCCTATTGGGAGTAAATCTTTCAGCTCTCAAACTTGTAGCGGCTACAGTTTCACAACGTTTGAAGGGAGCTTCGGTGAATAAAGAAAACTTGGGTGCAGGAGGACGAAGTAGCACTCATCTAGAATAAATTATTCAACATAATTAAATAAACAGACCTTCAAATATTGGAATAATACCAGAGATTACTGCCCGATTTTTCATAGTCACAATTATCTCCGTGTCCATCGAGGTCAGAGTGTTTTATAAAGTTGACTTTTGAAATGGTTTTTATCCCCCTCGTTGACCGAAGACTCTGAACTAAACTGTAGTATTTTGAAATGTAACGCTGAAACGCTAAGTTGAAAGTAGAATGATATTTCTTGTCTTGACCATTCAGACAGCTATTCAGCATTTGTACGCCGTGCGCATCCATCGCAGGGCGAACTGATATGGTGGCACCTTTCAACAACAAAATAGAAGTGTTTTAAGAAAGTTACATAAAGAAAAGATTCAGACATGTGCGGGATTTTGAAAGTAATGTAACAAAATAGAAGACCCGTCCTGACAAAACAGGACGGGGAAAAAAAGAATCCTAAAAGATTTCCTCTCACCTCCTGAGGAAAACACAATCACAGCTACTCGGGATGATCATGTCAGGAGAGTTGCAGAGATGTGGGAAGTGCTTCAGACACAGCGTTCCATCTGCTTACATGATAAGATGGAAAGAATGACGCACGTAATGCTAATTTGTTGCTAAAAGTTAAAGAAATTGTGTCAATTAAAACATGTTAAAAAGCCTTTTGATGGTTATCACATTTAAATCCAGGACGTACGCCCAGCCCACATTTGTTAGAAAAACAAACAAGTACTGTCTAAGTTCTTTGCCTGCAACCTTGTGATGAACACACCAGCCTCTTGATGTGGATACTTGAATTTGAGCCGTTCATGACGATGACATCCGAACAAAAATCAAAGATGAAAGCAGCAGTCATTCTGTGTCAGTGAGGCTCACCAGGCTGCGTTGGCCTGGTGTCGTCTCTGTTGCTGCTCACGCTTCCATCCACAGGTTAATGTTACAGACACAGAGGTTTGTGCTCCACCAGTGGCACGATGGCGGCAAGAAACCACATATGTGATGCACCCTTAGATCTACTTGAGGTGTCTCAAAGATCCACCTGTTGGTCATGATTGACAGGTCGGCGATCTGGAGGAAACAGGATTTGGACCTTAAGGCGTTGGGCTGTGCCACCGTAACGTGGTATCAGACATTACTGTGGTTACGACCTGAGTGACCATCCAACTGTCAGCTAGCAAACAATCTTCTGCTCTCCTTGACCTGTAAACAACAACAACAACTCGCCACACTGCTGTCCACTGCTCTCCTGGGCTGAAATCTGGGAAGGTGCTGATCCAGAGTGACAGCGCTGGCCCCAGGTGTATGACCATGTCACACCGAGTCCACATCACATTTCCACCTGGGGGGGGGCGTTGTTCTTAATAACTGAGTGGTGAGGGCGCAGCGGAGAAGTTTGCTGCTGACTCAGAAACATCAAAATGCTCCTATTTGCCTGTTTACGTAGTTATTCATGCGCACAGGAACACACAGATGTGTGTATTCTCTTATTTGACTTCACATGCAGACAAGGGTTTTTATCTTTTTCTTAAATGTTTGTTGTCTGTTTTCCTGGAGAACAATCCACGACCCGTCAACTACCAGTTCCAGCAGAACCTGGATTACTACAAAACAAGGGGAGCTGACCTGATGAATAAGACACGGTAAAACACACACACACACACACACACACACACACACACACACACACACAAACAAACAAACACACCCACCCTCATTCTGTCTTATTTTCCCACCTCCAGTAGTTCCACTACCAAAACAGCCCCCCTCAACATCAACAAGGTCTCCAGCAGTCTGCTGAACTTCGGCAGGAAGCTCATTGCTCCAGCCATGTCGGCAGGCGCCATCTCACCAATCAACAGCGAGGTCCACTCCTCCTCCTCCCTGCCACCCGCCTCCCCCACCTCGGCTCCTGTGCCCACTTTGGCGCATCCACTCGCCGAGCCTCCATCAAGCCAGGCAACGCCTCTGACCCAGAACCACCCCCAGACTCAGCACTACCGCCTGCTGAAGTCTGAGAGCATGCCCGTCCACCTCAGCAAAGGTGAGGGTTGACTTCAGGGAGTTCCTCCCTCTCGCCTTCTACCATGTTGTGCGTTTGTGTCGAGTCATGAATGAGCTGCATGTGCCTGTGTGGCAGCGTCATGTTCGACTCTCCTCTATTTTAGATGTAGTTTCATGTGGTATCTCTCAGGTCTCTGTCCCTGCCCAGACTCACACTGACACGCAGGGTAACCATGGCAACGGCTTGTATGACACCCCCTCCAACCCCACCGTTTCCTCTGAGCTTGTGCTTTGCATGTCAGACTGCCAGATGAAACATTCACTGTTTGATCATCTGTTCCTGCTGCTTAATGTCATTCTCAGCGGTCGCCGTGTAGAAGCAGCCTGGGTGTTAACTCGGGGTTGTAGTAACCACGGTGGCCAGCAGAGGGAGACATTAGTGAGAAACATGACGGTGCAGGAATCATGGATGCGGGTAACATCTGTTGACAGTACTGCTTGAACATGTCTGCGCTTCCTGCATCCCAGCAGCTGGAGGCGTAGCTGTTATTAATAAAATGGTATATTATTTTATCATATTATACCAGTAGGAAAATATGGAGTCTGAGATAATCATAGTGTAGCTTTTAATACAGTCAAGCAGAGAAGCAAGCGTTAAGTCAATTACAAGTAAATTATTAAATGTACAATTAATGATGAATTTTTATACATCCTTATATATATTTCTTTATTTTCCCTCTTGAATGAACAAAGCACTTTTGAATTCAGAACATTCCCAGTAGAAAAAAGGAACATTTAAAAAGACTCTGATTCCATTTTTAATTAAAATGATTAAATCATAAGTTAAAGACAATTAGAGAAAATTATTATCAATCAACTACACTTTTTCTCTCGCCACACAAGTGGTTCATCCCAGCGATTAGAAATGAAACCGAAGGACACAAGTTCTTCCTCACGTTGTCGCTTTAAATATTTAAGAATAAATAATTCAAATTCTGTCCACCATGCGTCTTTTACTTCAGCAGAAAACTTTAGCTCCCTAATGATTTGTTGGAATGTGCCGCCTCCTCGGGTTTCGTGTGAGGTCTGACTTTTCCCACCACAGGAAAAACATCGGACATCCTTGCTAAAGAAGAATGGTATTCATTTTCAGGTTCATTTTTATCTGGCTGTTTTTATCATGTTTCTTTATTTCTTTCTTTCTTTTGTCAAGCAGCAACTTTTGTTATTTTGTAGAAACGATAGGTGAAGAGGTCCTAGCATTTCAATCACAGTTGTTCTTCTGTCCCTGTGTGTCCGTGTCTAAGGCCAAAGCTCCAGGACTGTCAGTTCCTCCCCCAGCATAGAAAGCCTCTCGACTGGGCGGGGTCAGTCCTCTGCCTCCCCGCCCCTCCCTCCCTCCCGAGGAGGGAGTGATGTCAGCACTTCATCCCCGCCCCTCTCCGCCAGCAAGAAAGACTCATTCTTCAATATCACTCGCTCGCGCTCCCACAGCAAGACCATGGGCAAGAAAGAGATGGTGAGCTGGTCCGGCTGTCTTTGTTCATCCAGTCTCTCGTCCCCTCTCATACTCTGACTTGTGCATGTGAACAGGAGGAGGACCTGGAAGCCCAGGTGTCGTTCCTGCAGGGTCAGATCAACGACCTGGAGGCCATGAGCAAATACTGTGCCAAGATGATGAACACGCACATCTGTAAGTTCAGCTGACACAGAAACACCAGCGGCAGACTGACACGGTTAAGCTGGAGAACGCAGCGCGCTGGATGGTGAGGGGGGTATGATGAGTCATCTGTCTCCACAGGTAAAATCCAGGAAGTGATTCTCCAAGAGCACTTGGAGAAGGAGGATGAGGTCCTGGTTTCCCTGGCTGGACTCAAACAAGTGAGTGTTCCAGCTGTGACGGATAATATTAAAAACTTGTAATCGCTTTTGTATTGGAACAGTTCTGTCTCTGCACCACTCCAGATTAAAGACATCCTGAAGGGGGCGCTGCGCTTCAACCAAAGCCAACTGGAGGCTGAGGAGAACGAGGAGATCACCATCGCTGATGATCACTACACCTCCACTGCAGCCACGGAGACGGCGTTGAGCTCCAACAACCTCCACATCCATCAGCAGCGGGAGGCCGACACCAGGCCGAGCCGAGTCTCGGATCTGGACGGGAGCGACGAGAAGGAAGAGGAGGATCAAGTGACGAGCCCCCCCGAGCAACAGGTGAGCAGCTATTTTAATAACACTCAGGCAGGATTCTCTTGTTCCATCTGATTTGACCTTTTTTAGATTTGGTTTATTTAAATCTGATCATTTTCATTCAATAGATTGTTTTCTGGGACCAAATCCAGTGTTTATAGCAAAATTGTTTTGCAGGATTAAACCATGTGACAGGAAAGCCGTCCGTCCCACTAGAAATGGATCAGACGCAGATGATGCATCATCATGGTGTTTAATGATGAGTTTGGATGAGCTTTAACCGCTAAACCTTTCCCACGTGTGCAGGTGGCATCTTGTCTCGGCTCTGACAGGAGGAACTGGGAAGACTACATCCTGGTGTCCCAGGATGGAGACCTGCATGGTGCAGAAGGAGGAGGAGGAAGGGCTGCATCCGAGCGTACGCCTCCAATCCGGCGAGGGCGCGGCCTGGTGCGCATGGAGCCAGAGGGAGAGGCTGGGACCTTCCACGATCCCCTGATGGCTGCCACCACCTCAGGCTCCTCCAGCCCAGACGAAGGCTCCACCCACAGCAAGGACTCTGACTTCACCATCGTCAACCCCAACGACTTGTGAACGTGCAAGTCACACACCCCCCTCTTTTACCTGTATGACGTCCCTGTCAAAGGGCGGGATACAAAGAGGCGGGGTCCAAGGGGTGGGGGGGTGGGGTTAGGGGGTTGGGGGGTTAGGTTTTTGGTGAAGCTGCTACTGGCGGAAAAGTTGCACATGTGGACTGTTTGGCTGATCACAGAAAGCCAGAAAATCTTGAAGCCTCTCTTTAACTGTCATACGTACCACTTGAGACCTGTCTGGACTCGCGCTGTCTCCTCCCCTGATCTGTTGGACCCCCTTCACTCATGATGTTTAATTGTAGTACTCTGCTCTACTGAGAGAGGGCGCCATTGAACTGCTCACCCCTCCCCTACATATTACTGTAAATAGTCGGACCTCAATCTGCAGTTTCTACCTATGGAGGAAGGACCCTCTCTCTCTCTCTGGGACACTAAGAGGACGGAGATGTGGCCAAACCTCCAGCTGTATTACATCTGTTTGTCTTCGTCCTAGCAGAGGTAGAGGGATGATGTCACAGGCACCCCCCTTCCTTAACCAGTGCCTCTGACTGTTACTCTTCTCTCAACCAAACAAAACCTGACTCTGTGATCTTATTCTCTTTCTTTTGTTTGATTTCTGTTTTTTTAGAAGTTATTTTTAACTCAAGACTCCGTTTCCTGGATCAAGGTGTTGTTTTGTTTTTTTTATTATTTTTTCCTTTTTGTTTTTAAAACTGATTCCAGCGTTAGACATTTTAATGTGGCAATGGACAGTTTTCATTTCTGACATTACAACCGAGTTCTCGTGTCCTGCGGAGACCATGTAAAGTAAAGAATGACCCCGCAGCTGCCCACTCAGCATAATTAACTCTAGACCAATAAAAAGACGTCGCTCTCACCGCTGCCGTCACTGTTTGTTTTACTTGGGTCACAGAGTTGCTCGGTCCGCATCACCTCTTTTATGAGCAAAAGCAGGCTCTTATGCGTCAAAAGGTAATTTCTTCGGTTTTGGTTTAGGCGAGCGTGCGCACGTCTTAACTGCAAAGTGTGTGGGTGTGTGGAAATGCTTGCTTGTGATAGGCCATAATATCTGCTGATAAAAGGGTCCCTGCTGAGCAAAGCCGCTTCAAATGGGCTCATTTTGAGTCGCCATGGGGGGTCTGGAACACGGGAAAATTTTGAGACTCTGACATAAGATTTTGTACTGAGTCAAGGGAGCGCCGCAATCCAAAAACTACAAATCTGTGAATAGAATTAAAAAAAAAAAAAAAAAAAAATAGAACAACGCCCAGTTTCTGTTTAAGTAAGTAGTAAGTGTTTGCTCCTTTGTCTTTAAAAACAATGAATTAAAAACAGCTGCAGTTCCCTTTGATGTCAGCTAATTAAAACAATTAATGCGTTTTTGTGCATGAAAACCTTTGCAGCTCCGTATGTTCCCAGTCTGCCAGCGTCCCCAGCTGGAACCACTGCAGTACCCTGGATTGGAGTCAAAGGTCAGTCTGACTGAATGCGCATGCAAGAAGAACACACACATGAACATCAGTCATTTAAAAACTAGTTTATTTCCATCCTGACCTGTGAGGAAGGGAATCATGAAGGAGAGCTGAACAGGTCATCTACTGCACGGACGAATCAGGAATGTTTCACTCACTAAATAACTTATGTAAAATATTCTTTACAGCAAAAAAAGGATAGTTATATATTAAAATACTGTACAGGGTCTTGCACGCAAATTAAACACTCACTGTTGCCATTGTAATAGTTAGCACAAGGCCTTCAGGAGGATACAAAAATAGAATATGTGAGACAGCGACATGTAGGACCTGTGAATGCATCATGAAGACAAGCTGTAGCAGGGTTTTCTTCTAACACACACACACAGGCTAAATGTACCGAGTCCTTATTTTAACTTGAATCTGTCTTTGACTAAATAACTGATGAGTACAAGTTGCTAGACAGAGGTTGCTGTTTTGGTGAATGCTGGAGAAATGACACGCAAACCTCGGAAAACCTCAAAGAACATTGCACGGGAGAGGTTTTTGGTGTATTTACAGTTTGATGCAGTAACAAACAAAAGCACCTTAGCTTCACCTCTGTCTGACTACATTCATCTCCCCCGGTGTTTGTCGTCCGTCTGCTCTCAACAGGTGGCTGGCAAATGGTGTTTGGCTGCGTTTTGAAGAGCAGAGTCAAATGTGTGGTTCTTGAGAATCAGGGCACTTTGGCCTTAGTTCAGCATTCACAGTAGCTACGAGGTCTCGCTCGCTTGCTGGCTAAGCCGTCGGTCCTCTAACACCGGCGGGGGGTTTGTCGTCCAGGCTTCGTCGAGACTGAGAACGTACTCTTCGCACTCCCGCACCCTCCTTGGTGAGGTTTCCGGCGAGAGCTGCGTCATGGACCTGCTTCATGTTCTCCTGTACTTCATCCTTGGCATGTTTCAGCAGATCAGCCTGACCCTGGCAGGAAGAACACAGAGGACAAATCCAGAAGGAAGGATGGAGGGAGCACAGGGTGGAGGTGGAGGAAAAAAAGATGAGCAACTAGCTGGAGGGGGGAAGCATGTTCTAATGGTCTAGTTTGGTTTGTGAGGATGTACTAGTGTGTGTGTGTGTGTGTGTGTGTGTGTGTGTGTGTGTGAGTGACTGACCTTAAGGATGGTGATGTTCCAGCTGAAACTCTCCAGCGCTCGACTGACCTTGCGACCTTTCAGCCCTTCCTTTGCCGCCAAGCTCTGCAGCTTCTCGTGGAACTCCATGGCTAAAGCACATGCGAGTGCAGCAGATTAGATTAGATTAGTCAAAGATCAAGCTGGGACAGAACACTCAGATTTAAGACGGGTGAAAACTGCTTGATTTGATGACAGAACCACAGATACATTTTTTTTAAGTAAGGTTCATGATACAGAAAAAAAGCACAAAGTTTCAATCAGGGGTACCAAAATTGGAGTCGCACGATCAAGAAAAACTTAGATGAATACTGCAATAAATTATAAATAAAATTAATATACCAATAAAATCTACAAATACGAAACCCTGTTTTAAAATAATTACGAAATTAGTCACACATAAAAAGAACCAAATGACACCAAATCATCTTTCTACTGACCTGGAGCCAAATAGCCTTGCATGTTGTGCTTTAAATATCACAGCAATCCTGACACACACACACACACACACACACACACACACACCTCCCACCTCCTCATCATGCAATTACCAGGAGACTCAGCTGAGACTTTCCATCACCCACCTGCTGCTGCGTCTACGCTTCAAGGGATTCTGTCCCACCGCTGTTCACATCTGCGTCTCCCAGATGTGCAGTTTTGAGACACTTGTGATGTACGTGAGTACATTTGATATTAACTTGAAAACACTGAGTGTACATTTTACTCCGAGACATTTATTTGAAAGCTGTAGTGTCTGCAATTCAAGTCTTAGAAAAGTCAGAATTCGGCGTTCCGGGACAGCACCAGTTCAAAAGCCGTGCTCAGGCTTTGTTGTCTGTGACTTTGCAAAGGTCGATCATTAAAGCAATACTTGACACAAAAACTGTTTTCTACCTTTGAAGTACTTTTGGAGTACAACTAGTTGTCTTGCGTTCTGTATCACTTTGTCATGAGCCCAGAATGCAACGCAAAGCCAGCAGTGTATACTTGCCCATATACTGAAAACATACCAAGCTTGAAGCTAGTGACTTCTGGCTAACAACAGCGACAGCAGCAAAACTGCCCAAATTGTCAGTTTATAAACTCAAGGGCATCATCTGGTATCAATCAGGTCTTGTCTATCCAGCTGTATGCTCAATAATAACCCCTCTGTTCAGGACTTGTGCGTGGTCGCACCGAAACGGAAGTTTAACGCTTAGCTTGTTTGTTTTTACCTCAAAGTAAAGTGTAAGTGGATGACTGAGCACATGGCTGGATAAAAAAAGGAAGGAAATACACAAAATAACACACTTGAGAGTTTGTAAACAGACAATTTTGGACAGTTTAGCTGTTGTCAGTCTCCCTCAGCTTCAAATATAAATATACCTGGCTGGCACTCTCTGCATTCTGGAGTCACCAAAAAGAAACGCAACAGGGACAAATGCCTTCGTGAGCTAAAAATAACCGGTTTTAAAAATTGTCCATTAAAAAAATGTATAAAAAATGTGTTATACACTTCAGATTGATTGAGATTTCACAGAGAAGGATGAGAAATAAAGATTGAGATGTCAGAGGGATAGATGAAGAACGATAGTGAGACAGAAAGAGAGGCAGCATCATAGAAGTGTGGCCGTCAGCTATTAGAGTGAGTGTGCAATGAGTTGTGTTATGTATCTGGCTTCCTCTGGCCGCCCTGGGCCACTGTCCCACTGTTGCCATGGAAACCCGGAAGTGGGTTAACATGGGGCACACATCAAACTGTGAGCCATCAACAAGAGCCCAGACGCGAACATGCCAAGTTGTGGACCATGAGTGCGCGCACACACACACACACACACACACACACACACACACACACACACACACACACACACGGGTTGGATCACAGTATGATTTCAATCCCTGTGTGGCCTGTAATGTCTACAAATATGGACACACACACCTGCATACATACACTGTGACTGCTCTACATTCACCTATACAAGTCGCCTGAATTATAACCTTTACTGCACGGTTGCTAGGCAACTCCAAGCCAGAATGCAAGAGGAGTGTGTGTGTGTGTGTGTGTGTATTTTCCTGTTAAGCCAAGCGAAGCCAATTGAGGGAATATTATTTCCAAGCAAATACTGGGACAGTGAGCAACTATGGACACACACACACACACACACACACACACACACACACACACACACACACACAGAAACAGAGGCCAGAATAACCTTGAGGCTCAGAACAGCAGGTCGTGTCCAGACGTGCATCACCTTTACTTCCTGCCCCGTTCCTCAACTGTGAGGACTACGAGGGATCGGGAAAAATGGGAACGCCAGCTCTGATTTACAGTCTGACCTCAGAGGGAGAAAGCAACCTGGGAGCATCTTCATGGGGTAGAGATCAGGTCCAGAGTCCCAAATAACAGACAAACTACAGCCAGCTGACACATTAAAGGAAAAACAAAGAAAAGGTCAAACCTGCTGTGGTGACAGTAGATTTAAGTTGGATATTTGACATTCACTCTGGATTTTTTTATTATTTTCAGAAGTTTACAAAATTGCCCAGTGTATTATAGTACATGCAAATTGCTGTTATGTATCTAAAAAAAACTACTTCATATGAATATATAAAAAGCCCTTGTTGCTATCTATCTATCTATCATCTATCTATCTATCATCTATCTATCTATCATCTATCTATCTATCTATCTATCTATCTATGTATCATCTATCTATCTATCATCTATCTATCTATCTATCTATGTATCTATCTATCATCTATGTATCTATGTATCTATGTATCTATATATCTATCTATCTATCTATCTATCTATGTATCTATCTATCTATCTATCATCTATCTATCTATCTATCTATCTATCTATCTATCTATATCTATCTATCATCTATCTATCATCTATCTATCTATCTATCTATGTATCTATCTATCTATGTATCTATCTATCTATGTATCTATCTATCTATCTATCTATCATCTATCATCTATCTATCTGTCTATCTATCTATCTATGTATCATCTATCTATCTATCTATCTATCTATCTATCTATCTATCTATCATCTATCTATCTATCTATGTATCATCTATCTATCTATCTATCTATCTATGTATCATCTATCTATCTATCTATCTATCATCTATCATCTATCTGTCTATCTATCTGTCTATCTATCTATCTATGTATCATCTATCTATCTATCTATCATCTATCTATCTATCTATGTATCATCTATCTATCTATCTATCTATCTATCTATCTATCTATCTATCATCTATCTATCTATCTATGTATCATCTATCTATCTATCCATCTATCTGAGGTATTTTCAGGTAGGGCTGAACAATATAACAACAATCTTTTGCAATATGGCTTTGCGCAATACTCAGATTGCAGGAAATGCAGTATTTGTTCAAATCATTATCAGAGTACCTTCGTACAGTACTTGAAGTACTGTTGCTGCAGAGCTAATACCTGCCTGCAGCTACAGATAGAATCTACAGATTTAAGAAAACATCTTTGTTTGATACAGATCCCCGCAGAAATCACATGATATTGTAATTTGAATACATTTTTCAATTAAAATGTGAATAATGGCACAAGAATAATGATTACTACCATCACGAATCATATCAAAAGTGCAAAATGATTTCAGTTTTTCCATTTTCTCCGAATGACTCTTCCTGCAATGTTTTATGTCCTTGAAGGCAGTCATCCCTAAACCTCCTTCGAAAGCGACCATAACTACTTTTACATAACACACGCTAATACTCAAGAGGATTAGGTCTTTCTTCATCTGTCTCTCCGCTTCATGTCTCTGCTCTGATATAACCTCCAGACATCCATCTCTGCCGCCACAGCTCCCCCGAGTGACCTGTTTATGCTGCCCACCCGTTTCTCCTCCCCTACCTAGAGGTGGACCACCTGATCGCCATCTTCACTGTGTACAAACAAGGAAGAGCTTTGTTCACAAGACCAGGCCTCCAGCTCTGCAGCCGCTCCTTATCAGATGAACAACACAGAGCTTAACTGTCACACTGTTACATCTTAACAATGCTACATGTGATTACAGCTGGAACCGACAATTCGTGTTACGATGGGAACGGTAGCTAAGAATAGCGTCCACTGCGCACGCTAAATATGACAGTGAGTATTCACATCTGCGAGTTATATAATCACCTTCACTCTCACCTTCCATAATCACCAAAATATCATCTCACTTCATCCTGAGGAGAAATTCAGTTCAACCTGGGCTCTGACTTCCCAGATGTGTCAGTCGAAATTACCTATAGTGACCGAACATTTTTGGAGTTGTTCCAGTGTTGAACAAGAATGCTACAGTGTGACTGGTAACTGCAAAACGTTGATATATGATGTGAGTCCATCCACAAAAAGTGTTGTGTGTCGGGACCAGGAGCTGGAACCAGGAGCTGGGACCAGGAGCTGGGACCAGGAGCTGGGACCAGGAGCTGGGACCAGGAGCTGGAACCAGGAGCTGGGACCAGGAGCCCGCCTGGAAACACCTCTAGGGTTTACTGGCTAGCTGACTCCCCATTGTTGGGACATGCAGGCTAATTTCAGCACGGCTTCTGTCACCGAGAGTGCCAAATGTCAATAAGGCGCCACAAGTGTTTAGTTAAAACTCAGATAACAGCCGAAATAACAAAAAGGACACTGTTAGAGGTTAAAAAAAAAGGAAAATCAACTGAGGGCAGCAGAAGGGGACAGTGCGAGCTGAAGTTTCACTTTAGTTGTCTGACGGAGCTTCTTCATCGACGCTCATCACCTCAGCAGACGCAGACAGAGAGAAGAAAGTAGCGTTCAGCTCTCAGTTCAACCCAAAGATGCAACTGCAATGGAGTTAATCTGAATCTTTCCAATGTAATTACTAACTCGTTAAAATGGCAATTAATTTCAGTGTTTAATTTGCTGCAGCATTGTCAATATATATTTCAATATTTATATCACTTCTAGCTTATTAGGCTACAGTTGGAGAAAAGTCCACCACTGAGAGTCTAATAGGAAAAACTGGAACAAAAACTCTGTTAAATTACACAAATGAAGTCATGAAAAGATATTTAGCTGATATGATTGAAGATGAGCTGTTTAAATTTAATCTGTATTGAACGAAGACCAAGTAGATAAGAGCAGAGAGACAAGGAGGACACAGAGACCTGGACGCTCCATTCCTGTGTCCAAAATAAACAGGAGGAGACAGCTGAGGCCAGAGCCGTCATGGGAAACTATCCATCGAGTAAGTCATGGAGACTTCAGAGAGACTTCAGAGAGACTTCAGTTAGATGTTAGATCCTGAGGATGATGATGATGATGATGATGATAATCTGAGCCTGTCCGTGGACGCACATACACAGAACGTTGCTCGTTGTAGCAGTTTTGTATTTACAGTCAGTGTGTTTTTACACAGTATTGGAAGGATTCGAATCAGTTCGCTTCCTATCAGTCATTTCCATCCAACACATGACTGGAACTACACTGTAATCTCATTATTTGTGAGGTTGCTTGTTGCTGTAATTATTATTCTCCACTGCCCAACTTGATGGTTTTGTGTCTAAAATGCTTCAATTAGGTGAGTTATTCTAAATAAATTTCCTTAATATCTGCACAGAAAAAGTGCAAGCATGACGCCAGTATTTTGGCTCCAGCCACATGATCGGGGTCGCAAGCTTAACAGCAGCTGGGGTGGAGCAGTCGGACTCACAAGAGGTTCCGTATAAAGGTTTTCAAAGACATACAAAGTCTTGGAATTCATAGAAAAAACAGAACAAAATACATAATAAACACTAGTTTCCCTGGTAATGAGTTACTTTTACATTATAGTAACTAGCGACAGTGACTAGTTAGTCATTTGCTCAAACCAAACATGTATAAGGCCCAGGATGAAAAATACCAGAATTCCACTTGAATTATTCCTTCTCTATTCACACTTTTAATGGTGGGATGGAAAATGAGATTTCAACTCATAAAGCTCTCGTGAAACCCACAGACGCTTTATAAAAGCATGTCAAAACAGTTCTTTTTTTATATAAAACCCGTGACATGCAAGGCTCTTTACTGGCCTGATGACAACAGACAGACAGACTCATGTTTGTCAGAAGAAAACAAACCTCCCCTAAAGAGGTCAGATAGCTTGAGAGACTAAAGGATGATTTATAATGGAACCTGCTATACTTTGCTGTGCAAAACGCACAAAATGACTCATATAACTTTGCGTAAAAGTGGTGATTAGGCAGAAGAGAGCAAACAAAAGCAAAGGAACAAAGAGAAGATGAGGGAGGCATCGTCGTGTTGAGAGGCTGTGTGGGAGTCGCTATGAGTGGATTCGGAATATAGGTTTCTAGTCATTACACACACATTATAACACACGCTCCACATAGCAACGTCTCGCCTACACGGATACAAGTACACCAACACATACACACACACACATGCGCCTACACACACACACCCACCCACCCGAGGTCTGTATGTGCAGAATCCTGTCGTAGATCCCTTCGGAGAACTCCATCACCGCTCTGCTGGCCTGGACCATCTGCACACAAGACAACTACCATTAGCATGAAAGCAACAGATGCAGTGCACCATAAACCCTTGTGGTAATCTGTAAATCACAAGAACACACCTCTATATCCCCAGTAAGGACAACAAATACTCTCAACAAACTAAAACATGGATGTGAAGTTTTATTTGTGTTTTTTTTTGTTTTGTTTGCCAGTTGGTAATATATTGAACACAAAATGCGCAATGGCCATCCAGATGCACCTCATGTGCTAGCACCCACAGAGGCTAATGTGACAGCTCTTCAAAGTTCAGACCACACACACACACACACACACACACACACACACACACACACACACACACACACACACACACACACACACACACATACAGAGTAATGACATGAGTAGCCTGTGGCTGATTAATTCCGGATCTCTACAGAGACATGACCCCCATATGAAGGAAGAAAAAAACCCTGCGGTTTGACAAACAACAGATTAACGACAGTACGCCACCTTGATGAGTCTGGTGCAGATCAGTTTTCACTTGTTTTGCACGCATCAGAGTTCAGGTGAGCTTTCACACCAACCCAAAATACACGGACTATCTGCCGTACTGGGCTGGTTTAAGAATCTATTCTGAAGAAAAGCCACAGACAGAGACTGCGTCTTCTCCAGCAAAACCGGTACATTTAACTGATGCGTTTTGTTTCTGATGTGATAAATAAGCGTATCTAGGGAGTTTTGCTATTTGAAATGTCATTTTGTACCAGTAAAAAACAAAACAAAACAACAACTCACTGTGGAGTACAGCACACCCTGCTTTACTTCCTCTAATTCTGAGTTTTAGAGAAGACTATGTGGCAGCTGTGTGTTTAGAAAGCAAGTACATACTCTCAGCTATGTTTCTTTTCAGCAAGAGTCACAGTAAGTCCTCTCACTGAGGAGCACACACCCCTCACACATAAAAAAAGGGAGCATGCCCAAAAGCCATGCTATATTTTGCACACCTACTTTGAGGAGATCCATTTTATCCAGACACACTCATCCATGTTTCCTGTTTGCGCCAGTCTTGAGGACTGAGGTGTGGAATCCATTTAGCCTAACGACATTCAAATCTATGCTAATGGTATTCAGCTCCAAGGAGAGCTTTTTCAACTCTGATCTGCCTGACTGGAAATGGAAGTGGCAATTCAACACATACAAAGACGCACACACACAGGCACACAGGCACACAGGCACACACACACACACACACACACACACACACGGGTAAACTCCATGCTAGTTGCATAGCAAGGACAAACACCCATAGTTAAATTGAAGTGTCACAGCTTCTACACCTAAACCTTAATAAGACAAGAAACAGATCCATTTATATCCAGTACAGCCGCTTCCTGGTGTCTCCTTCACTCACAATATACACACACACACTCTATACACACACACACACACACACACACACACACACACACACACACACACACACTAAATTGGCAATTCATACCAAGTGTCCATCATCCTGCCCATGAGACTGCCGGGAGAATATCTAATATGCAGCATGAAGAATATCACATTTAAAGGTATTGCAGCAGACAGAGAGATGGCGGGAAAAGAGGAGTAATGTAGTTTAGTAACTTCAACATTGCATGGCATGGAGCTGAGTGTGAGCCGCAGCTGTATGGAAACCCCGTCTGTTAGTCAGCCACAGCCGAAGCTGACCCTGAGGGAACCACAGAGGAGGGCAGGAACTGAGTGGGAGGCAGGAGAATGAGCTAAAGACGCCTGTAGAACAGAAACATAAACCTAATATGCTGCAGTATGATATGAGAGAAAAAAGCATGAATGAGAGAAATGACAAAGCTGAACAAGCAGCTCGAACAAACCTGACCAGACCGGTCGACCCCTCAGCCACCCTCTCTCCACTTCCACGGGGCCTGGGTTTATTTTTAGACCTCATTACATAAATTAGGTCTGCTAAATAACTTTCTCCTTGGTCAATGAATGTCCACAGTCTATTTGGGTGGAAACACATCCTGGATTCAGGCCAAGGTGATTACGAGCCTGGCTGCAGCCAGAATAAATGTCTGCTACATAACAATGAGAGGTCATTTTATGTTGGAGGAAATGTGAGCTCAAGAGGAAGCTCAAGGCTCTGTCTGGGTAGGTTTGCATTGTTAGGGTCAAGCAGACAGGAGATGGGAGGGGGATTATGTGATCTTTTGTTTAGGATTTCCTTGTTTTTGTGTATTTCAGAGATTATTTCTCTATGTGGTGAGAAACAAGCATATCTACTGTCAGCTCTTTTCCTTCCTCACCATTTCATAAGTGGACACAACACGGCGAAGGACATCGGGCAAGGGGCCCTGGGGCTCCAGGGTAGGGTAGTGGTTCCGGAGGTCAAACAGTAGCAAAGGTGTCCCATCTGGTCCTGACACTCTGGAGCTCAGAGCTAGTATGCACTGCATGAGGTTTGCCACTGCTGACACACCACACAGCTCTCTGAAAACTGCCACCGAGTTCTGTTTGAAAACAGAAATGTGATGGACAAATTAAATCTGCAGATTCAAACATGAATGGAAGTCTTCCTTCTTCCTCGTTCCTATTTCCCTCGCCTGATGAGAATGACTCCCATGAAATCTAAAATCTTTTCTCCACTCTGTCTTCCATTTGATTTTTCTTTTTTCTTCCACTCTCTCTCTCTCTCTCTCTCACACACACACACACACACACACACACACACACACACACACACACACACACACACACACACTCACTGAAAATTAAAAGCTACTCTAGCGACAGAGCTATTTGTCTTCTTTTTTTTTTCTTCTCATTCGCTGTGTTGCAGTTCTGCCCAACAGTTGTACTGTTACAGTTGAACTGGAGGAAACCTCACAATTGCAAATTTATTAGGTACAAATGGATCAAATTAATAAGGATCACAATTTTCAGTTGTTAAACTATTTGAGAAAGCCATTGATTTATTTTAATGATCATTACGGAGGCTTTCTTGTTGACCCTAATTGTTATGGATAAAATAATAGGAACATTCCTCCTTCAAATTAATTAAGTGATCAACAGAATGGGAAGATATGACACTTGTGATAATATGTCAAAGATGTTGGTGATATCTATTGAAACTGGCACGCTAAGCAGCTATCCCTGAGTTCTCTTGTCTTGTAATACCACTTAGTACCTCCAGAGGCGATATTGAGGCACTGAAGAATCCAAACTACTTAGCACAGCCAAGAGTTTACAGAGCAAATCAAGCTGGTGGAGAGTTGTTTGGGCATTTCAGAATGATTTTTTAGTGCAGCTAAGGACAACACAATCCATGCCTACTTATGTGCTAGTATGTTAAGCTAAGCTACCTGTAATGTACGCTATAGGCTAATGCTACATGTTCCACCTTAACTCCAAGCTACTTTGTCTCACCTGCATGTTTTCCCTCAGGTCAGTGGCTTCTCTCAACAGAGGGGCAGCCATCTTAAAAACCTCATCAACAGACCGGATTCCAAGGTCCCTCAAAGCGGTATAGTCACGCCCTTTGCGGGCCTTCCGCACAGATAGACCCCTTTTGTGAGGCTTTCCCCCTCCTCTCCGATTAGTGAGGGCCACATGGACAAACAGCTTAGCGTGGGGAAGGTCCTCCCCTGTCAGAGACTGGAGGGGTACATGCCGGTAGCCGGGCTGAAGACACTCCAGAGGGATGGCGTACTGACCTGCAGGGAGATCCAATTTTAGTGAAAAATCTTTTTTTTTTGGAAAAAGTAAGAGAAAAGTTCACTCTTACCTATGAACTCATCTCCAATGAAGTCATCGTCCAGCACCACAAAGCGAACCATTGCAAGCTCTGGCAGGTTGATCTGGAACTCAAAGCTCTCGTCAAAGATGGGGTTGTCCCCGTTCTGGGTGACCGTCCTGGTACGGCGTTCTGTGCAGTCAGCTGGGATGCCATGAATCTCAACATACACATAGGGGTCAACCACGTCCCCTTTGGCCCCTGAACCCTTCGGCTTGGGAAGATTCTGGCCACTAATTACCTGGAAAAGGTTATCGTACAGGTGTTAATGTATTTTCGGGACGTGATCATGATTTATTTGAAATGGTGATGGTTTACGTCAGTGGATCTAGCCCATTGGTGATGAGCCTAGATTTGAGCAAATACATTTGCAAGAATTCCACAAAAATTATTGTGAATTATAATAAATGAAGCTTGTGTGTATTTGTCCCATTGCACCTTCACATGGAGCAGCTGTGGAGAAACACCCGGCACTGTGTCTCTGGTGTCAGCACTGAAATAAGACACTTCCTGACGCATGATGGCCGGCCGCAGAACGTAACCGCAGTTTCCATTCTGCCGGAACCAGGCTGTGTTCAGGTCCATCATCAGTCCTGCTGTCTGAAAGTTCATACACACAATCTGGCAACCGCATTTCCAGAGATCCTGAGGGTTCATGTTGCTGGAGTCGATGCGCATGGGGCTGGGGTATACTCGGGACAGGAAATGTTTGTTATGGTTGACAAAGTCACCAGGGCTCTCTCCAGTGAGGCGTACAGCCTGGGCTTCATGAAAGGAACACAATTCCCAAGGTTTTTGGTGTTTGGATGATGTTGCAAAGTCAATGAAGCAGACTGAGCGGCACAGTGTCACAAGGTCTGAGAGCTCCTTCATGAGGGGGAACCTTTTGGGAGGAAGATGAGGAGGGTTACATGGGGTAACTGCAGTCATAGAGACACTTTTCTGCACCGAGTCCTTCTCACTCCCTCCAGGCGCTGCCACTGCACTGTTAGCTGCTTTAATTCTTTGACACATCTCAGCCCCCTCATCCTCCTCACTGACCTCCCCGCCACCCCCTTCCAAACCTGGCCCCAACTTCTTCCCTTTCAGTAGGATCCGATGCCGTAAGTCATGAGGCGATGGAAGGTACAACTCCCTTTCATTTGGGGGATCTGTAAATAGCTTCTCCCCTAGTATTCTCACAAGATGCTGTATCATCACTTTCTGCTGTCGAAGTGAACAGTGGTTCTCGATACACACAATTAATGGATAATCGGATGCCACGAATGCAAACTTTCCAATTGCTTCTAAAACACTACGCATTGCAAGTGGTGGAGAAAGACTGTGTCCAGTGCACACCACTGGTTCCTCATCAGGGCCGTCCCAAACATCCACCTCCACACATCGACAGCCCATCTTTAGAGCACGGATGTAGCCAGAAATGTCCGAGGGACCCCGAAACTGGTCCTCGATGAGGTAGGTGTTGTGAGAGGAGTTGATGAAGTAGTGAGACAAAGGCTGGGACATGTCCTGGCAGACAGCGTCATGCTCCCTGTCAAAGAGGTGGCATTCTGCCGATGTAAGGTAGCTGTTGAAGCCGTCTAATGAGAGAAAACCTTGCTGCCGGCCCTCCCCCGATGGTTCGTGAGCCTGGATGAGCTTCAGGCTGTCCTCCTCACTCACCTGAATGACATAAAGTAGACGTCAGAAAGTGGGAACGCATTTGTGAGAATATGCCAGACTCAGTGAACCCCATGCAAGAGCATTTTTGAATCCGAATTTTCAGTTAATTTCCGCGGTGAGGTGGAGCTCTATGAGTTTGCCACGTCAGGTTCACGAAACAATCATATCACGTGATGTTCTCCATGCCAAGAGTGGCAAATTAGCATAACTGATGGCCTCAAAATAAGGTAAGGTTTCCAGCTCCATTCATATAAATGGCACCAAAGATGAAGAAAAAGAACATTACAATCTTTGAGACTGAGGTCCTGCACTCAAAAACTGATCATCGAAAACACAAATTATTTAGTTTAAGTGGTCAATTTAAAAGCCCTGAAAGAGACAAGACAAAGGAAAAATTCGCCAAAATTGGAACACTACTCTGAAGCGTAAGCACCATGGAGAAAATACAGGAAAATTGGTGAATATGGAAAGTTCGCATAAATCACTTGGATGAGTAATTTAAGAACAAATCTATGCATACAAGTGGTTTTTGCATGAGGCTCACTGTCTCCTATTTTCTATATGTGTATATTTTTTATATATATATAGTGTATATTAATCTGTGTTAGCCACCTGAGCTACGCCTTGCTCAGCCTCGAGGAACCTCATCAGGTCTTTGGTGTCCAGGAATTCTTTGTTGCTTGAGAACTGCACCAATAGAAAGTAAATCTCCGGACGAGTGCAAAAGTGATGGAAGACCTCAATGAACTCCTGCTTTGTGACGCAATCGTTTCGTCCTCCTGCTTTGTTTTCGCTGTAATCTTTAGCTCCTGATCCATTATCCAGGGTAAGACCATGCATTCTCTCCCGAACTCTTTGGAGCTCTTTAAACCTGTGCTCCACTTTGCCACTGCTCACCCCCGGGTTTACAGTCTGTATTAAATTTATGGCCGACTGCAAACAAATCCCTTCCTCAGCGTCGTCGTGCCTGTTTGTATCAGCTGCAGAGCAGAACAACTGCTCCAGCCAGCCAAGACGAAGACTGTCCTGACTGCTGGCGAGCATGTCCAGGGCATGTTTCCCATGTTGCATCAGATACCTGGAGGCAGATGAGAGAAGAATGTGCAATAGGATTGAGTAGAAAGAAAGAATTACTTTCCTGGCAATACTGAATCATTATTTTCACAAATGGTATTTCGCTGACAAATATTGAATGTACAATACAACTGCAGCTGCGAGCAATCAAAGTAATATTTCACATAGAAAAAAGACAGTCATGTATATTTAGCTTGAAGCTAACAGTGACTAGAGAACAACAGCAATGAAAAAAAACAAAACTGCCCAAAACATTCATTTAAAAAGCGTATTGTCTCCATCGTCTTTTTCCAGCCACATGCTCAGTAATCCACAAACACTTGAAAATTATAAGACGCCGAGTTGCTCCAAGAGCAACCAGCTGGCGTATTCAGTTGGACCAGCTTGCACTTGTCCACGCTCATTTGCACTCGCGTTTGAGCAGTTTCTCTGTTTGTTGTTGTAACTGTTGTTAGCCGCCAGTCAGTCAGTTAGCTTCAAGCTAAATATACATGGCTGGCTCTTTCTGCATTCTGAAATGTCCAAAATGTGATGCAGGAGCGAAAGAAATGGCTTTGTGAGCGGGAAGGTTATTAATTTAATGCTAATTTAATTCCGTAATTTTGGTCATTGTATTTTATTTAGTCACTACAAGTTAATACTAAATATCAGGCAGAGCGCAACACAAGACCTTTAGAAAGACAGTCAAGGTCACTTCATGCATGTGATAGCGCTGCAGACAGTTGGAGGTCTTTCAGCTTAACATTTACAATTATATACACATTTATATAATCATACAACAACATGCTTTTGATCATCTGGAGACTACATGGCATGATGTCAGTACACTTTCGCCTCAACAGTCTTTAACAGTCTGTGGGCGGCATGGCTCAGGGGTAGAGTGGCCGTCTAGTAACCGAAGGGTCGCTGGTTCGATCCCCGATCCCGGTGACCATGTCAAAGTGTCCCTGAGCAAGATACTGAACCCCTAATTGCTACTGATGAGTAGGCTGGCGCCTTGCATGGCAGCCTCCACCATCTGTGTGTGTGTGAATGAGATGACACTGTAAAGCGCTTTGAGTACCGCTAAGGTAGAAAAGCGCTATCTAAAATTGAGACCATTTAAGCACTGATAGATTGCTACCTTACCTTTTAAAGTATTTTGTGTCTGTGTTGGTTTACCTGCTAAAGACTAATACTTTTTTTTTAACCCAGTTTCTGTTAGTTAGCATCAAGTTAGTATTTGCTAGATTTGTAAATGTCAGTCAGTTGGTATTATATTTACTGCACACGACTGCCAGATAACGTTTTATACGAAATAAGAAAATTCTTCTCAAGAAAGTTTGTAATTTGTACTTAAGTTTGAAACAAGACCTGCTCCCAGTTCTTTCCTGTGTCATACCTCAGGCCTGTCACCCAAATGTTAGCCACTTCTGCCGAGTTGGCCACCAGGTCCAAGCTCTCGTACATCTCTCCATAGATGATGGAGAATGCACAGTCCTCCGAAATCTGCTCATAAACTCCACTGGTGCGGAATGTTTCTGTGTTGCGCCCCGTCCGTACCTAGAATTTGAAGTCGCAACAGCCACATCAAGACACAATAAAAACAAATCAACTGTTGTCACCCGTATAGTTCAGAGCTGTAAATATTTCCAAGGCCTTTCGTCTGAAAGAATTGGTGAGGTCATTCATAAAAGTAACAGTCGGGGAGGTTTGATTTAGAAAGCACTGACCTCTCGTATGGAGGCAAGAATGATCCTGGCTTTGTCAGACTCCTTCTTGGAGGGCTCCCAGCACAGAGCCTGGAGGCCTGCATCTAGTAGATAGTAACGCTGGTATACACGTGAGTTGGGCCGCACCTTCTTCAGCTCACTCCCCTCAACCTTGATGCAAAATATAAACCAGGTCGTCACTTACTTAGTTTTGAATATTGCATCTGACATCTGCTGCGTGGAGTGTTTGATGGGCTCTAAAACCCCCCATCAAGTGGGAACCTTGTTGCCCGCACGTTCATATTTTTTCACGCACCAATATTTTGACCTCTTTTAAGCAGAATTGGCATTTTTTTACTGAATATTTGTGTATCAATCCGTCTCCTTACTGGAATTTTTGCCTATGTTACATATTGCAACATCATATTAATGCTAGCCATCACGTCAAACTCTTCAAATTTCACAGTAAATTAAGACTTATGGCATTATCCATCAAGAATGGTTCAGTTTTAAATAATCAGTTAGGTTTTCTGTATTGATGCATTAATCATTCTTAAGCAATCATTAATAATCACAATGCATTTCTGAATCTGATTATTTTCTTCCCAACCCTGATTTATATTTTATATAAGAGGTCACATGGTAGCTGACCCACCATGGCGTGGATACAGTCAGCAGCATTGCTGATCTTCTT
Source organism: Aulostomus chinensis (assembly GCF_037954235.1). Taxonomy (NCBI): domain Eukaryota; kingdom Metazoa; phylum Chordata; class Actinopteri; order Syngnathiformes; family Aulostomidae; genus Aulostomus; species Aulostomus chinensis. The sequence continues at coordinate 14,310,718 of NC_141341.1, forward strand.
CTCCGACAGGCTGCTGCTGAAGGACACCGTCTTCTTCCTCTCTCGACCTGCACGTGACCCATCCTGAGGATGGGGGGAGGTGGGTGCGGGGGGGGGGGGGGGTGAAAGGACGAAATGGATTAAGAGAGAACAGGCTATCATAAAAACATGAAAAATGGGCTGAACAAGACAGACCAAAGGAAAGGTTCACAATTGCTTGGGCATGACAAAACATTATTTCCTGTCCAGAATAGATCTCAAGGGATTAAAAGGCATATCAGCTTATGTAACCATATATAAACACAGATTATTTCGCCTACATAGAACCCCCACCTCCCAATCTGCTATTGTTTTTCTACACCATGCTAAAAGCATTTGCTTGCCCTTGCCCTTCACCATTACACCATTAATCATACCTGACTAGACAGACGCAGCGGGCTGTAGCATTCTAATTCTGCCCCTCCACCAGGATAGCGGCGCACCCAATCAGTTTATCTGAGCTCAAGTCACAGCTCATCCATCTGATATATTGAATGATCAGATGTCACCCAGCAGACAACCTTATACAGACAGATGAGAGCGTATATGTGGGCGATTTCATTCAATTATCAGTGTCCCTATACAATCAAGGCAAAGACTTCATTAAGGCTAATATGACAGCATAACAAATTTAATGTAGTTGTTATTGATTCAATCCCATGATTGAGGATGCAAACACCCACACACGCTGCAAACAGTACCGCTGTACTTTGAAAACCAGTCCAAATACAAGTTAATCAGAAGGCACACACGGGTTCGTTCCTCCTCTGAGAAGCATATATACAGAGTTTAATACAATTATAATAACATCCACACCATCTTCAGGAGCTTGGTACTTATTTAGGTCCATGAGTGCTAAAAAAAAACAACAAAAACACAACGCCTACTGCTTGTTTTCCCCAACCGAAGGCCCAAAATGAAGATTTGCTTGGCATTAAAAGAGAATCTGAGGTTGTTACTTGACATTGTTTGCAAGTACTGATGAGGGATGAACGAGTAGTGCATCATTATGAGAACCTGCATCTGTTCAACCTCCTAAATCATCCATCTCCGTATCCGTACTCGGAGTTGTCAGCTCGTGAGACGGGAGTAGGCGTGGTTTGATAAGAATGTGAGCAGGCAGCTAGTCCACAATAGGTATTTCATGCCTTGAAAGGATATGGGTTGATCGTAAACGTCTATATTTGTTGTTTATCTTTATTATACTGCAGAACAAGTTTTAATAAATGTACACAGGTAAGCTTTAGTGAAGCAAAGCATGAAAACAGAGGAGAATGAAGTCAAATACATGAACTACAGGTTTTTTTTTTCCCCGATCGACAAAACTTTTACTTACAAGGAAAATCTTTTGATAATTAAATTAGTTGTTTCAGTATATTAAAAAAAAACAGTAACATAATGTTGGTGTGGTAGCTCATCACATGAAATCTCACTGGAACAGTACTGATGGTGAACTGATGGCGGCTGCTATTACATCGTGTGGAAACATCAATTGCAAAAACAGATGTCATATCATGCATGTGACAGCGTATAACTTTAATTTCATAAACTGCCATACAAAAGTAATTCTAAGGGCTGGGAAATCCATGTAGTACTGTGGAAAAAAGAATCACAACATGTTCCCTTATCCATTTTATTGCACAGCCGAACGCAAATCTTTGCTAAACGGTTGAAATTATTCATGATTTGACGAAGTTTGCCACACCTTTTTGTAAACGGGTCCCAACATTTGTCATTGAAAGATCAATGTTGCTCTGTGGCAAATATACAAAGCAAAAAAACCTGGATATGTCCTTACTTCTCTAGTGTTTTGGAATATTTCAGGCATCCAATCACATGCAAGTCAGCTGACTGACTTTTTTTTTCTCACTTCTAGTTAAAACAAACATCTGTGATAAGTAGCTGGTTCATTGTCAGCATGACTTTGGTAAAAGTCTATATGAATCTTAACAGCAGCTGGATCTTTCGTGAAAAGGAAAGCCTTTACATGAAAGAAGTCATGGACATTATGGATGCAGAAAGAAAGAGAAAAAGCCCTGATTCTTCTCCAGAATATGAATGAGCATGTAAAAGAGGCGAGGCATCACAAAAGATGAAATGTTTCCCCCCAAAGCGAAGGTAGGGTGCCTAACCATCTGAAATCCTCACCTCATTAAGGGTGGAGAAGTGTTTCCAGGAGCGACAGGTTTTTTTTGAGAGAGAGAGAGAGCAAGAGAGGGAGGTGGTGGGACTCTAAAAATACGCCTGGTGCCTTGGGGGCATGATAGTAAGAGGGGGCAATGATGTAGGGTAAGACAGAAAAGAAGGACAGAAGGATGAGGAAGCAGAGATCTTTCAAAACAAATCAAGGCTTTTCTTGCTCTCTCTCATAAAAAATAACAATGAAGACGGCATGTTTTTCAAAACTCATGCCCCCCACCACCACCACCACCACCACCACCACCACCACCACCAGCCCAGGATGTGCTCAAACACGATGTCACAGCATCAGTCTTACTTTCCACTCCATTCTCGCCGTGACAGGCAAAGGAAATAAATGTCGACCTCCACGTATATATCTTCCTCTTTGTGTGCCATTAGCAGTAATGGTCCCTCTCTATGGCTGCATCAGCACCAACGGCTGCACACGTGCAGCCCAGTTAGACGACGTGTCATAAATAATGGACGTACATTCAAAATACGACCAGAAACAAACACACACGAACTGATTAACAGACAGGAAACGGACAAAAATCATATTGAAGCAAAGGATACCTTCCTTGAAAAGCTATTAGGCTTTGTGTGTGTGTGTGTGTGTGTGTGTGTGTGTGTGTGTGTGTGTGTGTGTGTGTGTGTGTGTGTGTGTGTGTGTGTGTGTGTGTGTGCGCCCGTGTGTGTGTGTGCACCTATCACAAGCTGTGTTTAAAGCAGCGGAACAATATTGTTCTCCCGGCGATGCTTTCATCAGTTGGGATTTAATTATCTCATGTGTGGAGGCTGCCCTGCACATTCATCTCTGTTAGCCTGCAATGTACATCACTGATAGAGGAGGAGGCAAGAGTTCAAACGCACGGCTAAACAATGCTGACAGCACAGGAGAATAAGAATGAATCATCCCGACAAGGTACAACTAGGCGACATGAATTAAACTGCGAGTGGATACACACCTGAATAAAATAATTAAATCTACATAATTTATGTGCCAAAAAACAGGTATAAAAACAGAAAGATACACACTGAAAAAAAAGCTTCTCCCTCATTCCTCTGATAAACACTAAATATATAACGTAGTGGAAGTCTCTGTCACAGTGGCCCTATTTTATTTCACAGAGGGAGTTGATTCAAAAAACAGGAAGCGGCTCATCACAGAGGGCTTCCTGTGAAGGTCCACCCCCACCGCACAAGAAGAAAGAAAAAAAGGACATGAAAAAAGAAAGAAAGAAAGAAAGAAAGGCATTGGACCACGGAAGCACGTTCATCATTTTAACTTGCTGTTTTAAGTTGTGACACACTTGTTAGCCGAGGAAGTCTATTAACTACAGCGACTGTGACACATATGAGCATGGGCCGCTCTGATGTCATCCATAGATTTGTGGCTACTGAAGCTTTAAGTCTGACATGTAAGAACCAACAAAGACCATCAAATACTTTTGTTACCTCACAAAGAGGATCTTTGCTGATGGAGGAAACCCACTACAAACTACCCACAATCCTTGTAGCAGTGACGGCGCTGTTACATGATATGTTTACTGCACAAATTATTGTCCGCCATTTTGACTTTTCCATGAAACAGAGAACACACAAAATTTCTGATTTTTTTTTTTTTTTTTGGTCATTAGTCAGAAATATATTTTGTAATGGCTTCTGGGATGAGTAGATCCTTTACGGCGCCTCTCACCCCCCCCCCCCCCCCCCGCCCTGAAATCCTTAACAGGATAAGCGGTAGAAAATGGATGGATGGACCTCCATAATCAGACGCAGTTCATCTCTCTAATTTTAAATGATTTTCCTTTCTCCAAATGTTAGAGTGTTACCTTTTAAAAATGCTAACTATTTTATGATGTAACAGCTTTCTACGCTGATGCAGCACAGTTTTTAGCAAATTCACTCTCCATTCCAGCAACTGAACGATGTGACACTTGAGTCAAATAATAAAGCAGCAGACTGAGAGATGAGCTAAAAGAATCTGAAACAGTGAGCGAAAAGAGCTGACTGAGGAATTTCCATCGTTAATGTCAAAAAATATTGAATAGAGCAACTTCAACGTGTCATGGAATAACTCAACTTTTCCGCAGTCAGGAAATAGGGCTTTTTTTTTTTTAATCTTCCAGTTTTTCGGAAATGTGCCAAAGATTATTGTGAACGAATTTGAATGATTGGTGTGAGATTACTTTTATCTCTGCGAGTACATCTGGACTGAGTGAAGGGAATGAACAGATGAACAAATGTGAGGATGGATGGATGGATGGATGAATGAGTGAGCATGAACAAATGTGGGGGGGGTGACTGAATGAGTGAGTGTGTGTGTGTGTGTGTGTAAGATTAGACGCAAAGATCAGACATAAAAAGATGACAAAACCTGAAACTGGAGAAGAGGAAAAACAAAGGAAAATGAAAAGAGAAATAAAGAAAGAAAGAGGCTGTGAAGCCGATTCCTGCCTGTGTCTTTGTGCCGACACTCAGAGAACCTCTGCGCTTGCCTGCAGGCGCCTGCACAGCCTTGAGTCTTCATTAGCCAGCTGACGCGCATGCATAGTACAACATATTAGTGTGGGTGTTAGCATGGATGCAACAAACCCTGTATTACTAATTACAGCTTCTCCAAGTCAGCTGGATGAAGCCGTAGCCCATTAGTGGACACTGGCTTTGATCTGCTAATTACCACAGAGAGACCAACTAGGAGGGACGAGGTTCGTACGAGTCGAGGAGAAAAGTAATGAATACATGATTAGAAATTGGTGGGGAGGTTGAAGTGTTGTGCTTGTAGCTGGGTGTGTTTCATTCTAGAATCTAGTGACCCTATTAGAGGGTACAGGAGGGAGGAGAGGAAACCCTCGATTGTGCTGTCTCATCAGAGATAAAAAAAAAGAAGAAGAAAAGAACTGAAATAATAAATAAGACGGATGACAAATGATCCCGTCCAGTTTGGGAGAGTGAAACCATAAAAACACAAGGAGACTCCTCTGCGTGAGACCACTTCACTTAGACTTGAGACTAGAATTTAATATCCGAGAGAGATATTTCTGATACTGTCCAGGCTCAGTCCCAAGCCATTCCTGTTTCACTGGGATCTCAAGAGCTAAATAAAGATCAGAGTCCTGAGATGAAGGTGAAAAGAGAAAATATTTTAATCCGATTTTTTTCAATTATGATCAGGCTAAGAATATTTCCAGGAGGAGAATTCAACAAGAACAAAACAAAACAAAAAACAAAAAAAATCTCACATTGATGTGAAATTAAACTCAATCATGCCTTGATCTTAGAGAAAAAGCTCTTAGATTTCCTCATGTACTCACACGTGCAACACGTTCAGCGTGGCAGTGCAATTCCATCCATCCACCCGTTTTCTTATCCTGTTAAGCGTTTCGGGGGAGCTGAGAGGCGGGGTTCACCCTGGACAGGTCACCAGTCCATCACAGGGCCAACACATAGAGACAGACAACCATTCACACTCACAGTCACAGCTAAGATCCTGTGCTGGAACCCAGAACCTTCTTGCTATGAGGCCACAGTGCTAACCGCTGCACCACCGTGCTGCCCCAATGCAATTGCACTGTCAATCATTCTGATTTCCTGTTCCATTTTGTAGTTTCTATACCTCTCCTGCTGTTTCCTGCCCCAGTACCTTTGTCTCTTAAGTTACAGGCTTGTTCTTTCCTTGTCCCACTCCTATCAAAAACGTGTGGTGACAACGCCTGTGTCTTGTGAGCTCTGACGCTGTGCTGGGGACTGCGTTCCTCCCTGATTAGCTCCTGTAGCTGTTGACACTACTGGCCCATGAGAAGTAGCAGCAATTAAACAAGACCAGGAGGGTGCGACGGTAGAGTTTCTCATGGAAGCAAATGTTTCCATGCTGATTGTCTGTCAGTGCCACGCACAGTGGTCCTAAATATGAAAGGCTCGAGCAGTTGAATGTGCTGCATTTGAAGGGTTTCAGTTTTGCGATAAAGAAATAAATTACATCGTTTTGTACGCCTCTGCAGACGATATCTTTAACCTGTGTGGTGTTTTTTTTTGCTTTTTTGTTTTTTTTACCCGTTATGTTTTCCTCTGATCTGTGTGAATCGAACCTTGTGTTTAAGGACTGAGTTTTTATCGCACTGATGAATCTGTGAGTCATGCCCTGGGCTCTGTTTCCTGTTTGGTGTCCCCCAGTGGACAAAATTTCACATTCAAATCCATTCAACTTCACATTTATCCTCATGGGATTTACATGATAATTTACATGGGCATCACAAAATACATCACAAAAACAAATGGTAGAAAACATGAGCGTGTGTTCCGGACGTTCAATATGTGATTTTTAACACGTTTTTTTACATGTGCAAAATCACATTCATTTCTCATGTATTTTTTTTTCATTTTTTGCAGGTGTATTTGTGTTGATTTCCTCCATGCAAAGACAAAAAGATATGATCTTATGCTGAAGTTTACTTTCCCTACTTCATTCTGATTGGCTGACAGATGTCCACTGAATCAATAATATGAATGTAAATGTCAGTCAGGTATTTAAAGTTAGATTGTGAAGTTTAAATTACCAGATGACGCTAACAACTTCCCTTTCTCTGACAAAAAGCTGAGCAGCAATTTAACTCACACTATAATTTGGTATTAATTTGTTTTTTTTTCATTCACCACCGGGGCTAACATGATGTTCATTAGTCACTGAATTCTTCTTCCGCTGCGAACTGCTTGTAATTCTCTATTGTTGTCAGATGATCAGTAACAACAAGCCTTACATCAGTGAAATCTCATCCATGGAAACGCTGTGACATAAATGACAGAAAGCCTTGTCAGCGGTAAGGAAAGAGTTAAATGCTACTGCACTGAGATGCCGCTCAGTTTTATACGGTGACCTTGAGGGTCCTGAAAGGCACCTGTAAATAAAATGTATTATTATTATTATTACTAGCATTACTTATTCTCAATAGGCTATGCAACCTCATGAAACAACCATTCCAGCGCATAAATGTGAAGAATATCTGCTTCATGTCGCCAAACATCAGATCAAAAATTTGTAGTTGGCTGGACAGGAAAAGCAACATAAATGTCCCAGCGAAAAATTAACAGGCTTCTGCAGCCTTTTCTCACATTCAAGAGCACAAGTGTATGATCAAATGATGGGAACACCTCTCACCTCCAGAGAAGTTAGAACATTTGACTTGCAGTTGAGTCCTTCTGACAGAAGATCAGTGTGTGTGAGTGTGTACAATATGATTGTGTGGGGTGTGTGCGAGTGTGTGTGGGAATGATGTTCAACAGAAAGTGTGGTGAGCGTTCACAGTAACTCAGCAGCCCAGTTTGACAGTAAACCCTGCCCTTGTGGCAAGTAAGGCTGGAGAGATGCTTCTTTTTTTTTTTGCTTCGAACCTTTGAAGTCGCATGTGCACTAAAACACACACAGACACACACACACGAGCACACACACTTGAAAAGGTCATCTTGTCAGTGATCTAACCACGACTTCAGCAGACATAGATGCGTTTTACGGAGGTAGCTTGGCTAAAATTAAAAACAACAGCGCACGGGAATCTTGAGTTGGGTAATACAAGCTTTAAAGTGCGGAGCTGGGTTTCCACACGCCATGTGAACTCATGGCTCCATTCTGTGTTCATACGTGTACATGCATGTTCTAAAGCTGCAGATTCATTCAGTGAAGCACATCTGTTTTCAATGCACGTACCGTGTGTCTTTTTTCCCCATGTCTCTCTAGACTCCTGCATATAGCCTGGACATATTATACTAATGTAGGGCGTTTATGTGGAGCAACTCCATCACAGAGCAGCTCACACTCACAATATTTTCTCCAGCATGCACACGGTTAATTCACCAATCACTGGGCTGCATTGGGCCATGCTTATGCAGGCTAAAGATGCTGATTTGAACTGCTGGAGGTGCTCGGGGCGACTCTGACTCGAAGCCTCCCCAGCTGTGTGCTCATGCCTCTGGTTAATGCCGCTCCCTCAGTTTGAAATGCATACAAACAAGCTGAAACACACAAACACACACACAAATGCATTAATATGCAAATGTAAGCATGCACACACGTGTGTACACATATATTTCAATGTAACACATCTTAAGGCAGGTAGTCACACTCAAGTACACTTGTATTATTGCCTGTATATGTATTAAACCTGCATCGCTAAACTGAAGGACTGCATGTGTCCATTTTTACTCCGCTCTTTTACATGTCTAAAAGGATGCTGAGCAAGGAGAGGGTTAGCTTAGCTTAGGAGAAAGACTGGAAATGGGGAGGGAACCGCTACCCCTCCTCTGTCTCTATTTGTTTTCTTGTAAGAATTAAACAAAGAAGACATTAAATATTATTTATTGAGCTTTTGAGACGGCGCCATGCTTGACTTCTCGTCTAACTCTCAGCATGAAGGAGGCTTATTTCCCAAAATGCCCAACTGTAAGTCTTCAGATATTTCAGTCTCCTTTATGGGCTGAGACAATTACTTTTCTGTAGAGAGGACCTCTTTAAAATCCCACTGGGGTACAGTAAATCAAAAACCCATTGCACTTCCTGTTTGTCTCGGTTAATAAAAGAGATTTTGTTGATATGTGGTTTTTATGGAGGAAATAGTGCCACTTGTTCGTTCGCTCACACACTCACTCACAAACACACACACACGCACACATAAACATGCCAACCATGTTTTTATCTCTTACAGTGTATGTTTGACTACAGAGGGGCCTGGAAAGCAGTTATGTGCCTGGGTGTGTTTTACTACAAGGCAGGTCTGTGCGTGTGTGTGTGTGTGTCTCTGCATACATTTGAGTTTTAAACAAGAATTTAATCTATGACAACAACATTCCCATACATTTAAATCTATTTATTTGTTTATGCTTATCTGTTTGTTGGACAAAATTAGGAGAGCAAAGTATAAGTCAACAATGTATGTGGGAATTTTTGTGGAGTTTCTTTAATTGATTCATGTCCAAATCATATTACAGGAACAGTGTGTAATTCCAGTCCCCCCCCCCTCTGGGATTGAAGTAATCTCAACATGGCTGGAAATTGTAATTACCAATCCACCTGCGAGGGATTTGGTTAGAAGTTTGTCTTTGTTTGTCATTGTCATACACATATTAACTCAATTTTCTTTTAGCAGGGACAGAGTTTGGTGTTTGTGTCATCACATACACAACATTTTAAAACTCCAGGTGACGTGAGTGAAGATTTAAATGGCGACGATGAGCTTGATTGTGCGAATTTGTTTGACAAAGGCTTGAACCTAAAGAACACTCATTTATGCATAAAATTAGTATTCCAATCCATCCATCCATCCATTTTCTACCTCTTATCCTGTTAAGGGTCATGGGGGGTGGAGCCTATCCCAGCAGCCTTCGGGCGAGAGGCGGGGTTCACCCTGGATGGGTCACCAGTCCATCACAGGACCAACACATAGAGACAGACAACCATTCACACTCACAGCCACACCTACGGTCAATTTAGAGTATCAATCAGCCTCGTCCCCTCTTGATGTCTTTGGACTGTGGAGGAAGCTGGAGTACCAGAGAGAACCCACACAGGAACAGGGAGAACATGGAGACTCCACACAGAAAGATCCTGTGCTGGAGCCGGGACTAGAACCCGGAACCTTCTTGCTGTGAGGAGACAGTGCTGACCACTGCACCACCGTGCCACCAAATAAAGTATTAAAATTCTTTTATTGTGCTTTAAACATGCATTGTGACTGCCCCCTACTGGTTGAAACACGGAGATCAATGCAGCTGAATTACGCTTCTTGTATGCCTGGTGGAAGGTGATGTAATGGAACCATGGAGCCATCAGCCAATCCACATGTGTGGTTAAGCCAAGCTTGATATTACCTTCTTTAGATAACGAGGTATGCAACGTATTAATTAAATGCTTGTATTGCATCATAGCTCCTCCACTGGCTTATCGGTTCATCTCTCTCTAACCTGCACGGCTGAACTCAAGACAGACTCCTAGGGGGCGTCTGATTCTCGTTCACGCACACAGAGCGAGATAAAATAAATGGGAGGACAGTATGAAGTACATACTGATAAAACACGATGATAGTTATTAAGTCAACAGGAACACAAATATGCACACAAACAAACAAACAAACAAACACACACACACAGAAGCGTACATTGGACATATAGGACATATACATGACCCCTGTTAAAACCGGTGTGGAATGTCATGTTTCCTGTTCGTCTGCCTATCCAGACTCCTATTGTGTCTTGTGTGTCCTACCTTCAGATGTAGCAACATATTAGCAAACAGCAACACACACACACACACACACACACACGTTTCATAGACTGATCCATCATCTCTGTTTGGATGCAAATGTCTGCTTCAGTGCTGCACGTGCGTTTCCGTGCTGCCCTGCATGTCCACCCTTTGATGCACAGAAAAGTAGCCATGGTCGCAGTGATGTTCTGGAGCCAATAAACGCCACACATCACACAAAAGTAAATTAATACAGGAAGAAGAGCCTGGCCCCTGCCAGGAGTTACTTCATACCATTTCTGACCCAGCAGGTAGTAATAGAACTCCACCAAGTGTTTTTTACATCCTCAGTGTCAGGCAGCAACTCTCTGGACAAGAACAGGCTTGTGTGTGTGAGCATGGAGGTAAGGAACATTTGTGTGTGTGTGTGTGTGTGTGTGTGTGTGTGTGTGTGTGTGTGTGTGTAGATTCCACTGCCAGTGGAGAGAGTGAAGTGTCATCACCAATAGCTTATGACTTAATAGCAATATTGCAACATGAACTGTACCAGGAAATTGGCCAACTGGCTGGTTTCCTGTCATGTTGAGTCAATCAAAACACACACACACACACACACACACACACACACACACACAACATGATGAAGAGATAATCATGTCTTTGCAGGCAGGCGCTCTGGAGTCCAGCAGCAACCAGATATCAATGCACGAAGTCCCACATGTTTAAAGGCCAAAAACGGGATGAAGACTCATTGATTAAGACGATGCGTTTAGCGTGAAAAACCAATAGAATGAAGAGCTTTATACAGATAAAGTGGAATATTCAACAGTGCACCACATACTGTATATGTCTCCCTCTCATCTAAAACTGCAGCAGGTGGTTTCATGTCTTGGTTCCTCCTCCTCCTCCTCCTCTTCCTCTCAAGCCCATGAGGTGCTAATAAGTGTCTGTCGCCTGCTGTCTTGGAATTGGACTAGAACCTTGTATCAAAGCACTATGACAATAGCGGGATGTTCTGGTTTCAAGCTCGGAGATCTTTGTTTAATATCATGTGAAATGTGATGCGCGTCATTAACCGAGGTGAGCGATGGAGCTGAGGAAGCATAGTCCCGGTGTGTGAACGGTTTATTTTCAGGTTGCAGAGTTGGAGGTTAGATGAGTGTGCGGGTGTGCAGAGTGGCTAGTGGTTTTTGTATTGACTTTATTTATTGTTCCATGGTCTCGAACATTCCTACAGATGCTTACAAGCCTTCCTGTGCCGTTAATCATCCGACTTTCTGACCTTTTCACAGCGAGTCCCTCCTCTTAGATTTGACAGCGAGCCGCCGAACGGAGGGAAATGGTGGCCTACCTTGATCAGACTGCTGCGTCGAGGAATTGGTTTAGTGGCTGGATCGGAACCCGAGCACTCCCACGTAGGGGACTCGCAGCTGGGTTCCTTCTGCACCTTCTTGACGGTGTCGGACGCGTTGCAGTTACCGTTTGACACCGGCTCTCCTCGGTGCGCCCCCTGGCTCATTCCGGTTCCTCCTGGCGCAGCTTTCCAAGCAGCAACCGGTGGACCGGCGCGCTTGTTCTCTCCAAAATCAGCCATGGTGACACTTGTGCGTTTTTAGTCGTCTTGAAAGGAGCAGCGAGGCTTCCGGTGCAAGAAGGCTGCACACGGACGGAAACGTGCCATCGTGTGTGAAGAAACGACCGGCGGCCGTGCGCCAAGAGCACAGGAAACTTCTCTCTCTCTCTCTCTCTCTCTCAACGCCTCCCTCCCTCCCTCCCTCGCACACACACACACACACACTGGGAGGAGGTGGCAGCGCGAGAAACAGCTGAGCAACAGCAGGGACCGACACACCTTCCAGACCTCCGCTGCCTGCCAGCGCTCATCACGCCACCGCTGCTGTCGCCGCAGCCGCCTTCGCTTAAAAAAAAAAATCATATCATACTCATTTTTCAGGAAACAATGATGATTTTTTTTATTCTACTTGTCGCCTCCAACCTCCTCCCTCCCCTCTCTCCCCTCCTTTATCCTCATGTCCTTCTGTGGGCAGCAAAAACTAATAAAGTCTTCATCTGTCACCAGAGGTGCCTCTCAGATAAATCCTCTCTGTGTGCGTGATTTATTGTCACATAGTGAAGTCAAACAATTGTGCTAATTTTCGTGGTCCTAAAATTTGAAAAAGTATATTTTAAAACAAAAACTAAACGTGATATCCTCTGCAGAGGGATTCACGATGATATCGGCAAAGGTGTATTTTTTTATGAAGTATGCCCATCGTTCTAAAGGCCAATATTTAGATCAATGCAGTTTTTTTAATTTACTTTCAGACAACAACGTGGGGAAAAATTAAGTCAGTAAATAATTTACAATGTTTTTTTCCAGTGTACAAAATGCTGAATATCATAGAAACTAATCAGTTGTAAAACCTCAGCATTTCTCCCCCCCAAAAAATCCAACATTGTGCACCCTTACTCTGAAGTGAGGACATGTGCATCTTATGGATTTGCTCATTAATCCACAAAGACATGAACTCTATTTAAAACAAACTAACATTTACTGCTGGCTACCAACGGAAGTGAGTTGGTTCACCTGAATGCTCCATGCTGGTTCAAAGTTGCACCTGTAACACACTGGCTTGCTTCTGAACAGTTTAGATCTTTCCAAGCTAAACAAACGTGGCTGGCTCTTCCTGCATTCTCTGCAGTCACAGAGTGAATGCAGGATGGGGCAAAATGTCTCAAGATATCCATTAGCATAACAAACCACCAGCAGCTGTATTTTATAATATAGATTTGATGTGGCGGCGCTTTTATACTCTCTAATCTGGGCTGAGTATTGATGCAGCACAGCTGAGTTCAGATGTGAACGGAGTTTATGGTCGACTCCGAAACTGCTGACTGCAGAGAACATCAAGCAATACTGACATAAATACGCAAACACCAATCACTCTGATCTGGAGTCAGTGGCTTGAGAATGCGAGGAGACCGCCGTGGGGGCACAGAAACACTGTGATGAATGGAACCCGGTCCATCGTGGAAGTCACTCCGCACTCTAATGTACAGCAGATATTAATCCTGCCAGTATTTTACCATCAAGTCTTTGGGATGTCTGTCATTACAGCCACTGTCAATCACATCAGGCAAAGATAACAGTGGGACGTGGACTTGTCTCTGCTGACATCTAGTGTTTGCTCTCGGAAACACACCGCAGGGTGAAGCCATGAGTTTACACACATATCACATTTCATCTCGGAATTTCAAACCAACTGTAACCATTAAAACTGGTAAAGGACGCTGAAGCTAGGAATCCTGACACCATCCATGTTCAGTTGTAGTGCAGTTGATTTTATTTATAAAGCAACAAAACGGATTAATACGTTAACACTTTTACTCACATTGTGCAAATAAGTAACAGATCTCAGGTTTTAAGGGATAGATGAATAAAGTAAGACGTTAAAACACTGCGGTGAATCTAAATATTCATGTGCTATCATGAAGAAGCATAAACAAGTGAAAACCCTTAAAACCAAGCAGTAAATGCAATGAAATATCAGTATTTATCTATAATTTTTTCATGTATTTTTCATCCACTGTACTCCCCCCGCCTGAAGTACTGCACGTTTAAACTCGTCTATTTCTCCAGGTGTGTGTGTGATAATGAGCAAAGAGTCATCTTGGGGAGGGACTCTCTGATGACAACATTCTCCCCGTCCCAGAACCCCCCCCAGCCTCACCCCGATGTAAGCCTCAACATCTGGCTTCTCATTCATATAGCTCTCTTCTTCTACCTGTTTAAAAAAAAAAGGAGAATATGAGAATTAGTAAAAATATTAGATTCAATTGGAAGTCTACTGTACCAAACTCAGAGCCGACTGAGTCTATGGGGGTGATGTACTTCCTGGTGTACTTCAGTGAGACTCCATTAAGAAATGACAGAGTGAAGTAGAAGCCAGGAGCCTGTCGTCATGCAAAGTTGAGCGATTGAATTATGAAATCTGCGTTCCCTTCCAACTTTGACTTCCAAAATGTCTCCCCTCATTATGTCAGGGTCACTCTTACATCGAGGAGCTGGGGCCTGAATAGCAGATAAGTTTCCTGCGGGCTTGGGGGAAGGATACGACTTTGCTGTTTACGCTCAGTGAGGGCGCGAGTGTGACAAGTGGGAAATGAGCGTGATTAAGGCCTCACTCAGAGCAGACATAATGATGAAGGTGTGGGGGGTGAGCTGGTAAAACAGGGGTGTGGGCCATTACCTGTTCCTACCACAAGAGTATTCACAGACTCCTCATACATTACTGGGTCTGATTCCATCACCGCTTTTTCATCAAATTCTGTTTGCAGCTTGGAGATGGATGCCTTCTGCAAGCTCGTCCACAGCCTCCTACAAAGGAACCATGCGAGCGTCATCGTGCAATATTTTGAATGACAAACACATGTCGGTGGAAATTGTAAAAGGAAAATCTGTTTAAGAATGCAAACCTGAAGAGACTTAGCCCCGCCTCCTGTCTGTCTGGGCGGAGTCAGCAGTACTCCATCCAGCAGCTCATTGGTCTCTCGATTATTCTTGGTGAGGATTATACATCGATCGTTTTGGACTGTAAAACTAGCCCGCGCATACTTTGGTATCCTTCTCCATCTTTGCCAGCATCTTATCGGCCTCAGCAGCGGCATGTCTGGGCGTTGGCCGATAGGCTGTCAGTTCCTCCTGCACCGCAGACACCTGCAAACACAGCATGAGGTCAGCTGCCCAAGAGGCGACATCATTTTTGTTAGAGAGACAAAAACTTCAGTTGCTGAAGACCAAGGAAGCATTGATTCTTTGCAGGATTCCCTTCATTCCTCTTGACTGAGCAGAGTCTCGCAGGTGAGGATGAGTTCCAGGTAGGAGGTGGGAGTGACGTCGCCGTGTCTCATGAGTCTCACACATCCCTGACTCTTGCTTGGAAGGTCTTGCATATGTCATCCACCTTGCAGTCAGAGTGGAACGAGCATGAACAACATTTAGGTAGATGAACCAATCCTGTGCACATCCAATAAGGCTTGAACAATTAATCCTGTTTTTGTCATTTACCTCAGTCTGATGTCACTCTCAGTTTCATCATCTAAGAACATGTGAGCCACCATCTCTAGGGCATGTGTGGAACCAGTCAGTGGTGCAGCAGCTGAGGGAGGGGAGAATCCTTAAACGGTTTCTAAATGCATCACCAATGGGAATCATGGCTGCTGAAATAAAAAAATATTCTCAGGTAATTACAATGTCCCACATACGTCCGTCGTTGAGGAGCATGTTCTATGGACTCCAAGTGCTGTGTCGCACCAAAAGAGTCACATTAACAGAGCACATTCCTGCAAACAAAGCTATCCAAGGAGGAAAATGATCTCACAGCTGAAACCATGGGAACCCATGAACTTCTACAACAACAGTTCCTTTTGTGGTTCTTTGTCTTTCATGATCTTAGGTATTTCTGCAATACCCTTTTTTTTAACGCAAAGAAGAAATCCTCTGACGATGAATGTCTCCTTGTACTTGTCAACGAGCTGATCATAGAAAACACGCAAGACCATGCGGATCCACGGGTGGATTGGTTTGTCTCCATCCTAAGATGGCTGGTAAACGTGACGAGATGCATATTCCAACACAAAAGTATAGTATTTTACTATCAAATAATGTGGTATTTTAAGATTAACACATGAAAGACAACAATACCTGAAGTATCCCTATTCCCGCCACCAGTCAATCCCCAGCAGCTCACCTGGGAGTTGTGCACTGTGGACTTCTTTCGCTGGTGTGTTCAGGTCAGACACGCAGGACGGACATAAATCAAACGCACACAAAAACTGAAACAGAAATTACCGTCCAACCCCACTTCCCGGGCTATAAATTATAAAAAAATTGAATGTTAAAGTGGTAAAAGAGGAATAAAATAATTACATATGTCCCCTTTCTTCTTCAGTCCAACTTGGACATGAAGTTTGGGATGTACTTCTCCTGAGGCACCAACAAGCTTTTGCTAATGACAGGTTTGCCTGTGCCAGTGGGCCCAACAAACAGCGTGGGTACTTCATGCGCCGGGCAGGTACGTAGGAAGAAAAGCCGACGGGCCGTCTCCATGGTGAGGACGATGACGTCTGAGACCTGGTGGTGGAAAAGATAGATAGAAAGAACTTCAGAGGTAGAAAACAGAGTTCATGCACATTCTTAGTTGCATCTTTAGCAGCATCAACATAACTTGCGTTGATGTCAGCTGGGATCAGGTTCTCTTCTCTCGTGATTAAATCTGCCCATACGTTCCAGGGTCTACTATTGAAAGTAGTAGGGACAGTACTTGCAAGTAATCACGATGGATTAGTATGTGAAAAATGTAATAAAAATGTGCGCAATGTTACTGTGAAAATGTTTAACCCCTCAGGGTACACGTGATACACTTCGGCCACGGACGGTCTTTGTCCACGCCGTGATAAAAGACGGCAAACTTCTGAGGACTGTTGCCATCTACGGCGCCGCTCGAGAGCCCATAAAGCTACATGTAGGAACAGGCCTGGCCACCAAATAGTTTTATGCTTGCTGAAGCATTCGTCTTTGTCGCCTATTCCTGATTGAACGATTCATCTGAGTTCGAAGACTTAGTAAGCACGTTCACTATTAAAAAAAAAAAATCCACGATGACTCATTACACGTTGTTCTCACAGAACTATGAGGGACGTGCAATGCTTCATGAGACTGCTGGCAAAGTGGAAGTGAGATGCTTGGATCACAAAGCCACATTCCACATCAACAAAGGTCAAAAAGCCCTTTTAACTATTGGGGGGGGGGGGAGATGAGCTGATGAAAGGCATGGATAATACCTCAAAGATTTAATTAATGCAGCAGAAATGCATCTTGTTTGCGACCTCAACAGTTCTTCCTCTTCTTCTTCTCCTTCCTCACTCAGGCTTTCCAGCGAAGTGTTCATGTGGGAGTCTCTGGGAGGCTTCCAGCTCAGTAGATGAGGCTCCACATAGATCATACCACAACTTTAGACTGGAGATAATACAGCCAAAGACCGGCCGACAACAAATCATACAGCTCACAAAATGAATGCCTTATATTCAGAATAAGCCACAGATGCTGGTTCAGCTTCTGTCCTGGATACCAGCCGGAGAGGTTTGCTCCAGGTCAGCAGGCTCAAAGATCAGACTCATCCAGAGGAGCTCTTCACTCAGAGATTGAAGCGACAACGAAGCGTGTGAGATGTTTTTGACTCAAAAACATGACAATTACTAAGGTCTGGAAAAATAGCCAGTACCTTCTTATTGTCAGAGCACAGTATTCATGTTTTCAATCCAGACAGCATCGATGGGTCCATCAAAGATGATGAACTGTCCCCATCAGATCAATCATGGCAGACAGCCAAGGGGTCGATGATGCAGTAATTCACAGCAGATTCCTCAGTCAAGTTAAAAATATTGTTTTCTAATGGTTTAGTGGGGATTATTGCAACAAAAATATGAGGAAAGGAATTTTAAAAAAATCCAAAATTAACACACACCTTTGTAAAGGACTCAGCCAGAACTTTATAGGCAGACGGTTCTCCTCCAGCAGTTTCTCTGACTGTCAAGACACCAAGGAGCTCTGACATCATCTCGTACACTTGCTTAGATTAACTTTTACAACTAGACACTAAATGTGTCCATCTCAAACAGAATCAAGCCTAACCTTTCATACCTCAATGATTTTGCCAATGAATCATTCTACAGGCTGAAGGCTGAACTCAGCAATGTTGTGATGAACTGCCAAGAGGAGGAGCTCATGATCTGGATGGGACGCTGCGCTTCGGGGGAATAAATCTGCGATGAGCAGCATCAGAATAAGAAAATTGGATGATGAGAAACTGGTGCAAAAATAGAGACGGCCACACAAACGTTGACTTTGTAAGAAGAGACATCTCTTCACACAGTGGGACACCCCGTGGGAGGAACTTGATCATGTCGATATCCAGTAGCGCTCTCAGCAGCAGTCTGCTCTCATCCTCCTCGGGGTGCCTCAGAATCAGAGTCCCTGCTGGAGTTAGCACCGACTTCACGGCTCGCGTACCGTAGTCCTAGCAGGCCTGGGAGGACAGCTGCTACAAGCACACATGCTAGGTCATCTTCTGGGCCACAGTGTCAGGACAGGAATGTGTGATTTAAATGAGCGGTAATTCTGAAAAGCCCACTCAGCAGAATACGTTTCGAAAAGATCAATGGATACAATTAAATACAGTAACGAGTATGTATAGTCGACACATGATAGCGTCATACATTTAACTTTTTATTTCGGCAGGAAAAAAAGATAAGGTTGCTCCATCTAATGATTATATTACAGTAAACAGTGCGATGTGACAGAAAAAAAACAAATCAGATAAATGTCTCAATTTTCAGATGAGACCTACAAAAGGTAATTATGGGAGTTTTGCAAGTGTAACAAAATCCAGCCAATTAGACAGGAAACATAAATAAGCATCTCTGCCTTGTGCTGACTTGCCAGTTATCCATGTGGCCTGGGTTCTAATTTAGAAAGCAATGGATTTTATTTTTTTTAAAGCAATACTTCAGCCATGAAGTGCAGTTTGCCATTTAAGTAATCAGTAACACTGGAGGTATCTTAAACACACAAATATTTTTTTTAATCACTGCATCACTGCTTTTTGATTCCAGCAATCAGAAACAGGCAGCAAATATAGTTAGCTTGAAGCTATCTGCTAACAACAGCTACAGCAAGAAAACAACAGCAAAACTACCCCCCAAAAGGCTGAATAAAGACTCACAAATAAGCAAGAACACACTAACAGACAGCTATTAAATGGATGTTTCCTGGCAGTTTTGCTATTGTTGTTAGCCATCGGTCACAATTAGCTTCAAGCTGAATATGTGGTCTAAGACAAACAGCACTGACCTCAGTCCATCAGCAGGTAATTCTACTGTGTCTGTGTGTGATACGGCCTCTACGCGTGACTCTCACATCTCCCACCTGTGTTCCATTATCAATCAGCTTGGCTGGCAAGGAAGATGGGCAGGATGTGACCTCACGGCCAACCACCTGCTGCCACAGGAAATACTAACTTTCCTTTTCAGGTGTACAGGAGCACAAAATGCATCAAATAAGCACAGCCACAGAAGCTCATGTTTACACCATCATCTCTGCACCAGAGATAGAAAGAAGAACCCAAAGATATGGATGCAATCAGAAAACGATCGGATGACCACATAAGCCCACTGCAATACTGACTCCTTCCTCGGCAGAACTGCTGGAAAAAAACTAACAGTAAAGAGCTAAAACTTGCCGGGACATGTTGTTGCCCCCCCCAGTCCCAATAAAACAACATACATAATCTTATGTAGTTCTCAATCATTTATCAGCACACTGAGATGTTGGACTCTCTTCAGCATGACGCTCTCCACCTGAAGCAGCCATTTCTCCACCATACCCTACCTTTATCACATGATTACATACATTTACAACAGAGTTGAAATGACCAAATATGGCAAAGTGTTAAGATAAAAAGATGTACATATCACATCTTTTCACTTGTGCGACACAGCAACATTTATTAACCCTAAAACGGAACCCTGCTACTTCCCAGTTAGCTCAGTTATCACCAACTAATGTTACGGTCAGGTAATCAGTTCTCCTTTTCTGTTCGAACACAGCAGCTGACGCAGGAAGCTATGCTGTGGTTCCACTTGCAGCCACTATTTCAGAGCAGCAAAGTAGAATTTTGGATATGTCATTTTGTAGCTGTGTCCGATTATACAGTGAGAACTGTGATACACTTAAATTGACTAAAAAAATCCCACAGTGCTGTGACTGGATCAGTCCTCAGTATTGTTTAGGAAAACTGAGCCTCTTCCATTCCAGGCCAGTGTTTAGAGCCCCACTGGATATAGTCCACAACCTTACTGGACTCTTTCAGCCTTTGCAACAAGCTGGGCTGGTCTGGTCATGTGTGTCTCCTTCACCTGAGCCAAAATGAACCAAAAAGAAAAGTTAAAACACAGTATGAGTCTGACATATTCTACATCCTGCATACTCAGCACCTTTCAGAAGCAGAAGTAAAGATAAAATAGCAATAATAATAGTCTTAAGAATCCAGGTGTGTTTAATTTAAAGGCTGTATAATTGTATTCTGGAAGTGGGATTGAGATTCTGGTTCCATTCTTTCTGCAAAGGTCACTCTAGGTCGCCCTCTCACAGTTTCCTACCTCACATTCCATCTCCACTGGCTTAATAAACAGGGAGCTTCCCGTGGTCTGTGTCTGTAGCAGTTGGAAGTTGTCCACCATCTTAAAAAGCTATGATAAATGATCAAGCATACAAGTTCATGTCAAGCTTTAGCATAGATATCATAATGCGGACGATGTTCAAACGTTTGGTTAACTTTTTGCATGGTTACTATTTTAAATCCAGCGTGTGACTGTAAATGCTGTATGTGTGTGTTTCTCTTACTGAAACCTGGAGTTTCTGTTGCGCTCCGTAACTGATTGATGATCCAATGTCTTTCAACGCATTTGTAAAGATAATATAAAGATTCATGATGTTCTTGTTGGGTTGAATAATCTCCAAATAAATGAGAAATAGTTAAAAAAAATAGGCTTGAATTTTTTTTTTTTTTTTTACATATATTTCATGCTGTAACACAAGTGTCTTACTTGTTAGCAGACTTAGAGAGTTCCAAATTCATCATGCTGGACAGTGAGTTGTTGACGTCCGGCCTGTAGACAGACATCATTATCATTCACATCAGTTTTTAGTCCGACGTTTTCACAAAGTGAAGCTTAATTCTGGCGACGAATCTGAGTAAGATAACACGAATGCAGCTACACATCTCCCAGTGCTGCTCTTTAATGTTGGGATGTTACAGATGGTTCTCCGCATTGGTAGATGTTACTGCAATACATTGACATCACTCTTGAAAATATTCACCATGCTACAAATCTCAGGACGTTTTTGGAAATAATCAGTTTACCAGTTTCTGAATGTCCTTCACATGTTGAGGTGCTGGTAAGGTTGCAGCACTGAGGGCTGGCTCTGGTCTTTCTATTGATGTCCTCTTACGCTCTTGAGATGCCCAACACTTCACCGTTCAGATGAGGGCGAGGCTACGAGGGAACCTCCTTCATGAGGGGAATTTATAAGACACTTCTCTCATCATTGACGGGCGTGTAAAAGGTGCTCAGCTCAGAAAAATCAGCTTTATGTTGTCATGAAACTATGACACACTCAAAAGATTTAGCATAAACTACTGTCTTACTTGGGGCGGCACGGTGGTCAGCACTGTCGGTTCACAACAAGAAGGTTCCGGGTTCGAGTCCTGGCTCCATCACAGGATCTTTCTGTGTGGAGTCTCCATGTTCTCCCTGTTCCTGTGTGGGTTCTCTCTGGTACTCCAGCTTCCTCCCACAGTCCAAAGACATCAAGAGAGGACGAGGCTGACTGATACTCTAAATTGACTGTAGGTGTGACTGTGAGTGTGAATGGTTGTCTGTCTCTATGTGTTGGCCCTGTGATGGACTGGTGACCTGTCCAGGGTGAACCCCGCCTCTCGCCTGTAGCTGCTGGGATTGGCTCCAGGCCCCCTGCGAACCCTTAACAGAAATAAGCGGAAGACAGTGGATGGATGGATGGACTGTCTTACTCGCTGCAATAGTGTTGAGACATCGCCATTGCACTTAGTTGAGCACTTTGAAAAGAAATTAATCTCCATTCATGTCTGACAGACTCTGTATAAATTTCCAGTGTGGACATGGCTACAGTACCATGACCACTAGACTTTGCGAATACTTTTTAAAGTTGGAATCATCATCGTTTTATATTTCATTAGAGTGCAAGGTTCGGTTGATGGGTTGATGCGACCTGAGTGCGTCACCGCCCACCAACGCCCTCTGCTGGTGGTCTATAGAACTACAGATGTCAAGTGTCAAACAAACGTGTGTTGTTGCCCTTTAATCGGCCATCATAGCTGAATTGGAGAAAGGTCCTTTAGATATGGTAGGCGGCTAGCAACCAGCGGCCTGCAGCGTGGGTAGAGCTGGTCATTAACTTCGCAAACTAATGACTGAAGATAAGTGGCGTTTGATAGGCTGTACGACTGATCATGTGACTGAGTAGGCGTGGCCGTCATTGCTGCGAGGCGGCTGTTGTTGGGTAGAAGGAGCGCGACTTCCTGGCTTTGATCATCTGGCTAATTTATTCCTTTTAATTATTTTAACCATGGTAAGTTAAAAATGATTGTATGTAAAAACGATTTTTTCCGCTCTCATTGTAGCCACAAAAAGGCGCTGAAAGTGAAGATTTTAGTCATTTTCAAGCCGGCGGTAAACTGATAAGGGTTAGCAGAATCGAGCCAAGCTAACTAGCCAGCCTTGCCAGGGATCAGAAAAAGGCGCAGAAGCTTCTTGTTGATAATATTTGTTCCGGCCAAACCGCTGGGTCGCATGTAATGCTAGCCAGGACTAGCCGGCAGCTGTGCTACAGAACTTTGTCCCGTTGTTGTCTGGGTTGCTAGTTAAATCAACCGATGCTTGGAACTTTTTTTCTGGACTTTTTAAAGGTCAAGTTTAACTTTTAAACGGGATGGAAAAAGTCGTTAAAATTTGGAAATTGCCAGCTTCTAGCTTAAATTGCACCAATGGCTAAAGCGAGTACCTCCGAGCCAACAAGAACGTTATTTTCTAGCATGTGGAAGAACCAACCTCTTACAGTTCAAGGGTGTGGGGAGGCTGAACTAAATAGAGTTTCGAAACCATTAGTTACCTCAAAGACATTGTTCTAGAAACAGTCTAAATGTAGGTTATTTGGTTCGAGATGGAAGTACCAATATCATGTGTCAGAAACTAGGAAATGACTCGGGACAGACGTTTTCATGGAGTTGGGGAACTCTGAAGATATCAGGCCAGCTTGGCCACATCTGTGGAATCAGATAACAAAAGACTGTGTAAAGAATTCGAACATTTCCAGGCTTGGGAAGTTTTTTGAAAAAAGAGTTATAAACAGGAAAACGTTGGAAAGGTTCCTGAAATGGTTAAAAAAAAATCTAATTTGGTGAAAGTGCTGGTCGGTTATTTAAGTTATATGTACATTGATCAATTTTGATATTGCCTTATCTTGTTTATTATCTGTGCGTTGTATTGGAGGTTGTATGGTCATGAAAAAATGGGGAAAAAAAGATGTCAATTTCCTGGTAAAAATATGTAAGAGTCATCTTGTCTTCTGAATATTAAGATATTCTTCCACTCCATGGCAAATCAGCCAGTTTCCCCTAATTTCCTTTACTTTTCTCAGGCTAAAGTTAAAGATAAATCTCAGATAGCAAAGTATTTATTTTACTGCAGTGGATTCTGTGCTCTGTATGCAGCGCATATTGACTATTAATGCATGTTTCTTGATGTTTTCTATCAATAGGTTTAATCCTTTGTCATATTTCCTCATGAAATGTTCATGTTTTCTTTGTAGGACATCCACAAGCCAAGGAGCAGCAACCAGTCCTCCCCTTCCTTTAAGTTGTCAAATGGTTACATTCTCCCAGAGGGCAAACTGACACCCAATGCCCTCTTTGTTGGCGGGATTGACATGAAGGTAGAATTACATGTGTTAAGTATTACAGTATGTCATGATGGATCAGAACTTAGTGAATGTAGCTAAACCTTTTTTCTAATAGCTATTTTTCCACGGCAATTCATTACAATTTTAAGGTGGATGAAAATGAAATGAGGGACTTCTTCACAAGATATGGTGCTGTTAAGGAAGTGAAAATTATCAAATACCATGGAGGGATCTGCAAAGGGTGAGTTTATTCTCCGGGCTCTTGTTTTTTTCAGCAGTACTTCAATGTGTAGCCACATCAATAGTGTTTCAGCTCAAGAGTGTAAAAAAACAAAGGAGAAGATGAAACCATTTACGTCCTACTCCACTGCAGTATTGTGACAGTGTAACTATCCTGACTAATTTGAAAGGAGTTGTGCAGTTTAGCTGTACACTTCTGTATGCAAGTTTCATGAAAATGTGTGGGAGGACTTTAAAAACAGCAGCATGCAGGAAGAGGAAGGGATGGAGGACACTGAGTGAAATAGGTGCCCTGTAGCTAGCTAAGATGGACTTAGCTTTGATGTATAGAATCAGGTTAGTTCTACTAAAAGAGTATCATAAAAATGTTAGTCTGTGTGAAACTTTGTGGGTGCGGCCAGTCGTTTGTTTTGGTGTTTCTGAATATTCTTTGACTCGTTTCATAGAATGAGCTAAAGACTCCTTCTTTGTTTTCACATCTGACATTGGAATTTAGCATAAACTGATCCAGTGTAGCTGGCTAAAATCCCCCGATGTGCGACTGATGGAATGCGTGGCACATCTCCAGTGTGCTCCAGGCGAAAGAGTTGGCGTGTTTAAGTCACTGTGTCATCTCTCGTAGGTACGGGTTTGTGTACTTCAATGAAGACGTAAACATTCAGACAATCATTGAAGTAAGTGGAAGCGAGTCAGGGACACTCTTATTTTTATGTGTCATGTTTACACGTGAAAGTAATGTGTTCTCTGATATTTTTTGCCATAGCAACAGATCAGTTTTAAGGGCAGGAAACTCAAGCTGGGCCCCGCCATCATGAAAGAAAGGAGTGCTCGTATGTATTCTATTTCCCAACAGGATCACGTTTCACCTGGATGTTTTGTACCAACATGCATTTCCTCACTTTGGCTTCTGTTTCATTCCTTCCAGGATCCATGCGGCCCCGTCTGGTGTGCCAAGCTCCTTGGATGAGCCCCTCTCAGTATTTCTACTGCACTTGCTGCTCACCCATTGGGGGGGGTGTGGCACAGCCGTCACCCATGGTGAATGGAGGCAGCCCCTACAGTCAGGTAACAGACCCCCACACACACAAGCTAGCAGGGATTTTGCCTCATTTGGCAGGCAGATTGCATTAGTGAAAACAAAGTTGTCAGGTAGGCTCATCAAGGCATGCAGACGGGCTGCGTCCTGTCACACACACAAACACACACACACACACACACACACACACAAACACTCCTTTTCATTTTCTCTGATACACTCTGTAAATGAACCTCACTTTCTCTCAGGGGAAATGGGCTCATTAGCACAGCCGAGAATAGAGGAGCAAGGTGGAGGCCAATCAGTTTACTGTCAGTTTCTTAGAAACAGTGAGAGAGCTGACAATTGCGTCTGAACAGTTGAATTATTTTTGGATCTTTTGCAGCCCTACTCCTATTCCAACTACGGAGGGGTGATTCTGCCTCAGGTTCCAGTAAACTATGCCCCAAGCACGTACACCTACCAGGTGACTGCACGCACACACGCTACCACACAGCAATGAATCAGTCTCCCAGGCGCTGCACATGTGCTCCTGTACAGATGGTGACGGTGGCTCAGCCTGGTTCAGTCCACCTGTTCCACATCCCTCTGCTAGAGGCAATTCTGGTTTCTTTCCCTGTTTGACTGCTGACCCTCTCCCCTCACACACAGTACACCTCACCTCACTGGATGGCGGACCAGAGGACACAACCCGTCAACCAGGTGACTGAATTTTTCAGAATAATAGTAATTAAGTGCAAGTCACTCATGTGAGAGCAAGGGATGAGCATGAGTAAGTGAGAGCTCGGCGCTGTGAAAAAACTAGAGGGGAGCTTTTTGCTCTTTTTTTTTTTTTTTCAGTCTCGTCAAGTATGATCCTGGATCAGTTACCACCAAAAATTACTTTTAGCGCCTTCAAAAGAAAAGCTTTATTCCTGTTGCGGTCCTTTTACGGTTTTGTGAGCGTTGCTCTGAAATATTCTCAGCTTGTTTTCAGTAGCTGAACTACCATCAAGCTCTCCTTTGTACTTGTACATTACATTAATTATACTTGTACATTATGTTTACACAAATTACTCTCCCCGCTCCTCTCTTTACTGACTTAACGTTACCTCTCCTACTGCTTCATGGAATACCCTGGCCTCTGCACTCTAGTTTTCATGATGCTCTTGCGTCAGCGTGTTATACAACCCGCTAAGCCTGCAGGATTAAGGAAAAAGTTGATTTATTTTTGAGGATCGATAAATACTGTGATTAATGTTTACATTTAACGTGTTCCTTTAAAGCGGACTGACACGTCTGGCAGTACCTCTGACGTGTTGACTTGTAGGTACGTGAATGTGCCCAGTGTTTGCGTCCCTGCTCTGAGAGGAGAATATCACTCCTCAGTCAGGTAGCTGACGGTTTGATAGTCGAGGCTGTATCGGCTAAATTAATACTTCTATCACCTAATGCCTTTTTAAAAAAACATTTTTTTTAGTATTTGTTAATTGTGGATTAATTCTTTGTATAAAATGGTGACTGTGATCGTTGTGATTCTCTCGTGCTGCCATGTGTTTAAAGATGAGAGAGAGGATTTATCGTGGAGGAATGGATCCCACCTGGAGTAATCCCTGGGATTACTTGAGCAGGGAAAAGATTACTCATTCCCATCCCAGGAAGAGCCCGTGGATACCAGTGGGCTCGCATTGTGTGCTCTTTGGGTCATTTTAATATCTCTGATGTAATGATACATTTTTGTGATTTTTATTGGGTTGCCCACATTTTTAAAACTTCTTTTGCTGAGAGGATGAACAAGTAACCAACAACCTCCCGGCCTGGCTTCCTGTCTGTGAGACTATAATGACAGTTCAAAAAGTCCTCTAATATGTGAGTCTATGTGTAATAACAACCAGTGTCACTAGATGGCAGTATTACTTCCCAACATAATATTTGTCCATGTAATCAACAATGAATTCTTCTGTTCCTCCGGTGTACAAAGTTGTTTTTGTGGTACTTTATTATCTCTGCATGCTCATTTAGTCCTGTTAATCTGTGTCTGCAGAGCTTTGTGGACTGTGGAGTCCAGACCATGCTGACGGTGCTGTAGTTCAAAGCTGCTGTGGTCCATTGACCAGGTACCACACTTTGATCAGGGGTTTTATTGCCTCCATTTACCCGTCAATAACAACAGCTGCTTCACCAGTTAGTGTGGGACGAGGTTAATCAGCCCGCTCATTTATTGGATTAAAACCTAGAGTAGTCCTGGTTCGCATGAGCCATCATCTTTGTTGTCTCCACTCACTCAGCAGGAGGATCTCTCCCTGCCTTCTTTATATTCGTTCCCACCAAGAAACAGTTTACAAGAATTAGCATTTAATTGATGTGTGCTGTTTTTCCTCTACATCTCAGCGTATTGATTGGACCTCTCAGAACCAGTCTTCATTAGTGATTTGATGTTCTGTCTCCTGCTCTCTCGGATGCAGGCCACAGTGAGTGAACATGCAGACTGGATGACAGACATCTTGGTGTCTGGAGCCTCCCATACTCCTCCTCTCCTCCTCCTCCTCCTCTCCTCCCTTCCCTCAGCTATGCAGGAGCTGTCCTCATCACCAGTACTGGTCTGATCACAGTCACGTTGACCAGTACTTATCCTTTAATTACCAACAAGAAAATGGAAGAGACTTTTAACCTCAGTTCACCTTTTGTGCTTATTTATTTTTTTATTTTTTTGGAATTATTTTAAACGTGCTTGTTTGAGGCTTCTGTCGCCTTGTCGAGGGCTCTCTGTACAAAAAAATAAGCTACATTTATTTATGTTGTAACAATGTCTTTCACAGAAATCTGCTTTTTTGGTGGGTTGGTTTTGTTTATCTCAGCATTTGAGTCCAACATCCAACTATCACCCTCAGAAAAATGCATGTAGTGGTACTTGGTCATTTCATTAATTTCCCAGCGATTTCATTTATTTTTCTTGTTTTATGTCACAAGGCAGTTTATGAGGAGCAATTTCTGGACACTGAATTCTCCTGTCAGGATCAGACTGCAGCCTTGTAGCAGCACATAAATCATCTGTGTGTTGCAGTCCTTAACTGTCCCATTCTGTTTCTCCACTGTTACCGGACAGATTTCACACTCGAGGATAATAACGGCATCAATTTTTTTTCCCTTTTTTTTTCTCCCCCCACCCCTCCATGAATCAACTTTATATTCAGAACGCAAAACGGTTTTAATCCACTTTGAAAATGAAGGAAATGATTTCAACAAATTATTCCATCTTTGGGGAGGAATGTAAATGGTTCACTTTGGGTTTTTGTTTTTTGTTTTTTTTTTTTGTCAGCTTTTATCGAGTTGCTGGTGATCTTTCACGAAACGTTTTATGACATCACATTAGCGGGTGCACCATTTGTCTTGAGTTTAAACTTTTATACGCATTTTTGTGATTGGAGATGCACATTGGGTGAAGAGTGTCGGTCAGAGACTTGGTTTGTTGTTGCTGTTTAATATTGACATTTATTTGGGCCTCCGGTGTGCAGGAAATTGACTGGTTTAAAAAGAAAATAATTTGTTTTTGTTCAGAGAGCCTGAGCACTGCACTGTGAATTTAGGGCCACTGTTCATCTGGGTTTGAATATTCATGTTTGGAAGTATTAAAAGTTTAATTGTGTTATCAGTCGTGCTTGTGAAGGATTCGAGTTGGCTTCATTTAAAGGGCACATCCACTGCTCCCAGTACCTCCTCTGGTTCCCAGTCTGGCTGGTTTAGTCTTCCCTGGCAACAAGCCTCATCATCTTTAGGGCGTTATGTTTTTGTCACAGTCTGGTGGTGTGACTGGTGGGCTCCCCAGGGTGCCCTGTCCAGCCCATGGCCACCCACAGGCCCCACCTACCCCCCAGTCAGACGTTTCTGAATTATGGATTAGTCTGGATAGCTGCTTATGAAATATGAATTTCGCTAAGTGGAGAAACACAACACCTCCAGCTAGTCTTGATAACCTTGTTCAGAGACAGAAGAGTGCTTGTACTTGACTACTGGGAGCAAAACATCTGGAAACAGCACTGTAAGTATCAGCCTTCAGCTAATACCAGTTCTCCTCCATGATATGATGGATTCATCTCCATAAACTACTTGTTCAAGTGTCCAACGTGGAGCAGCCAGTGAGGGTGATGAGAGTAACCCGCCTCCTCCTTCCTCCTCCCTCCCTCTGATCGCAGCTGCTGGCGCACTCGGGAGTGTTTGTCATCTCCAGGAGCTCCTCAGTTGTAGTTTCTCAATGGAGCGTTCACCTTCCCTCCCCATCGGATCGCTTTGTGTCTAATCTCAGCAGCAGTGACCGGGACGCGGGTCAGACCCTGGAGCATCACGGACGGACGGACGCTTCCAGCCCCCTCAGACGCAGCAAGCAGACGGGTGAGTGTCGCCCCTCACACTTCGTCTTTGCCGATCTCTGTTCAGTCTCGGCAGAGTTGAAAGTAGCATTGACTTTGACGTTTCGGGGCGATTCAGCTTTGAACAAAAAGAAAAACAAAAAAAAAACTTTTATTGGCGTGCACATGGAGTCGTGTTCTCTAAACTAAGATGAGGGGAGAAAAGTCTCCTGCAAATTTGATGCGACATTTAATGTTCGTGAATCAATGAGCCCTCTTCATACTGTCACATGTTATGCGTGACGGACTTAATGTACCGGAAGCGTGCGTGTGCGCGCGTGTGTTTCAAAAACGAATAGGAGGAGCTGTCATGTTTTACTCCCCGGTCACTAAACCGGCTCCGTTAGCGGCGGCAGCCACGTGCTGTGGCGCTCCGGTTGGGTGCAGCAAGGAGAAACATGCAGCTCAACCCAGGAGCAGTTACTGCCTACTAGAAAGTGGCTATTCTTCTGGCCATGCAAACAAGTTAAGAAAAGAACATGTCAACTTTATTTTTTTTTTTTTTGGAAAACGTATTCATTACCCATAATTTTTGGAGTGTCATAAGCAGAGGTACCATTCTTTCCTCCCTGCTTGCATCGGGAGCCCCAGCCTGCTGACTGTTGGTTAGCTTAGCTGCACTGATGGTTAACAAATGGTTTCAAAAGTAATTAAAAATACTTCTCCCTGAAATGTGTCCCCCCCCCCCCCCCCCCCCATTAATAGGAGAAGGGTTGCGTTCAACATTTGCTGTGAAGAATCTTTGGAAAATGATGTTTTTACTCGGATTCTCTGAATTATTTTCCTGAGCGGGTGAAG
This sequence comes from Aulostomus chinensis, assembly GCF_037954235.1. Lineage (NCBI taxonomy): Eukaryota > Metazoa > Chordata > Actinopteri > Syngnathiformes > Aulostomidae > Aulostomus > Aulostomus chinensis. The sequence goes on from NC_141341.1 coordinate 14,341,164, forward strand.
TGATTTGATGCAGCGCCTCAAAAAATGTCACTTAGCTCACCAAACAAACTGTCTAATCGGGAGGATGAGGAGGTTTATCCATTTAAACCAACAGTTTTTGGAAGCTGAATGAGTAAAACAGAGGTATGCTAACCTGCCCATTGACTACCATTCATTATGCTAAGATAACTAGCGCTCAGATGGTGCCTCAGCTTCCTACAGAGGAGAGAGGTGTATCTATCTTCTTGTCTGGCACTAAAGATTGTGGAAATTGAGTGTTTTCCCCACAAAAAAGTGTGTGTGTGTGTGTGTTTCTCTCAGTCCTTTTGTGTCTGCGATGGAATGCAACCAGGACGCATACGCATTTAGTGCATTAATGCCCCAGACAGTCTTGTTCTTTTTACAGCTAAATAGGGTACAGAAGAGGCTGTGAGACCAATTTATCAATGTCATAATTTGTTGTCCCCCCCCCCCCAAGCTGCCACATTAAAAACTGAGGTAACTACATTGTGACCTGGAGGGAAGCACACATCCCTCCAGGCAACTTAACACACTTGCGCTCTCTCCCTGTCACTCCCCTCTCTTTGCTCATCAGCCTCCTAATAGAAACAGAATGGAGTTCCAACTCAGTGATAGTCTCATTTTATTTTGAAAGTCAGTGGACTAGATAACATATAAAATTATACTAATGTAGCCGTTGTCATGGAGACCCCCCTGTGTTATCACACAGATACAAAAACTGACTTCATTCAGAGTATGAAATTGTCAGTGTATCATAAATGGATTCTATAAAAAGCAGTTATAATAAACTCCCAAGTAAAATGAAATAGGTTTTCAAAAGCAGTATAATAATATTGGGTGCCTGCAGAAAAAATATATTTATATTAATTTGTACACTTTTAATTAAATAAACACAAGATGCAGTTATTTAAAAAAAAAAAAAAAACAGCATCAGCATTCAACAAAATGTTCTAGTTCACATCTCCAAAAACAACCCAATGACGTTGGCACGTTGTCACATGAAGGTAACTCAAGGACGCTCTCTATTTGTTCGAGAGTTGTTCAGATTCCAATACCGGTGTCCGAAATTTCAGTGGTGCCACATAAAAATACAGAAGGGTGTTGACAGATATAGAAGTAAATGCGATGATTCCACATATTTGATTCACCCATAAACGGGACCCTACTATTTGGCTCGGGAAACAGCAAATCTGTTCTTCTTCTCTGCTCAAAAACCTTCGCTGGAAGTTGTGCTGTGCTCGTGCATGGAACTCCTGTTTTTGAAAAGCAAAGAAGTATTGATTACCAATATATAGCAATAGTCGGGCAGAGCAAGCAAAATGTCACCAATGCGACAATGTTTCACGTCGGAAAATCCCACTAACAAATGTTGACGTGCAATATCGAGGATTTCGTGTGGAGCGCCTATTTCTTTCTTTCATGCTGTTATCAGATCTCAGAGAGAGCAGGTTTGTTTTTTTATCTCACTTGTGGTCCATTAGCTCTTTTATTTTTGCACGTCGCAGAAATCCACTGCAAACACTTCAAATTTACTCCGGGCAGATATTGGCCTGATAACAAACAGAAGGAGGCGCTTCGCAAACACATCAAGATCATCAAAGAGCTCTCTGAAGGGAAGTCAACCTCTCATGTATTATATGGAGTTACACACTCCAGGCATCCGTACGTGGGTTTTGGTTTGGCGGGGACTGAACACTGCGCTAGCATAAACAAGCTAACAGGCCATAAGTGAGCTAAGCCACAGGGTTTTCCTCTTCTGTAGCCTTTCTGTCTCTGAAGTACCCAGCGTGGATATTCCACAGGTGCAGGCGTCTCAAAGCAAAAAGCGTTTCAACCATCTTGTGATTGCATATTCTGGGTATTATACAAAGATTATGTCAAAGATCAGAATATGTAACAGGTTAAAAGGACAACTGACACTTACATTTTACTACCAACAGCTCTTAAATCAACTTATATGGATGGAAGTGGTCAGGGGTCTGGGGAATATTCCGTTTTTTTTTTACCTGGTAACTGTAGTAAACATAGAACGGTCATCAGAGTAGCTAATACCTAAATATCCATCCATCCATTGTCTTCCGCTTATTCCTACATTAAGGGTCATGGGGGCTGGAGCCTATCCCAGCGTCAACGGGTGAGAGGCGGGGTTCACCCTGGACAGGTCACCAGTCCATCACAGGACCAACACATACAGACAGACAAACATTCACACTCACAGTCACACCTACAGTCAATTTAGAGTATGAATCAGTCTCGTCCCCTCTTGATGTCTTTGACTGTGGGAGGAACCACTGCACCACCGTGCAGCTACCTAAATATCCTTGGAATTTCATGTTTGTCTTTGCTACACAAGATGAGAGATTCAGTCCAAAGAGGCAAAAAATATGAACATCGTTGGAGACTCTCACCAGTGTTTCCATCTCTGTTTACCATGATTTTTCTCTCGTCGCGTCAGGCCTGGCTCTCCCTCTGCATCGGATGAACGTTGCTCCTTGAAAAGTCAGCGTTCCCCCTGAGTGGCACGGCAGGTAGCAGAGCCGTGGCATCGCACAGACGGATTATGCTCTCGTGTAAATCCGCTGTCATTTCTAAACTCTGTTACAAGAGATTCTCTAATGAGAAGCCCTCTGCTACTCGTCTTCCTCTTCTCCCCATTCTCTCTTTTTCAAGCCTTTTATCTGTCTCTCTCTCCTGTCTCTTCATGTTTAATGGCTGTTTTTGGCTGTCAAGGCCTTTTCTGCCTGTTTGTGTGAGAGCAAGTGAGAGATTCTGTTTGAAGTCAACATGGAGAGAAAAAGGACTCGTATGTAGTAAAAAAAAAAAAGGCCTTGTGTCTCGAACTTCCTCGAATTTCTCTCCTACAACAACCTTGGTTTTTTCATTTATCATCGTGTCCAATTACAGAGATCTGTTTTTAAACCTCAGAGTTCATCTATTAAAGTGAGGCCTTTGTTTTGAAATAGCAGGATGAAAAGAATGATGAGACGGTGGATCAGACAGTAGAGCTGTGTGCTAGTCAGTAGCAATACTTAACCCGGTCATGTTCCGAGGACAATAAACCCAACTGCCGCTAACAAAGTACTGCTGTGACCATTTCAAAATGTTACAATTCTAATGCATAGAATGCGTACGTCAAAGGGACACGCCAACATTTTGGGTCATATGCTCATTTGCTGTCCTCTCCAGAACTGGATGAGAACATAGATTCATCTCTCTCCACTGTTTGTCCGCGAGGAAGCTAAGACCCACAGGGATTAGCCGGTATGCTAGTTAGCTTACCATGATGAATGGGAGTGGATGGGCGGGATTGCATACCCGAGTCTCGCTTAACTTCCAAAACGCCATAAGGATTTACCAACTATACTTACAATCTGGCGTTGTTTAAAATAACTACATTTTGTAACCAGCTGACCAGTTTTGTGGCTAGCTAACTCATCAGGGATGTGAATAAATGTATGAAATCAAATACTCTGTCGCCAGGTTCTTCTCAAACACCGCTGGAAAACCTGAAACTCACGATGGCTGATTGTGACAAGTTTGGCAAATATTTCCATGGCGACAGCAAGTTCCACCAATCAGCTGTTACTTAAGGATTGTGGGTAGTATAGTAATTCTTCATGAGATCACTAATAGAACCTGTTTTTCTTAAAACAGGGTTGACCTCTACAGAGCGTGAGGCCTTTACAGGAGCAGATTCCATTGATTCACATCCTGCTCCATCAAGGTGAGTCGACCTCAGATAGTTACGACCTTATAGCCAATAATCAAATCCTCTCTGGACTTATCAATACGAGTGCGTCTCCTTCCACTAACCTGTGCTTCACCCCGCCTCCCCCACCCTCACAAATAATGAAAAGCAGCCTGCTGAGAATCCCCGCATTCACCTGCCTTTGTCTCTGTGGCAGACAAAGTGTATTAAAACCCAGCCCCAGAGGGTAATGTTTGGGAGTGGATCTGCATGCTCTAAATTAGTCATAAACCAGGACATCTTGGCTGGCTGGCTCGAAACATTGTAATAGTTTATGGCAGTTAACAGGCTCAGCAGGGGATCATTTCTGCTGCGGGAACTCTTAGAGCCACCAGACAGATGGACTGAACGGATGGAGAGAGAGAGAGTATGGGCCAAAAGAAAATTTTAAGAAGGCAGCGTTAGAAAAAGGGTAATGTAACATGATGTAACAACAGCCGGGACGGAAGATGGTAGGAATGGAAACGAGGGGGAGATTTGGGGATTTACACAGCAAGAGAGGATGGAAGCTAGGAACCTGGAAGGGTGGAGTGAAAATAAAACTGACAATGAGAGCGAGACGGTGGGAAAAATCTTGCAATCGGGTGGGGAAAAAGTGTGAATGAGCAAAATGAATGGTTGACTGTAACAAGGAGAGCAAATGGAGGTGTCCAAAACAAGAATAGCAGACAGAAAATCATGAACAATTAAAAGCATGAAAGCGGTGAGAGAGAAGGAGGTTGAGAATACCTCGTCTCTTCTTGTCTCATCCTCATGAACGAGCACATCTACTCTTTATTGCTTCTCTTTTCTGGAAAGAATTAAAAGGACGGATGATTTATGAAAAGTTTCTAACCTTTAGAAGCATGCGTACCATGCAGTCACATCTACCGCGTATACACACACACACACACACACACACACACTATCCAGCTTAATGTAGTCTGTTAGGATCGTTAGCTGAGTTAATGTCCATGCACTTGGCCCCGATGGGAGAAACTGTGTCATGCTCCCTAAACAGATACAGATATAGACCTGCCTTTGGGGAACACACACACACACACACACACACACACACACACACACTTGGAGACGAGAAGATATGCACCTCACCATGTGGCTCTTACATGCCGTGGCAGACAGTGATATTAAGTGTAACTGTGGCGATGGTTTGAGGGTAGCGACGCTGTCACATCAGATTAGCTTGACAGTATTTGGCAACAGCCGTTTTTTTCTCTCCTTGTCCTTTAACCCTCTCACATTCTGTCTGTTTGCATCTTTTCCTCATTTGTCATTCCTCTTACTTTTCATCTTTTGAATATAACTCAAATATTTCCATCCCAATAGCTCAGTCAGGGAGGGAAGAATTTCCAACTATTCGATACGATTTCTGCGTGCGTGCGTGTGTGTCAAAACTGTCCCCGGATCAACATATAAATTGGTTAGCAGTACAACATGCTTAACATCTCAGCTCTCCTCTCTCTCTCTGTCTGTCTAGTCTTGTGTCGCTCCGCTTGACAGGGCAGGAAATCAGTCTCATTTCTGCTTTAATTCGTTCTGATCAAACATGTCGCTCCCAATCAGCCACATTTGATTAGGAGATGCCCATATCGCAGCCCACCAAGCAGGTAATGGCTGACACTTTCATATTTCAGTATTATTGCAGAGTGTGAGTAGGTGTGTGAGTGTGTATTTGTTGTGTGTGTGTGTGTGTGTGAGTGAGACTTAGACACATTATTTCCCACTGCTCCTGCTTGCATTTAAGCAAGAATTTTATTTTTTTATGTTTGATTATGACGCTTTTTTGGAAGTGTTAATGTGTTTCTGTATATTTAGAAACTCTATCAATGCTGTGGCTCACACTTCAACATTGAACACTCTTCTTCTCTGCTCATCCCCCTCTCTTCTTCTTCTCCTCTTTCTCCAAGATAATATGGGGTGTAGGCTCCCTAAGCTGCGGAAAGCAGAGGAGAGGCGAAGCCCAGGTAATATCTACTCCACCCTGCGACGGCCTCAGGTGGAGACCAAAGTAGACGTGGCGTACACTTACCACTTCCTCGATTTTCTGCTGGGAAAAGAAGGTATGGAGACCGTTTTCTTGTCAACCATCCTTTCTTCTTCATTTACTGATGTTTGCGCTCATGGAAATGACACATCTTGCCCTGCACTTCTCTATTCAGGATGTGATGCTGTTATCTTTTGTTTCTTCCACCTGTTTTCTACAGAAGTGAGTCAGCGGGGATCGGTGGGATTAGGAAGTGTGTTTAGTTTTGTTTGTTTCATCGATTTGGCGCTACCCTGCAGCTGTTTTCCTTTGTTCTGCTCGCTCATTTGAACCCTTTTCCTGGTGTGTATTTGTGTGTTATTATCAGGTTGTGTCCTTGTCATGCAAAACAAACCAGTGGTTACCAAACCTGTTGAGTCCCGAACCCCTGGCCCACTCCTGCACATTTTTGCCCGCACACGAAAGAATGAATCCATTTTGTCTTTGGTGATTTCACTAATTTTAGGGCTGTGAAGCAGTTAAAACAAATCTAATTAATTAATGTTTGCAGTAGTTAATCTACATTAATCCCACACATCAAGTCAACTTCAAGCGTTTTAATCATGCCAGTTCAAGTAGGGTTTTTTTTAGTGTGTGAATAAATGAATGGATCCGCTCTTTTTATTTTTGTTTCCCACCATCAGGATCACTTTTTAGTGTTTCTGAAGGCCATAACAACCAGAAATATGACCTACAGAGATCTCAGGCCACAACTCCAACGTCAGTAACGAGGTTTCAATGACACATGGGGTCTTCTTCTCCTCCTCCTCCTTTTCTTTTTCTTCTTCTTTTTTGTGAGAGTAGTTGCAGCCGAGCTGTATCGCTGCCCTCCGCCGGTTCTTCCCAGCTCTTCATTTATGAGCTAAATCCACACATTGGGTCAAGTGATAAGGGTGTGATTATTTGTAATCATGTTATTATTTTCGCTAATATGAATTAATTGAAAAGGATCAGTTATTTTTGACAACCCCCGTAGAAATATAGCAGCATAGCCCACTCGTTTTAGAGATCTTATTTGTGAACCGTTTATAGTCTATACTACTTTTCATTGTTGTGCCAAGTCAACTTACAGGTGAGAGAGTGGAAAAAAATTACTTCCTGTCTAAAAGTGTGTTGTTGTTTTTTTTTCCACCACATTATGTGGCAAACCTCCAGTTGAGAAACTCTGTACTTGAATGGCAGTGCTTGCCAGACCGCATGGACAGCATGTTGCCTCGTCCTATCCTCGACGCCTGCAGGGTTGTGTAAATCCAAGCAGTCCGTTCTTACTTCCAGTGGTATCAGGTAGCTGAAGAACCACATATTTCCCTCAGGAGCTGGTGAGCGGACCTGAGCGCAAAGGATACTCCTATTGCTCGGTGGCTAACGGGTACATCCGTGAGCAACAGCGGCTAACAGGATTGCCAGCATGATCTCGCTATTGCGGGCGAGCGTGTATTATGTAGGGAGTCAATGAGCGACAGAGGAAGTGGTTTCAGATAGAACAAATTTTAGCCGTCAGAGCCAGGACTCATTCAGATCTGATTCAAATCTCTCCCAGTTGCTGTCTGAAGGAGGAAACCGGCTCCAAGGAATGTACTGGTTATACGCCAAAGCCTTTAAGAGGAAATTCTTGTTACATGTTACCTTGATCCCTTTTCAAGTACATGTTGTACCGGTGAAACTAGTGTTTCTGTCATCCTCAACTCTTTCAGTGTCTCTGTATTCCACTCATGAAACAGCCACAGTTGTTGGTCCAAGCTTAACCAGTTAAATGAAATGTTTATGTCAGCAAACTCTGCAGAGCTGCCCCCCCCCCATATTGTTGTATCTTAAGGGCAAAAAGTGGCTTATTGTGGTGTGTGTGTGTGTGTGTGTGTGTGTGTGTGTGTGGCTCCTGTTGCAGGGAGTTCAAAGAGTTCTCTAATTCTCAGATTCAGCTGTATTGCGCTCGCTGTGGTCATGCCCTCCAACTTCCCCCTGCCTCTCCCCCACACAATGATGTGCACTCCAGCTGATGTGGGTTGTCTTGGTGCATCAGTTTGTGAATATGAAAAATGGGGCATCTAATAATGTCCTCACAGAGTCTTGAGAATGTTTGGTGAGAACCCTCCAGATGAATCTGCGTTCTAAAAATACTTCCTCTGCTATTGTGGTGACAGTGTGGACTGTGGAGCGGTAGAGGGGAGGAGTGAAAAGAGAAGCGAGGAGGAGAATCCGTTAAAGCGGGTATAATCATCACCCTTTCCTCTCAGCCTAATGTTTTCTACAAGCACCCGCTGGGCACCCCAACCAAATAACAAACTGAAGCAGGTGCAAGTAGCACATCGAAGTCCCTTTTTACAGGACTTTCCAATGCAACAGTGTAACAGACAGCAGGCAACAACGTCCAAGCCAAGTGGCACCGGTCCGGTTGCCAGTCTGCTTCATTTTCAGCCAGCCCCCGTTATGTTTGGCACGCGGGTTAGCCTGCAGTGTTTGCTGGAACTGAAAGAGGTTTGGCAAACCGAAATGACCAAAACTGGACAATAGACATGAGGACCGCTCATCTTTCTCACTGCTAAAGGAAGTAGCAGATGAATTGTCAATCGCATGGGCAGTAGCGCACACATTCAGATACAGAAAAGACCACACACACACATACACTCTTACTGTGTTCATACAAGAAACCATGGCTGCTCACGCAAAACACTTTATTGCACTTAGACAACAGAGTTTCTGTTATCTTTCAACAGACAGGCAGGTCATTTATATGGTAAACTCACTGATGCCACCTGAGCTGCTTAAGATACTCTATTTTAGGATAAACACAGCTGTTATGAATTGATTGTGTTTGTGTGTGTGTGTGTGTGATTGTGAGGGGGTGCATGTTCGCTTCTCTCCCGCGCTCTCCAGTTGCGATAGAGAGACCAAGAGGAGTGAAGGATTATCTGATTGTTTGTGGAGATTGAGAGACCTCATTCCCAGCAAAGGGATTTATTTGTATTTGGGTGTGTGTGTGTGCGCAAGCGTGCGTGTGTGTAGGAGGCCGATATAGGAATCTGTATGTCAGTCCATGACATTGAGGAAACCCACGGTCAAATGCATGCTTTAATTCAATTTGGCTTCCATTAATAATAACATTTCCCTGCCAGTGTGACTTGATGACTCCTACACAGTAATGAAAACCTAATATGTTGGCCGGTGCCCCTCAGAGATGCGCGTCTGTTTATTCAACTCAGTAGCGTTCACAGGGATGAGAGCTTACTGTTCAGCCTGGTATGGAGCGGTTTTTAACTTGACCTTTGATCAGAGAATGATGAAACTCATGAGACACAGTGTTGCTGATAACATAGTGTCCGCTTTTGTTTTATGAGCTCTGCTCTAACGCTAGCAGAGCTGGAGTTGAAAAAATATTTCCGTGTGACTAAGCTCAACTCGGTCTCGCTGGGTCAACGCAACCCGGCTGTGAATCCAGGGAGGATGAGAAGTATGTCGGGACAGGCATGAAACATGAAGTTTTTCTTTTGTTGTGCCTCCACCACATTGAACGCTGTAGGCCGTAGGTCCATTTGTCCTCTTTAAACCTCACATGAACACAATATCTCAGGAAAGCCTTGAGAAATGTCATCAAATACAGTCCAGTACTGCTGGGTTTCAAGGATGAACTAACAAAAAAGTTTGACGGTCGAAGGTAAGACAGGATCGATGCCATCGTCTGTCCTCATTGGCTGACCGTCAACGGCCATTGTGCCATTGAATGTCTCTTTGTCCTGTTTATTATGTTCTCATTAAACCTGCTCAGTTTGGTGAACCCAAGACCCTCAGTTACATCAGCAACTGCGTGTGTTTCCTGCACATCGCTGCTGGCGTGTATCTTTGGATGAAGTAGCTGTTGTTTTTGTCTGGCTGGCCAGTGGTGTCGCTAATGCAGCGACTAGGATATGAAGGGCCCTATTTAAGTGATCTATGGTGCCAGGCGGTTGGTGGATGGCGCCATGTGTGGGCCATTCATTCAGGGCGTGTTGAACCTCATTTGGTATTTACAGGGCAGGTAATCAGAGCGCAAACCGCGGGGAAGTGAGCGCTCTCATCTGAAGAAGCTGACCTCCTCATGTGCCAGGGGAAGGCGCGCGAGCCCGTCTTATCTTTATGTATGGGAGCAGCAGGCATCACCCAAGCCATCGAAGGGGAAACAGGCCTGGGGAGAGGTGGCGTTTCCATGTTGACTGGCATCAACAGAACCACGCTGAAATGCCACGCATCTGCTCGTCTGATTGATGCGCCCTTTAAAACACCAGGCTCTTCTTGCTCTGTGGTGTAAATGTGTAAAGGTGGGAAAACGTCATCTTCAGCAGCTTCAAACTTGGCAATAACTCTTGCACTTGACTGAGCGCCAGCTTAGGCCATGATCAAAGTAGGGCCCAAGACTCATCTGGCCAGCCGCCCACAGAAATGAGAAATCCTGTCTGTATGGACGCCAAACCATGGCAGGGGCGGCATGGGGAACCACACCCGCAGCTCCATGTTTGTAGGCAACTCAATAGGGTTGCCCTTAAGACTAGAGCTGTAATATAGGTGCCCATGTGCTAACGTTCTAATCACCAATCTGTACCCTATCACATCAGCCACCCCATCTTTATTATCAGCATTATAACATTGGTTTGTTACCTTGAAATGTCAGTGTGACTGTCGGGGATGAAATGAAACACCCAGGTGTGACAATTTAACCCAGCCTCCTTTGTGTCAGAGCAGTGCAGATAATGAGCAGAAGAAATGGTGAGAGCAAAGAACCGCGAGGAGACGAAAAGGAAAGCAAAAGGGGGGAAAAGTGGAGAAAAGAATAAAGTCAAGAAGATGTAATGAGAGGGCGAGAGAATGAACAGCGAATAAAACGAGAGACACGGCAAGCATTAGTCAGGGTTGATGCAGGGAGAGAGAGAGTCGACAGAAAGTGAGTTAGAGGTGTGAGAGTGAGCGAACGAACGAGCAGGAGTCAGGAACGGGAGGATGTGTGAGGGAGGAAGTTAGGTGTGAGGCTGTGTGACTAACGCTGGGCTCTGGAGCAGACAGCGAGGAGCTGAACTCTGCTGATGACTTTCAGCCGCCCTGCAGAGACGGAGACCCACTCGGTTCATTAAAACTTACAACATGTGGCTAATGCTCAGCAGTGTGTGTGTGTTTGCAGTGCAGTGTTTGGTTTTTTCTTTTTGGTAGGGGGGTTTGTGTAATCTGCACCCTATGATAGATATAGACTCCTGTTGAAAAAAGGTGATATATCCTTTCTGCCTTACATGATTTATCTCTGCGTCCAGAATCTGCGTGATATATTTGGCTCAGAGTGCAGGTGAAGCTCAATCCATCAGTTTGAGGGATCCGTGCTGCCTCGTGCACTTTGTCAAGTAAACACATGAACCATTTTTATGAAAGATTGTTAAAAATGCTGATCTGACGTAGTCTGCCCCGGCTTTCCGGATACATTTTTCATGCCGCCTGATTGGCGAAAAGTCAGGGGAGAGATCACCAGCAAAGATGGCAGAGCGTTGCTATGTGTCAAAAGTGAGCCAGCCTGGTATTCACAGCATCACAAGTACATTGGACTGTGTGAGCTTAAAGCTCCACACTGTTCTCAACACACCAAAGCTGCCTTTTTCTCCCAGATATTTTTTATGAACCTCTTCCTGTAACGTGGGCACTCTTTGGAGATCAGACCCCGTTCGACAAATCTCTCATGCTGACCAACGACTAACATAGCCTACGGTTTCATTCCCCAAACTGCGGGGAGCTCCCGACTCCAGGAAGTTGATTATTTTATAGTCACTGTTTGGGCACATATCCTCGCCTGAAACCTCTGCAAGTCATTAGAGGGGCTATTTGAATAAACGTGAACCTCCAGCAAGCAGAGGGATAAGCCTTGAGGGTGGCTTTGAGTCGTAATCCTCATGCATCACCTAGTAGGCTTAGTACAAACTCACACATACTCAGACAACACAAAGATGGCCTCTCAGAGGTACTATGGTAAATGAACAACACACACACACACACACACACACACACACACACACACACACACACACACACACACACACACACGCTACAAACTATGCTTTAGTCACACACAGAAATTCAAGGATATATCAAGGGAATTAATAAACCCTTCCAAGCAGCCAGAGGAAGGTGGCTGACTCTCACACTCCACATACAGTTTGGGAAATCTAGAATGTGACGGGATGCTCCCAACACGCAGTGGTCAAAGCTTTGGGATGAGATGGAAATAATAGTAAGGATCAACAGCAACTTCTTGTTTCCACATACACACACACACACACACACACGCAGGGTTTCTTGGCCCCTGATTAAAGAATGAAGCAGTGATCTGCAGCGCCTATTGCCACCAGGTGGTGCTGTGACCGATCTGCCCAATAATGGCTTCTTCATACCCCTCCACCAAACCTTTTTGAAAATCGGCCCCATAGTTTTGGCACGATCCTGCTGACAGACATACACACTACAAACAGATCAGTTCTGAATCTGAATCCGTATCAGGGAGGAAAATGTGGTTCCCACTCTTCTCTCCATCCTTACCCTCACGTCTCCGCTCTTCGTCCCAGGCTCGCCCGTCTCCAGCACCCGGCTCTCCTAACCCTCCCTGCCACAGTAAAGATCTGTTCCCATGTTTCCTGTCTGGAGGCAAGTTGCAGCCTCTTTAAATCCCACAGTGTCAGACTGTATAAATAAAGTCGCTTCCCAACCAAAAGTGCCACACAACATCCTAATAACTTCTGTATGCATCGCCTGAATTAGTTGCGACGCCTCGACTGCCTCTCGTAGGTGGTTGAGCGCCAGCCGTGCAGAGCTAATGATGGCTAATGACTGTTTACAGTGACGGGATCGTTGTTAGCCCCCCTACCCCCACCCTCGTCTCCAGCTGTTATTATTATCATCTCTGTACTGCCTTTCATAAGTCCCCACAGACACCAGTTTAAGTGTTTGGTTGATGAAAGGCTCCTGCTGCTCCAAATAGTCACGCCAGGATAATATGGTTGCTGGATTTTCTCAAGGATGACTTCTCCCATTGTTGAACTGAAAGTGTGTTCTTACGTGTGAATCCTGGCCAGTTTGTATCAGCGTGTGTGTGTGTGTGTGTGTGTGTGTGTGTGTGTGTGTGTGTCTGGGAACACACCAGATGATGGAGAACAAATTGAAAATGAGATGGCTTGCATTTTTTTTTTTGTGTGTGTGTATTTGTGTGTGTCTAGTTAATTTATTCAGGTTATTTTCTCTTTTCCAGACCCATGCAAATGAGATTGAATGGGAAAGGATGACAAGCATTCAGGCACAAACAGACAGGCTCATATCTCTCTCTTTCTCTCTCTCTCTCTTTCTGTCTTTCTCTCTCTCTCTCTCTCTCTCACACCTGGCCTCACACAGCCATACAATCTCACATTCCCATAAAACCCCTCGAACAGAGAGAGAGAGCCTCACTTACAATGCGCCGACCCCAAGAGGGCGGTTCTCGAAAACATCGCACGTCCCTCTGCGGATTTGCGGTGACAGTTTGCTTGCGTACGATAAGCTCCGCTAACCAATCCCACTGAAGTGAAGGGTATTCTTGTCATTGTGTTTCTGTAATAAGGGATCCGACTCTCGTGTTGGTGATTGCTGCTAATACCGTACGCTCAACTGTGATAGCATTGTCTTTAAAACCTTTTGATGTGCGCGCGCTTGCATTTAAGTGTCACAAGTGTGTGTTCCAGAGAGCACTTTGAAGGATCTCCTGCATAAGAGTGTATGTATTTGCACACCCATGCAGCTCTTGCATGTATGACGGTGATGATGGAGCCTAATAGCGCTGCTGGAATTGGTCTCAGATTTAGCGTGAAGATGCCATTTGTTGCTGCTCGGTGGGAATTATCATAATGAAACATGCTCTTTGTTCCCTCGCACTCTCTTGTACCTTTTCCCTCTTTCTTTCAGAACTCACAAATATCTCTCTTTTTTTTTTTTAATTCAGCCTGACATCTCCTGGTCTTTTCCCCATTATCCCTTCTTCCATCCCCCCCCCCCCCCCCCCCCCCCCCATACACACACCTGTTTTTCCCTGCAGAGGTGCCAGTGTCGTCGGTGCTTTGTCTCTCCTCCGTGAGAGAGCTACCCATCCAGGTCAGGGATCTCTATGCGCAGGGTTTTGTCCTGGTCGCCGTCCACCCATTCGTCCATCCCTGCGGCCCTCGTCATGCTCACATCCAGCGGCAGCTCCACCGGGCCGTGCTGGTGCGAGAGACGCCAAGGTACCAGAACTTAACGCGTCCTCAGCATCGTTTTTATGCAGCTTTCACGCGGTCAAGAAAACCCCCAAAATTAAAAAAAAAAAAGCCAGGCTTGGAAAAGTTTCCTTAAAAAAATGAACACAGCCAGGAATGTCTTTCAAAGTCATGGAAATGCGCTTCACAAACACTTGATGATTCGAGTGTGTAGTTTAGTTCCACTCCAAAAAATCTCTTTGGATGAACATTGATTAACTTCAGTTCATGTTTGTGTTTAGCTTTTATTCCTTTTCATGGAATCAAGAGGAGAATTGTTTCAAACTTGTGATATTTGACTTGGGTTGGTTTGCCACCCACGCTGATCGAGAGCCATTACCTCAAGTACAGTTCTGCTCCTCACCTTGGTCCCTTCATGTGAAATCAACTTTGAACGGATCAACCATGTGGAATATGCAACTTCAGCCGCCTGTCCTAGTTCTCTCACTTTTGAGTCTACATGCTAATATAACCTACAGCTCCGCAGACTGTAAGTGTCTATAACCCAGTTATACTTAGTTCATTAACTTATTCATGATAAATCATGACGTTGCTGCTTCGTGATGGGAATTGAATTAAAAAAGAATTGTCACAATTGGAACGGCGAATTGAAAAGATGTTGCTGGTCAGAGAGCGAGATGATCATCACCTTTATTTCCGGTAATGCGATATCCCGGGAAGGCCTTGAGGATTTCTTCATGCTGTGGAAAGCCAACCTGGTACCTCAGTCGTTGATGGCGGTCACGTTTTAGTGGCACTTTGTGGATGAGCTGTTTACTATTTTTAGATTTCATCATATATCCGCACCCCGCGGTTCAGCGTGGATCTACACAGCTTTCCATTTTTTAACTCTTTACATTGTAATTGCTAAGACTGCAGTTTGAGGAACCCTCCTGTGGTGGGAGTGCGCTTTATTAATGTGAATTTATGCAACTGGGTGCCGTTTATACACACACACACACACACACACACACACACACACACACAGAAACATACACACACATTCTAGTATACAGGCAGGTGCTGGGCTTTTGATGCCCCTCCTGCCAAGTGGTCCTGCTGCTTCCTGGCACCTGTCACCGTGGAGACGGCTGATTGCATCATCAACGCTCGCCAGAGGGGAACGGTACACTGAAAGAGTGAAACCATCTCTACATCCTTTCATCTGCTTTCTTCCGTGATGGCTGTCCCCCATTTTCTTTTGTCCTCCTCGCCCTTTTCGTCCCCTCAACCGGGCCCTTTTATCTCCCCGTCACCACCATCCCCTTTCATCAAAAACTCTAAAAATGAAAAGAAAAGGAGAAAAAAAAAGGGTGGCAGATCAACTGTTTCAAATCTAGCTGAGAATGTCACTCACGCCTCAGAGCACAAGATATTACCGCGGCCTTCCCACTGACCTCATTCCAAATATGAAGAGGCGTATCTGAATGTTGCTTTTATGATCACGTCTTGCAGTCGGAGGAGAGGAAATTCAGTCCCTTTTTCTGTCTAATAACTCCATTGTGATTGCACTGAATGTGCCGGCTCCGTAAATGGAAAATTCACCCTGTACCAGAATTGACATTAGGTTGCTGCTGTGATCATTCTGGTTCAATGAGCGCCCATGAACATGAGCAAGAGCCTGCCAGGATCTATAAAGCCGGGGCTCGTTTGAACTGTAATGTTGCTGGATAATGGAACTGCTGGTGATAATGAAAAGGAAACTCAAGGAAACGGTCCAGGGGTCTCTTTTTATACTTCGGGCAGAAGATTGGCATTGGCTTGCACCAAAAAAAAAAAGAAAAATCAGATTTATAAAAGTGTGTGTGCTCTCACCTGCTGGTGGTTTTTTCCCACCACAGCTCACCTGCTCGTATTGGCTCGTGGATCTTAGGAGGGATGTGTGATCCATGTGAGCGTGAACCAGTAAACTGGAGAATGCCAAAACAGTTCACACCCTCCAATCGATAAAATGATACCTGGATTACAGGTGGATTAAAGTTTTATTCTTTCAGATAACTTTTCGTGGCCTCAGACCTGATTTTGTATGTAAGCAAGGGGATATAAAGGAGATACCTGCTCGTCTAATGATAAAACCAGCAACTTTTTTTTATTTTCTAAGGAAAACAGAACTAAAAGACGTGATTTTTGCTTTATTCTCAACATTCGTTTGTTTCTCTAGCTCTGAGAAACACCAGCTGAGATGGGCGAGACATCGTCTGGAGACGGACGTGTGTGTGGCGGGTCACCAGGCCGCCGACCCAGAAGTGATTCAGAGCTACGTCAAGAGGGTGAGTTACTTGCGATGCCTGGAGCTCAGGATTAGATTTTTGTCAGCGCGGTTCGAAAACCCATCGCGAACCTCCCTCTGTGGCTGCAGAACTGCACTCAGGTTTGTTTGGAGAGGAATCCTGCTCATTTCATTGATCACTGATAATCCACCTCCACATCTCCATCTGTGATCCATTGAATCTGCTGCCGGGGCGATTAATATCAAGCTCTGTTCACCAGCTTCACCTGGGGGGGTCAACCCTGCACTGATGCTTCATATTCCTAGAATTTTGATTCTAATTTAAAAGAAAACATGTCATGGGATGTTATGTGGATGAATACCACTATTTATTTATTTTGATTCCATGAGATATAACTTGTTCTCTCAATTTATTCAATTTTTGGCACAAAAAAATATAACCTATTGCCCACAATTTAGCTCTTTTTACAACCTGAAGATGTCGCCTGTTCCCTGCTTTATATCTCGCATCCATGAAGTAACCAAATTGAGGGAACAAGTTATATCTTGTGTCCTCAAAATAGAAGAATAGAATAGAATTCTTTCCCTCCCGTCTCTGTTTTTCTTCATTTCAGTCAGACTCACAGAAACGTTTAGCAAGTAGTGTTCTGTGTCTGTACTTGTTGCGCTGTGTGTGTTTGTGTGTCTGTGGTTCAGGTTGGCTCAGCACTGCTGTGACAGCGAAGGAAACATAACTGAGCTCAAAAGGCTACAGGCGACTGCTGATAATTGACTGTGCGTGCCATATGGCGAGGCAGCCTCGGGTCCTGACGAGCTGCGCTTCTCCAAATCAAATGGAGCAAATTTGATTAGAGCTTTTTGTCATTTCAAATACAGCAAATGGGCCCGATTGGAAAGATTATAATTGATTAAACAAGTTTCGTTTGTTTTTGTACGGCTGTTCATCTGTCGCCAGGTTTCTATCAACCTATTTTGATGCACTCTTTTGAATTATTACATGAGAAAAAACTGAAGGAAAAAAAAGTATAACGAAAAGGAATCTGGGTTTGAACGGGCGGTGGGGGAGTTTCACAGAATTTGAGTTGAAACCATTTTCATCAAAGTTCAGAGTCTTGGTTGAATGCTTCTATAACTCATTCCATACCGTTGATGAGATTTTGCACAATTTTACAGCAAAATCCATCCATCCATCCATTTTCTACCACTTATTCCTGTTAAGGGTTGTGGCTGCAGCCTATCCCAGCAGCCTTCAGGTGAGAGGCGGGGTTCACCCTGGACGGGTCACCAGTCCATCGCAGGGCCAACACATAGAGACAGACAACCATTCACACTCACAGTCACACCTACGGTCAATTGAGAACAGGGGTGTCAGACTGGTCCAGTAAGGGCCGTGTAGCTGCAGGTTTTCATTTCACCCAAGCAAAAGCAACACCTGATTCTACTTAAATCAACTAAGCTGCGTCCACACAGCTCATTGGTTGGATCAGGTGTTGCTTTTGCTTGGTTGGAATGAAAACCTGCAGCCACACGGCCTTTTACTGGACCAGTCTGACACCCCTGATTTAGAGTATCAATCAGCCTCGTCCCCTCTTGATGTCTTTGGACTGTGGGAGGAAGCTGGAGTACCAGAGAGAACCCACACAGGAACAGGGAGAACATGCAGACTCCACACAGAAAGATCCTGTGATGGAGCCGGGACTGGAACCTGGAACCTTCTTGCTGTGAGGCCACAGTGCTGACCACTGCACCACCGTGCCGCCCTTTACGGCAAAATGTTTTCCTTCATTGGCGATAGAGGGCACTGTTGGACACCCTGTGAAATCGTACTGTACTTCCCACTTTAAAACAAGCATAGAAGAAGCGATAGAAACCAGAAGTTGTAGCAGGCAAATAGATGTTAAGGTTCTTTATGGGGCCTGTGACACTGAACCGATTTTTTTTTCCCCCGTAGCACACAACTGAAGTAACCACATGAGTAGGGGACAAATAATAAATTAAATGTAATCAGTTTTCTGCCTGATAATGATTTCCTTTGTAAAAAAGCATTTTTCTCAGGTTTTTGTTTTAAGTGATTATTTTTTCCTCTGAATTAAAAATAGAGGCTTTTGGTATATCCAGTTTTTTTCATAGTCGTAGCACTAAATATCATTGAGGGTCTTAGAAAACGAATGAAAATGTTCCAAAATGCAAGCAGGGAAAGAGCTGACACATTTGCCTGAGAGGAATTTCAAATCAAAATGGTAAATTCTAACAGCTGTTTATATTAAATAATATTTGGTGCAGGAGGAATACTGGTATTATACAGTATTGCACCGTCAGTACTTCATACTGCCCCTTATATACTGTAGCGGTCTCAATTTTTAAAAAAAGAAAGAAAGAAAATATAGGTGGAGTCCATCGTGGATTTCCACCAGTTGCATCTGCTGTGATCCGGCTCTCTCCTTCCTAAACAAATCCTGAAGAGTAAACCAGTGAGAGTTAACCTCAAGATCCCCCAAACACAGAGTCATCGCTGGCATTTATCTGCTGCAAAACTCCCTTTTAGTATCTCTGCTCATAAATTCAGCAGCAGCCT
This sequence comes from Aulostomus chinensis, assembly GCF_037954235.1. Taxonomy (NCBI): domain Eukaryota; kingdom Metazoa; phylum Chordata; class Actinopteri; order Syngnathiformes; family Aulostomidae; genus Aulostomus; species Aulostomus chinensis. The sequence continues at coordinate 14,360,001 of NC_141341.1, forward strand.
AACAATGGGAAATGAAAATGTGCTCTATTGAATAGATTTGCATCTGAACACCCAGCCAGCACAAAGGGAAACCTGATTGGATGGAAATGCACATCACTGAGTAGAATGTGATAGACACCGGCAGTGTGACATGAATAACCAATCAGATCAGAAGCTGCCAGAGTTCAAGATAAGGATCCTGGAGCAGGCAGAATGACAGGGGTGTGTGTGTGTGTGTTCACGTTTGTCATCATATACTTCATTTTCCAAGCACTCGCCATCCCACCCACACTCAATCTGTCCCCGGACACATAGTCATACAGTTTTGTGTGTGTGTGTGTGGACTGGATGGTTATAGAAAGATTGTTCAAACATGTGAGTATGTCTGAGTGAAGTGTCAAATAAAAGGTGGGTAATAGAGGAGGATGTGTCTCATTATTGTTCGGCAGTAGTTTGCAGTCATGTCTCTCTCCCGTCGAGCCTGTCAGCCCAAATATCAACTGACAATTAACCACCAGAGCTCCGTGGGAGGGGAGGGGAGTGGGGTAGGGGGTGTAACACAAGCGCACACGGATGCGTGGAGATAATGAGGTCCTTTTGTCATTAGAATATTTGATCTTTGCAGATGATTAGCTAGGTTGTTATTTAGTCGAATATCTACTCCTCATACGTCAGCCTTGGTTGGTGTAAATGAGGCTTTGTTTGTCTGATGAAGGGAACGGGGAGGGTGCAGATTTATTTTAGGTGCCGTGAATGTTTGAGTTCCAAAAAAAAGCAGTGTAGTGTAGTTTTGGTTGCTTATAAGTGTGTGTGTGTGTGTGTGTGTGTTATTCTTACAGATCCAAGATGTAGCAGAGCAAGGCGTGACGTTTGTGGGGTTTCTCCAGCAGCCAGGGGGAGCGCCCTGCTTCCTCGGGAACTTGGACCCCGATGATTTATCCTCCCTGCATTCCAGCCCTTCCCCCATCCATCGAAACCCCTTCAGCACCAACACCAGCCCAACAGATTCTGCAGAACCACACCATAACGACACAGAGCCAGACTGTTCCCCCTTTGAACCACAAAGGTTTGATCATAAAAGTCTAACGTGTAATTCGCGGGATCACACGCCCTCGCTGCCCTCAGAACCAGACTTCAGCCCTCTGAAACCCACCCAAGCTTCAGAGCTCAGCCCAGAGGCGTCTAATGAAGACGTTCAAACCTCGCAGATCAGCCTTACAGGGTCACTCCAAATAACGAGGTCGCCTCAAGATCACAAAAAGCCCAGTGCTGATGCAGTTCAGGGTCATCAAAATCAAAACCCAGTGGAGGCCGAGGGGGGGCGGCTACGTCCGAGCGCTCCAGATACAGTCCAACTACAAGAAGAGTCCCCCAAGAATCGTCCTCAGCCTCCAAATCGCAGAGAAAGACGGGAGTCGGCCTCTGAGAGCCGGCTCAGCTGTGCTGAACAAGACCAAAGGTCCACCTATGCAGAGGGTCAAAGCAGAGCAATGACACACAACAACAACCACATCCGGGTCAAACACTCTGAGAAAGACCTGAGTGAACCGCCAGCGCCAGGACAGGCTAGTGAGTAACCTGCTCGTTGCTTGACTCATCACCATTATGGTCAGGTGATCCGATGTATGGTATGTGTTGCGTTTGTCCGCAGGGATGCAGCTGTTCGCCTTGTACAACTCCTGCGGGGAGATGAACTCCTCCCCGAGGTTCTACTCACTCAGGGTTCCATTACAAGTCCAGAAGGAGGCAGGGTTGGTTACCGAAGTCGATGCACATTGGCTCGACCACATGACTCAGCATTTCACCAGCGGCGCTCACCTCATCGACGGGTTTTTCCACCTCAGGGACGATAATGGTAGGTATTTAAAACCCTAAAAGCAGACGGTGGTTGGAAGTTTATCTGTTGCACACAATCGCGATAACTTCAATCTCTCCTTCAGTTTTTTTTCTTTGTGAATTGATTTATTTATTAACCGATGAGTCAATAAATGATTTAGTCTTAAATATCCTTAACACGAGTTCTCAGAACCAGATGAGATTGGAGGGGGGAAAAGCAGTCCCAATTCCCAAAGATGCTGTTTTGATGTTCCGAAAGCAGAACAACCCACATTTCTCAGGCTGTTGGAACACGTGTGCTGTTTTGCTAGACACTTGAGTAAAATGACCAATTGTCCAAGTATCCCCCCCCCCTTTTTTTTCTAAACAAAGTCACAGACAAATTCTTGTAGTTGGTTCACTTTAGTTGAAGTGACGGTGAGAGAACAAGGCAGATATAGTTCTTTTCTAAAACACATTCCACGTTGTCTCACTTTAAAAACAGTCCCCACTCCAGGGTGAACTTGTGTTGGACACGTGTTCTGGGATCAACAGCAAACAAACGTCCAACGTGTTTTATATGTCTGGATCCTGTTATCCATTTATTCACGGCACAGGTAAGACACTCCTGCAGCCCTCCGCACCCCTGGTGTCATCACGTCGGTCTTGATTAGTGCTCCGCCTTGTGTTTATTTGAAGAACTGCACTTGTTGCTTATAATCACGCCGACGTAGACTAGGGTAAGATAAAAATAGAAAAACAAACTGGTCCAAAATTACAGCTTAGCTACTGACTCGAGGTATTTTCTTCGGCTGAGTGGCTTGAACGAAAGGAGAAAGCTGCTCAAGTTGTAGCAGGCAGTCCTTGGAACTCACGACATGCATGGTGCTTTGAGCCGCGAGTCTGCAGCTTCCACCAGGAATCACTGTTCAGCCATCCATGGAATAAGTGGGCTTAAGCCTGAGGGAGAGGAGGGATCAATAGTGCGCTGAGCTTGTCTGAAACCCATCCATCCTCTCTCTCTGTCTCTCTGACTATCCTATTGGTCTCTCCAGATAATGGCGTCTCATCTGTGGACAGCGTGTTCATCTTCCACAACTCTGCAGAGGAGAGCACCAACACCTCGTACGACGCTATCGTGGTTGAGCAGTGGACTGTTGTTGATGTGGGTCTTTGAGGTTTTAATACTCTTTGCCTTTGTGGCTGCAGGCTTAAAGCAGTTTTCTGTCAATATGACATTTCATCTGAGAGGAGATGAAGTTAATGTGTCTACGCTCACAAAGCCGATGGTGTCTGTGCAGGCTTCCGTCTGACATGCATGTAAAATCCTACCTGTTGGGGACACAGACTTTTGGATTTACAGCTATTTTTTCATATTTTTTTCCAATTTTTTTTCTCTCTCTCTCTCTCTCTCTCTCTCTCTCTCTCTCTCTCTCTCTCTCTCTCTCTCTCTCTCTCTCTCTCTAGATATACACACACACACTTATTTTACTCCAACTCATGATTGTGGACAACGGCCCACATTACTTTATTGCGCCCTGTCAGTTTCCTTCTTTTCAGAATCTGACTCAGAACTTTTCCTGTCATCTTGTAACTGTGCCACATTGTGAGTGTTTTCTTGCTGATAATGCAAAACACTGTGCTGAGAGCCTTGTTGATGACGCTGGCTGGAAGCTGGGCCTTGCGCCACGATGGAGCTGGACCGCCGCACGTGTCACAGGACGTCGGTAGCCCTTCATAGCGCAGTGAGGATGTACATGAGTCTACAACGCACTTCAGCTGTGCAACTCAAATCAGAATCGTCCGCGTCTTAATTTCGACGATGTTCTGTCCATTTTCACGGTAAGGTTGTTCGAAAAAAGAAGACTATTGTTTTAAGTGGATCTTTAAAAATGAAGTTGCAGTCATCATCTGCTCACCCTCATGCCAACTTGAGAACAGGTGAAGTCTTCAGAAGATTTTCTCCCAGAATGGAAGCGAATGGAGACTGATTTACAAACATCTGAATGAACCCATAATACATCCAGAGAACGCCTCCATGCGGCTGGTCACAAGTTCCTAAAACTAGACCCAAGTAATGCCTTGCTGAATCCTCTTTTTTTTGGTGACTTATCCGTTTAATCAGGTTCTGACTGGATCACTGTTATGTTAAATTAGTCGGTGATGATGAGCAATATTTATGTACGGAAAGAAATGGCCGATATCTGCCTCTGCTGACAAAGAGCTGCTGTTACCGTGCGTGAGAGGAATCTTCTGTTTCTGACTTCTGTCCAGGGAGTGGTGGTAAAGACGGACTACATCCCTCTCCTGCAGTCCCTGGCTCCATATGGATGGAGGCTGATGTGTGTGTTACCCACCCCCATAGTCAAGACCAACAGGTACAGAGGCACCGCTCGCACCTTCCCTTTACCAGCCTCTCTACATTCAATCACCTTGGATACCATCAAACAGGGCCTAATTATTGTTTCCCTAATAACCAGAATTATTCTGTTACCTGTCTCATTCTGTTCCTGGATTAGGACTGACAGGAAAACTTTATCTACACCCGACAGATGGTTCAAGATCTGACAAACCATGATCATATGCTCATCTCAACATGAAACTGCTTTTGAAATCTGTTCGGAGCTGCGAACAGAAACACAGCTGCTGACGCGCTTTTGTCTTGTAACCTGTCACTTTTCAAACCGCAGCAAAGAGAAACTTGATTTCAATACGTGTAGCGAAGTGCCAACTCCTGCGATTCTCACTCTTAAAAAAAAAAAAAAAAAAAAAATGGGGACTGCTCTTTTTCTTCCTGCAGTGACGGGAGTTTGTCGACTAAGCAAATCCTTTTCCTTCAGAGGCCTGTTCTGCAGCGCAAGAGAAAAGACTTCAAGGTTTGTTCCTTCTCTGCAACAAATCTGTCGCCTCTCTTTGTTGTGGCATTAAAATTTGTGACTTTATGTCACGGAAGGTGCCATTAAAAAGTCATGTTTCTAAATATGGGATGTACAGCAAATATAAACTCCCTCAGATAGTTGTAATCTAATAATAGGCAAACGTTCTGCCTCAGACCATACAGGAAAGAGGCGTCAATGAGAGACGCTTTGATGTGATTTGTCAGGTGTCGGCAGAGGAAGAGGATAAAGACGCGGCACAAAGCGTGAAAACTGTCAAACTCATCTTTTTGATTTCAGATGCTGAACCTCAGGGGTCGAAACAAGGCAAAAAAAACCTCTAATGGAGAAGCAATGGAGGAGAGGGAGAACAAGTCCCCTGATATGGAGATGGACACGCTGAGGAGACACATAAAAGAGGAGGAGGTCGAAGTGATGGAGAGCTGGGCCGACGGAAGGAGTGAAGGAGTGAACCCTCGGGAAGGTGAAGGGGATCCTCAACTTCAAAAGGGCCTCTCGTTGCTCTCAGGCAGCAGGGCTTCTGTAGAGGAAGAGGAAACTGATATTGACAGTATTCTAACATCCAAACAGGAAAAGTCAGTCAGATGGACAGATGTGTGTCAGAGAGATGTTGGAGGGGTCAAAGATGAAGTGAAGACAGAGGAGCGCATCAAACAGCAGCTGTTTTCGGGCGTCTGTTGACAAATCACAACAAAGAGCTGGTTGGTTTCAAGAAGGGTGTTTGGTCGAGCCGTAGTTTCTCTGTGGACTATAAAAACGGCGTATCCATATCACGTACTGTTGCTAACACGTCAGTCTGCTTTGTTTAGGGAGTTAGCGAGTGTGTGAGCTTGTTGCTCCTGTAAGTGGGAAGCAGTGTTGTGCAGTTCGCTGCTTCGGCTCAGTGTTGCTATTAAATGTGTTTAATATGAAAAGAGTGTACAAAGCTAAACGACACAAGCCGGAGCAAGTCTCTTGTCCAAGCCACAAGTATTACATTCACGCTCTTTGTCCTATTTATTACTTGGGAATACTGATTTCACCAGGATTGTTGTACTTTTATATGTGAATGTTAGTGGAGAATATAGTGTACTAAGTCGGAGGGTCTCGTCTCCCTCATTACAAAATAATCTTAAAGCGATGCCTTTCTTGTACTCCTAAATCGATGATTAGAGCTCACAAAGTTGTCTTTCCCTCCTGTGTCACCTGAGACCCCAGACAGCAGAGCCAGCCCCGTGTAGTTAGCCTGCAGCTAATGGAGACTGACCGCTAACACCAGTACAACTGCCAAAAATGTCAGTTGACAAACTTTGAAGCACATCACCCACACCTCTTTTGCCCACCCGAATTCCTAGTAATCCAAAAAGACTTGATTTAAGCTAAAGAGAAACTCGAACCCTGGTAGTTCTGCGCTTGTTCACTGAGCTCAACCAGCTCGCACAATCATTCAAACCAGCTCTTTCATTCATGCTATTAGTGGCAAAGTGTGGTGGTTAGTTTGTGGCTCAAATCAAAGTGACAATGGATTACTGAGCGTACGGTTGAATAAAGACGACGGGGGTTACACCGGAGGAGAAGCTTGAAAGTGAATGCTTTTGCTTCGTTTTTGTACCAGTAGCTTTGAGCTAAACACACGTAGCTGCCTCTTCCTGCATTCTGGAGTCTCAAAGATGCGGCAGAGAAAAACGCTACATGAGCTTAAAACACCTATTTGAGAGTATTTGAAAGGGAAAAAAACAACTCTTTGGGTGAGGCATCACTTAAACTTAATGGTATTTAGCCATGAAGTTATGCCATTCTGGGGTTTTAGCCTGCTTATCAATCTCTGAAACCTCTCCGGTAGAATGACGCCGAGTTTATTTGTTACAGCTCGATTCAACATAAAGTTCAAGAGTTGGAATTTTTTTCAGAAAATCTCAAAGTCACGCCGGATAAATGACCTCATTTGATTTATTTGAACAAATTTCTGCCAAATAAATTATCCCATGCGTGTTGTGTGGAATACCGGGAGTAGCTGGGACTGCTGTTGATGTTTAGGAATTTGTGATGAGGAACAGGAGAGGAAGCCTCCAACCTCTCCAGACTGAACGCTTACATATCATTGAGTAAGGGGCCGTTTAGGTAAACTGGCTTCTTTTCTGGACCACCAGTGTTGTGTGTAGTAACATGTTAAGTCTTCACATAAAAACAGAGGTAAATAAAGTGTTTCGAACAGATTCTCGATCTCCTTTATTTCCTTTAAATATCCCGTTACCAGCGTAAACAGATGAATCAACAATGCAACCCCCCCCCCCCCGCCGACAGAAGGCGGTAAGGCGCGTGCGACCATCTCTGAGGGGTTGTTCAGTGATGCAAGCCAATCAGAGACCACCTGGAGTTTCCATTACAATGCACCATGGGATATTCACTCCACCGTGAGATGAGAAACTGTTTATGTGAATGTGTGTGATGGAGGAAAAGTGTGATGTAGGCAGTGAGTTAAAAAACAACAAGCGACTGGCCGACACGTGGGAGTGTTTGACCCCCTGAAAGGTTTGCATGAGTAAAATCAGCAAATAAATAAACACAATAAGCCGAGGTATGTTGTTAGAAGAAATGAGGCACTCAAACAGCCTTTAAAAGAAGAGTTGAAGCTTTTGTTCTGTGTGTAAATCAAACTTAAAATGTCTTTTAAATTAACCGGAGCTGGGTTTTATTACAGCTCTTTCTGCATGTTTTTAGTTTTATATTAAGTGCGTCAATGCACAATTAGAATGCAAATAGTGGTCATTCCAAAAAAACAAATGATTGCATGGGTGAGGTCAATGATTCAGATACGAAAAAAGATCTAAATATGAGCAATAATGTTAAAGCAGCACTTCAGTCAGGCAAGTTGAGACCAGAAATAAGCTGGGACTTGAATCTGAAACGCTTGAGCTCTCATCGATTCGAAGACGTAAAACCGCCTTTCTGAGTCAGCTGCTAGCTGAAGAGTCCAGGGTCCCAGCAGAGTATCGCCAGGCATTTGAAGGATGAGGTCACTCAACCGCCTGCGCACTCATGTAAAAGTCCACATCATTGCAAATATCTCGCTCCGCTCTCGTCACATCCGAGGCCTCCTCGTCCTGAAGGGGGGAGCAGGATCCAGCCCTGAAGTGTTCTGAGAAGAGCCTCTACCACCACTTCTCAAAGAGGATTCTGTCCTCTGAGAGGCCGAGGTCCATGAGGGTTTTAGAAATGGCTTCAATCATAGGCGGGGGCCCGCAGAGGTAGCACAAAGTCCTCTGTGGGTCCACATGAGTGCGCAGTTCGGTCTCGGTGACCCTCTTGCCTGAGGACAGAAAAGCTGATCAGTTACTACACGATGACACAGACTGTAAACGAAAGTGGAAAGGCGTTTGTGTGTGTGTTACTTACAGTTGATAAATGGCTGGAGGTCCGGCTCGACATCTGTGCTTTGTTGTGTGACATGGAATTCACAGGAGAACTTGTCGGGAAACTCCCTGCACGCCTGCAAGATTGAGCTCTGGGGAAACAGAGGGTTGGAAATGAAGACATTTCTTCTTGCGTGTTCAGCCAACAGTGGCACTCAGAAACAGAATGTAAGAGGACACCTTGAAGAGCAGCTCCTGGGTGTTCTTAGCGCTGTAACACAGATGCGCAGAGCCTATGTTGTAGTCCCGCCCACCAGACGCGTGGTTGAGATGCAGCAGATCTGCCGTGTGTAATAAAATAGAGTACAAGGGGTTGATCCCGACGCCGCCGGCAACCAGCAGCAAATCCACAGAGGGGTCGGAGACTGATGGGTCAAAGAAGAAGTCCCCGCCGACACGCATGACCACCTGGGAGCCCACCGTGCACTGGGAGGAAGGCAGGAGAGAGGAAACGACAGTTCAAATAGAGACAGACACTTGGACGCTTCACCTCCTGACATGACTCAGCAGGTCACCAGTTGTTGTTTTTTTTAAATGAAAAGAGTAAACAAACTCCACTGCCGCTAAGACTCGCCGCAGGAAGTCCTGATAATCCACGATCCATGCACACAACAATCCTGTGATACACCAAGTTACACACAACGTCTTTTGAAGTCAAAAGGAGCAGTAAATATGCCTTCCTCTGCTTTTGTACACATGAGAGAGAGCCTGTGAGCACAGTAACACACACACACACACACACACACACGCACACACACACACACACACACAATCCGCTATCATGGTCCCTACACTATTCCTGCTCGGAGAAGAAAACAATATCAAACAGAAAAGGATCATCAAACGATCCCAGAGCTGTGAGTCTCAAAACACACCACACTTTTTTCTGCTATGTACACACTCGGTAGATGCTCAGAGCTATTTATTAAGACCCATCATTAAACACAGAGAGGGAGCTGGAGGGATACATTGTTCATTTTCCAACACCTACTCACAGAAAAGAAGATTTAATGGATTATATTCTTGGTAGGGCACAATAAAGATGAAATGTGACGAAATGCAAACTTAACCGGGGACTAATATTTACCACCAAGCCCACCCAACTGTTGGCCTAAATTTGAGTCCAGGGGTTATATCAAACAATCATTTATCACCTTCTCCCACTGTCCTCTCAGATGGAGCAACGACGACGTCTAGCTTTTCGATAAACGGGCTGTCGCGCTTCCTGTCGAAATTGTTACTGATGAAAAAAAACAACAACGGAGACTTCCCGATCAGTTGAGGCGTCAAATGCTCATGTGTCGTGTTCAACATTTTCTGGTTCTCCTGCTGGTCAAGTTAGCAGCTAAAGCAGGCCTAGCATTGTTGAGCTGACAGTGACATCAGGTTTTCACTCCATGTCCAACTTAAAGGTACAAAGGGATCCGGACGCTGGTGGAACTGCTGCGCTGCATCAGCAAAGGCTCCCAATACGGTGGACAAAGGGCGCAGCGTACATGAAACATTTGGTGACCACAAGTTGATGCCAAACCCAGTGAACTGTAGTGCTGCAGGGGAGACATGTTTTTGCAGGCTAACCCAGCGTTAGCATTACCACAGCTTCCCCCTGAGGGTTTCCACATTTCCACATTTTGCTCTGCAAGAAAAACACAACTAATAATGTAACACAGCGATGCTCAATAGACGGCCCCCCGAACTGTTGTTCCTTCACTGTGTGTTCTGGTCGGGTCGGCACATCAAGGCATGGCGGCCATAGGGAGGTTTGAGAGGTTTCCCGACCCGATATACTGACCGGGACTTGTCTCCGTGGCAACAATACACAGACAGCCTCTTACTGGGTCACACAGAGTTCACAGCTGCGAGAGCAATTTTGTGGCTTTCACTTTTGTTTTGGAGCAGTTTTTGACATTTTAATCTGTTTGTTAAACTGAAAGGGACCTTTGGTTTGATTTTAGCGTCTATGTGAGTTTGGAATTCCTGTTGCTTGATTCACCATCGGACAGAAACACATTTCTCTTTCTCGCACTTAATTGAACACCCGCTGACCTCCAAGTTTTGGGACCCTGTTCTTCCCCACTTTTACCAACTATGTAGGCTCAAACACTGAGCCGGAATCCTCCCTCTATACAGTTCAAACCCAACTTACTACCTTCAATGCAAGTATATCAGCGCTATTATATCAACAGTTTCACGATCAACTCAAAGTAATCCTCCAAACAGCAATTCAGGTAATTTCATACAGGTGAGTCCCTTAAAACTCATGCAGTTTGGGACCCAAACAGAAGCCCCTTCACTGGTGGAACTTTTTAACAGTGTAACCGTACGTAGAACCTCACTTCCTCACACCCTCCTGACTGCTGATTTTGACATGTGTTACATAACCACGTCTCTTGTTTTTGTGGCATGGTGTCAATTAAGGTGCAAAACCCGACTGATTCTGGGCATTGTGTAGAATTCAAAGTGTCTATCCCACTCACCATGGTGTGAACCCAGTGTGCTGGGGGGTGTTTGGTGTATTTGACAGCCAGTTCGATAACCCCCTCCCTCTGCAGCAAACCTGGGCTGGAGCACATGGAGAAACCTCCCACCTTCTCCACGCCGGGGATGAAGAAATCCACCCTGCAGACAAAACACCATTGTCACAATCATTTCAGTTCAACCTGTGAACTTCCCCACCAGCTACTGCTCCTCTTCTCCGCTGTAATGCCACAGCACACACGAGAACCAACCCGGCTGTTCGCATTCCTAAACAATAGCTAAGTGAAGAGTAAAAACACACTCAACTGAAGGTCAAAGTGTGATTGTGTGTAGACGTGTTCTTTGACCCCGGCTAGGGAGTCAGCATGTTCTAGAAAACAGAGGCAACAAAACCAAACCAAACGGAATGTTGCCTGCTGGTTAGTGTCCTGTCCTGGTCTCACACCCAACATGGTGTCATCTGTCCGTCACTGGGTAGAGCAGGGGACAGGATGAACGCCACGCTTCCACTGAAACAATGACCTGCTGTTACACTAGAAAGACAGTCACTGCACAACCCTGAGAGGCATCATAAATATGGATCCGCTGCTAAGATGCACACATATGTTCCACCCACCACTTCCTCCTCCTCCTCCTCCTCGCCCACCTGGAGACAAACAACTCAACAGACCCTTTTCTCAAAAACACTGAAAACTCCGGATTTCCATCTATTTACATTCATTAGCAGTCGCTGCAGGGCAACTGGCTGCTGGTTTTATATCTTGCCAACGCCCACTGACAGTATGGGCTTGTGCACATGGACCACATGAGCATCATACAGTAATTCACATCGGCGGCAATATTTGAGAAAAACACACTTTGATGAAGGCAGAACTTGTTTTCTTACTAATACTTAGCATGCATTTTATGTTTATGGGAATCACATGAAGTCAGCTGGAAATATTTGAAGAACAAGCCACCGTGTGCCAACAGGTACCCCTCAAGTCAGAGCCACTATCAGACGTAAACCCTGTTGTTCAACGCAAAACTTTGCGCACACTTGAACACATTCAGACCCCTTCAACTCTTTGGCTTATTCTTCTTTCCCAAATCATTTACAAGATCTTGAGCAGATCCTTCGCTTCGCCTGACTTGCTCAACAACACACACTCTTCAGCTGATTTAAATATAGATTCATAAATCAGATTGGAATTCACTCGTTGTGAAAGCCTCCAGGTCCACTACTAAATCACACAATGCCACCATCTTGTGGTGTGAATAAGCACTACAGCCATTATGAAATTAGTTCAGTAAGAGAGGTCGGTGGGTATATTTTAGAAGGAACACGACAACTTTTTGGAACATACATTTATCTACCCTCCGCAGAGCCAGATAAGAACACAGATAACTACTCTTCTCTCCTCTGTGTCGGTATTAGGGAGACCCGCGGAAAGAGGCTGACTGCTAATTAGCTTAGCGCAAAGATTAGTAATGGGAGAGAAGTGTTAGCAAAATCGAATACAAGGTCATCGCCTGCAATAATATAACATTTAAATACACAACATTCCTCATGAAATAACAATTTCTAATTTTGTGACACAGTAGTAGAATCAGATACATGAGCAGAACTAATATCCCCTTGAAAACTTCAGCAAACAAAACAGAACATTTGTTGATGACTAGAAGAGCAGAGAACTAGAACAGAGGCATGCTAACACTTCCTTTCCACTGCCATTCATCGTGCTATGCTAATGGACAGTCGGTCTCTGTGATGCTCACAGCGACTCTTGGGAAGATGGAGGACTTTTGTGTTTCCTCAAAAGGTCGGTGAGTTCCTTGACATTCATCTTATTATATTCAATGAAGCAACTTTCTGAAGTTGTTAAAGGCTAAAGCAACGTTTCATTTGGAATAAAACTTGGAAGCGCAGATTTGTTCAATCTCTGTTATCTAAGCTCAATATTGTGAATTCACACTGCAACAGACCTTTAATCTGGTAAAATCAAATAAATATTCTTTGTGCTGATGTTCTTCAGCAAGTCGGCATGTCTATTCATGATATTCATGATACCCGAGCAGTGGAATGTGACAATTGCAGGGCAAACATTGGCGGTAAACAATCAACAGCCAGACTGAGTTATTTGCTTGAAGATTACATCACAGCGCTGGTCTCTTTTTTTTTAATCATTACATCCTGTTAATTCTCAGAGAACTACAACATCGGCCCCTCTAAAACTTCTTTTCTGTAATTTCCAGAATTTGTCAGAATGAGATGGACAATGTGTGTCTACTCACCACTGTCCTGCTTTGAAGTTGAAGTCTGGATGGACGGCTATCCTCAAACGTCTTACTGTCTCTGACTCGTTGATGATCCCGCACACTTGAGCTGGGTACAGATCCTGTGTAGCGTTCAGGTACAAGTTCACTGCTTTATCACCATGCCATACTGCACCATAAGGGAAGAATGTATCAACTTACATTTTGTCTGTTGTTGCCTGCCGTCCTTTCTAGATGGTCCATTTGTCTCTTGGAGGCCATATTTCTACAAATAACAAAGGAGATACGTTTGTCTTGAACGCTGCAGACGAAGGAGAAACAGCCTTATGTGGTCAGAGGCTATGACACTGAAACGTGAACTTCGCACTTGACCAAATTTAAAGGGCCAGTACACTCAAATGTAGATGTTAATGGTGTGGACTCACTTCTGAAGTTGAGGTGACGTGAGGTGGCTACACATGTCGTGCTACTGTAAGTATAAAAGTACAACACGTGCAAAACGTGGAAACTTGACCCAACGGAAAGTCACAACGTTGGTGACTTGTCCGCAAGACACAGGTAAACTCCTAGTAAACCCACCTTGTCATGGAGTGGGAGACCGGCTGACGGCAGCGAAGCAGACCGGCGGAGGAACGCGGCAGACTGAAGCTTCGGCCGGCGGACGTTAACAGGATGCTGGGGACGCTCATCGCGACCTGCGGCGGAATCACAAGGATAAAAACATTTCGCCATAGCCGAGGTGTCACTCGGGTGAATATAAACGTTAGTATCTTTGTTCAGCTTCTTCTTTAAGGTTGAAATTCATTCATGAGGTAACCAAACTCCTCACCAGTGACGTTACGTCAGGTATGTTATCGAACAAACTACAAGCCCCGAAGCAACAATTTGAGTCTTTACTACTTATTGTCAAGTATAAAACGTTACTCTTCTGCTCGGTAGGTTATTTTAATAATTTTTGAGAGAATTTGGTTTGACCTCATCTGTCATGCGGCTCACTACCTTAGCTAGGCTACAAGCTAAGAAACAAAAACGATAAAAGAAATAAGACTTCAGCCATTAATGACCTCCTGGACTATTATTCTTACCAAGATGATAAGACACAGTTTTTGTCAAGTGCTGTTCATGTTTTTGCTCCAGTGTCTTCGGGATAACCTTGTTTAGATTACAGCACAGGATCCTGCTCGTGAACGCGGATGAATACTTCTTCTTCTCTCGTATGTCGAGTCGCTTTTGCATCTCGCTGTTTACAAGAGCGCCCTCTTCTGGACGGCTGACAAACAGCCTTTCGGACCACTGATTGTGGATTCATGTTATTTACTTAACAAATTAGTGTTCCTGGTTACATTTTCTAATTAGTTTACATTAACAACTGGTAGTTAATCACTCAACAATTAACCTTTTACTAGTGCTCCTTAGGGCCACTTGCCCTCATCTTGTAGCATTGTTTCTACAAAAAAAAGGGTATTGTTGGATCGTCTCAGCCACTTTCCTCCTGATGTCATTCCAATGAAATCATTCCAAGTGATCACAGACATAACTTATCAACAGATAAAACTAACTAGGTGTAATGGACCACTAAAGAGCAGGAATCTTCTCAATTATCGGTTTGTCCTGGATCAATAATTGAAACATTCTGAAGCAGTTTTCCTTTCAAATGACATGAAATGTTTGGGTTGCTGCAGATCAATGTGTTTATTATTGTTCAAGGTATAGAAAAGTTGGTAAATGACTGTGAGGAATGCCCGATGTTTTTGAGTAGAGAAAATGCTTTTATTCACCACTAATTATTCCGTTTCAGTTCACCTGTGAAATTCTCAAAGGAGAATACAACGACAACAAATGACGCCAGCCTCATTAATTATACCCAGTTTACCTGATGCACTGCCAAAGTGGTTTTGTGTGAAGGGCAACACTGGTGGAAAAAAAAATGTTGGTTGTCATGACACAGTGCGCCAACACACTAGAATACAAACCAAAAAAACAAAACCTCAACAACATTCATATGATACATGGATTAATTATTTTAATGGTTAGTCAAACTGAATTCAGACGACAAATATGAGGAACTCCTCTCGGCACAACCGGCACACAAAGGTCCTTATGTTGTGCTTCATTCCTGCTGGATGGCATTGTTTTGGTGTGATTGTATTGTTTATTTTGTCTGCATACAAGCTAACACCAAAACGTCTGAAATGTGAGAATATGAAATTGGTGTCTTTGGTGAAACAAGGTAGCGTCATAATGGAATGAATGCAACACTGTACGTGACAGTGGAAATGTTTGTTATTTCCTAATAGAACACCAAGTCATCATTTGCCTGCCAAACAGATTTTATTGAACTTTGAAAATTAAAAGGGATATTTTTGGGGGGGGACAGATGGTGATTTTGATTTGAATTTTTTTTTTAATCTAACAACTGGAGGAATTCTTTTTTAGATTTGAACTTCTGTCCTTGTCAAGACATTCTAAGAAATGTAGAATTATAGAGACAACGATCCAGTGAGGAAGTCACTTTTAACCCAAGACTGATTTCAGGTTTAAGGATGCATCCATGATATCATCCATCCATCCATCCATCCATCTGTCCATCTGTCCATTTTTTTATACTGCTTATCTATCAAGGGTCGGGGGGGGGGGGGCTGGAGCCTATCCCAGGTGACACTGTGTGAGAGGCGGGGTTTACCCTGGATGCTGGACTGGTTGCCAGTCTGTTGCAGGGCCATCAGGAGCAATTAGGGTCTCAGTATCTTGCTCAAGGATACTTGGACATGGTCACCGAGGCAAGTGAGGATTGAACCAGCGACCCTTCGTTTGCTAGACAGCCACTCTACCTCTGAGCATTCATGACACGTTTGAAATATGAGGGTTCTGTGTACTAAATACTGTCCTCTAAAGTACAAAAGCCACTCAGTCTGTGTATCCATCCATGCTCCATGCTCCAAATAATACTTAAGCCCCCCCCCCCACACACACACACACACACAAAATGGCAAAGAAAATAGGAACTGTTGGATTCCCTTCTTCATTCCAGAAGGTTTCATCTCCTGTGTGGGAAGAGCTTGTCAGTTTCATCTGAAAGTATTTCTTTTCCCCACAATCTAATAACTCCCAAAAGCAAACCGGCTAAATGATGCAATCACCAAACTGAACGCTCGGCGACACACACTGAAACACACTTCATTTACAAGAACAGAGCCCGACCCACTCCTCCCAAATACTCCAGAGGCAACAGCTGTTTATTTTTTTGGAGAGGTGTCATAACTTCTGCTGTTGGAATTGTAAAAAAAAAAAAAAAAAAAAACTCAGCTGTGAACCACACGCACATTTTTGCTCTTTTGAGTTATGGTCTGTTTTTAAAGGGCCCGTAATGTTTGTGTTGTCTGAGAGGGCCGGTCTGCTTTTGTGTGTCATTACAATCCATCGATACAGTAGCCGCTTGCCTCCTTTGACATGTTTTTGTTAGCTGACTCTACCTGTCCAACTGGCTGCCTTCCTCGTTCCCATGATCAGCACTCCTCGGTTCAACCTGTTGTTCAGTTCTGCTTGGTGGAAAAACAAACGCTTTCAGGTTCACCATTTCACAATGACAAGCCAGACTCGTACGCACACGGCACATGAACGGTGCGCAGACGCCGCTGTCATCACACACTAGAACACAGACGTAGACAGACACTGTAACCCTGAGACAACGTAAATATTTGTCCACACCTGAATAATCACCTTGGTCTGTGTGTGTGTGTGTGTGTGTGTGTGTGTGTGTGTGTGTGTGTGTGTGTGTTAACCTCTGACTTTGCACATGCAAATAATAGATACATCTAATTATGTTATTTACAGGCTCATACTAATAGTTTTCCAGTTATTGTGTGTGTCAATTGTGTGTCACGTCTTAATGTGATGAAGGAATAGAAATGAAAGTAGCATTAAAGGTCTTGACTGCAGCCGTCGTAGATCGTTTGTCTGTTAAAGTCCATCCTTCATCATAACTCACGCTCCAAACATTTTCTTTTTTTGTGTTTTATACTGGGAACAAAACAAGCATTTACTAGGCAGTTCAGACGGACGTGTGTAGGGCCAATAATTAACCGTCACTGTATCGATATGTTCCTGTTTTATGAACACGTTCCCCACGATTTACCCACCTCAAGAAGATCTACCAGGCAAACCTGGAACACATGATCAAACAGAGCTACCCAGAGAGTGGAGAGCCCCACCGGGGTGAGCCCTCATCTCCTGGTGCTTCCATGCCCGGGCCCTAATTAATGTGGCTAGCAGTGATGAGGGGGCCCTCTCACCTGCCTTGGTGGCTCTACCTTAGACGTGACACCTGATGATATTTGAATTTTTACATGAAGGAGCAGACTAATATGTGAACTGCAGAGCAAATATCACTTCCTGTGTGCACTGGATTACGTTAGGACTGAAATCCAGCCTGTAGGTCTCTTCACGTCAGGATGCTCATCAAACGTGGGAAGTTGGGAGGAGACCTGACAACAACAGCTGCCTGTTCTATGGTGAAACGTCACAGGTGGACATATCACCATGGTAACGCTATTTAACACAAACTTAGAGTCTTCACGGTGGCCCATCACAAAGCTCTTACATGGTGTCCAACCAAATCTGAGGGATCAGGTTTAAAAAAAAAGCCCAAAACACGTAATTTCCGGGCTGCACGGTGGTGCAGTGGTCAGCACTGTGGCCTCACAGCAAGAAGGTTCCAGGTTCAAGTCCCGGCTCCATCACAGGATCTTTCTGTGTGGAGTCTCCATGTTCTCCCTGTTCCTGTGTGGGTTCTCTCTGGTACTCCAGCTTCCTCCCACAGTCCAAAGACATCAAGAGAGGACGAGGCTGATTGATACTCTAAATTGACTGTAGGTGTGACTGTGAGTGTGAATGGTTGTCTGTCTCTATGTGTTGGTCCTGTGATGGACTGGAGACCTGTCCAGAGTGAAACCCAAAAGCTGGCTCCAACCCCACTGTGAACCTTAACAGGATAAGCGGAAGAAAATTGATGGATGGATGGATGTAATTTCCTGTTGCCACCAAGTGGAACTATGATGAATCTGCCCAAAAATGTACTTGGTTCCTCCTTGGCCCAGTCTAGACCCCTCCACCACATCTGCTGTAGCCCAGCCTCATTGTTTCTGCTTCATTCTGCTGACAGACAAAAAGACAGAAGCCATGGAGAGCACAACCACAGAGTCATGACAAATACATTCTACTTAGAGATTCATGCTCCTATTATCTACAAAACAAAAACAACAAGAAAACCAACCTCCGCCCTGATCTGCTCAGGTTGAAGTTAATGATCAACTCTCAGTGAGACTGCCTGTAATCAACAGAATGGAAGCCAGATGAGAAGATACGAGACAGAGCTGGCAGTACAAACTTGATCGGTGATGTGATAAATCAAACCTTGCAATTATTCTGCATCTGTGTGGGATGTTGGAGGGAAAGGAAATGAAGTCGTGACAACAGGAGTCGTCAAACTGTCGACACAAAAGTTTTGATCAGTTTTACTAAAACACACATGTCAAATGTTTGTCGCCTGTGGCCTCACGAATATCAGGACTTCCTGTTTTTCCAATTGTGCTTTCATCTTTAGTTACTAAATAAATACATTTTTAATTCACAATTTAAAACATTTTGACTTTTTATTTATTTATTCCATTTCAGTATATGCATCACTGTATCAACATCACACTGGTGTAATTTGGGACATTCTGGGAAACTATGACCAATTCTCTTTTTTAACTTTCTTTTTTTAAAAAATTATGATACGATACAAATTTTCGCAGTCAACATGAAGAACAAAGTTTTGCAGGATCATCTGCATCATCAGTGATTTGTGTTTCCGGTGCATTTGTGGTCACCTGTGCGTGTGTTGAGGGTTAAAATACAACCAGGGGCAGCAGGCTGTGCAGCACAGCGAGGAAATGACACGGCAGAGTTTCGACTGGGATGGGAGGAGAGGGAGTCCCCCTGGTATGCAGGTGAGAGAGAGAGAGTGAGAGAGAGAGAGAGAGAGAGAGAGAGTGAGAGAGAGAGAGAGAGTGCTTCACATTCCTGTAGCCACTCTCACTTTATATTTGGTGGAGCGAAACAAAGTCAAGGCATTCCCTGAGTCCTTCCTCCAGTGGTTTCCAAGTTGGCATCAATTTACACAGAAACCATTTGGAATACCGAGATAATCTCTGACTTCATCTTGATGTAATCTCTTCAGAGACACTTTAAACTTGGCTTTTACTAAAAAGACAGCAAAACGATTACTGATGGATTTCATGGGTGGAACGGAGGAGACATTTACTGTTGATGTTCAGCGAATTGTGTGCGTTCTCTTTTAGAAGGCAATTATATTGAAATTAAACTTAAGTGATGTGTCATATTGTATTTGTTTGATATGAGTTATGGACTCACCACAGTCATCAAGCTTCCAAGCACACAAGTCCAGCACTCTCTGATAAGACACCCTTAATGCGTTGGACTGAGTTTTTCATGTTCCGTTCGTAAGTTGCAACCCATTTAAAAGTTGTTTTGTCAGAGAAAAAAGCCTCTCCCATTGAAATCGCCACTTACCAACCAACTGATATTTTACTTATTGGGGAACTTGCAATACAACAGTTTAACCGTAATAATTAAAACACAATTATTAAGAGCACAAAGAACAAGCCCTTTGGTGTCATATAATTGAATATTTAGTAATTTAATTGTTAATACAGATGTCTTAATACTGATTAAATATCGTACCCCATTACTGCTTCTGGTGAAGCAAACTATGAGCACGTTGTAAGAAATATACAATAAGTATGCAAATATAAATGTATGGTTGTATTTACTTCATGTTTCAGAGGTTTATTTGCTGCTAATGCTTGAAGTATGAAGCAGCAATAATAGGAATACTCCAGTAGTATAATAAGTATGTGGCAGTTCCGAATGTACCTCAATACAATTAACCATTAACATTTACAGCCGCAAACTACTTGGATTATTGTAATAAATATAAGAACACGTGATGTTGTGAAGGATTTATTGGCAATTATGTTTATATAGTTGACTATGAGCCTTATTAATGCACTGGATGCTAACTCTCTAACTTGTGCTAATTGATAGTAACTCTATTCTATTAAAGCTATTCTTCACCCACAAAGTGTACTGTAGTTACAAATAGGTGTCTTGGGCTCACAGAGACGTTTGTTGTCACGTCTTTGTGACCCCAGAATACGGTAAGAGCCAGCCACTTATATATTTAGCTTGATGCTAATGGACTCCCTGGCCACCAACAACAAACTTCTGCAAAAGTGTCCAAAATCACCTGTTTATAAACTCTCAAGTGAGGTATCAACCCCGTCTTCTATATCCAGCCTTACACTCAGTAATCCATAGCCACTTTGATTTCAGCTACACGCTAACTAACCCTTCTGCTTCTGCTTTCAATGAATGAGCATGGTGTGCCGGCTAGTAACACTTAGCGCTACCAGGACAAAGAAGACATGGATTATACTGGACAGGGAGCTTTAAAGTGTGTAAACAAGAACCAACGAGATGATTTGACAGCTTTGCTGTTGTTTGTAACTGGTGTCTATGGGGCGCCATTAGCCTTAAGCTAAATATACTGTACAGTATGTGTCTGGCTCTTTCTGCATTCTGGAGTTACACAGAAGTGTCAAAGCGTTGTGACCTCAAGACACTTATTTGTGAGGACTAATTAGTACTTGAACGCTTTACAAGTCAAGTTAAATATCATTTTAATTATGGTCCAAATCTACTGAGTGGGTCACAGCCATTCCAGGGAGGCAGCATGTATAACACCAGAACCCTGGTTGATCTAAATGGAACAGGGCCATTATTAATATGATCAATTAAACCTGTATAATCATGAGTCAAAATGGCTGTTGGGAAAGGCACCTATCAAATGTTGTCTGTGTACTGGACATTTTTTGGCCTGCCTGGATTAAGACTGAGTCAGTGTGTTCTGTTTCGTAGCACTGAAAGTTGAATAACAGGCAAAAAAGAATAAATAGGTAAAAAAAAAAAAAAAAGAATAGGAAAAGTTCAAATTGCAGGATAGCAGAAGCATCTTGAACATGTGAAGCAAAACCGACGCCAGGCTAAGCTGTTTCCTCTCAGTTAATGTGAATTTTAAGACAATTGCACGTCTTGTCACTTGAGCAGACTCCTGTCTTCTGCCTGCAGCACACCCTCTTGAAATAATTTCAGTTCAGGGAACTTAAGACCAGTTATTATTAGCCAAAATAAACACCTGACCATCCCGTTCCACTCCTTTGCATGAGAATTCACCAGCTATTGTTGCCTAAGTTACAGGGCGTCCAGAACCGGATCATAATTGGCTCACTGCGTACTGATACAAAAGACTTTTTTTTTTTTTTTTTATCTGTCACTGAAGAGGTGCACGCTCCCATTGGGGTATGTTGCCGGGTAACCACAAGCTCCACCTCCTTTTTTTTTTGTTGCAATAAATACACCTGGGCGGTGCTCACGTGACCGACTCTGCGCTATCATCCAATCAGGAGCGCGTACAGGTGCTCCGAGATGAGCTTTTCTGGAGAAAGAAACCTGCTGGTTCAGTGGGAGAAAACCGCTCCTTATAAATTGTCAATTTACCGATGACTTACTGAAGAAGAGTCATGGTACTTGAGAGGAGTAACAGAGGAGCTAAATCCACGTTTGGGAGGGTGGAGATATGAGGAGACAGGGCGGCCTACCTGTGCGTAAAATGGACTCTGCTCCGACGCTTTGAAGACTTGCTGTCACACTTGTTTTATGTGCACCGCCACCGACGAAGGAGTCACCCAACTGTCCTGTTCTGCGTTAAATATCAGCAAGTAGAGAATCTTCTCTTGAATTGAGGGTTGTTTTTTTTTTTTTTTAATAAAAGATTAGCGTCCACATCACCTGGACTTTCTCAGGTAAGCAATCGTGGGAGCTTTTAGGCGCATTGTTCCCTTGTGAATCACGGTTTGGGTTTGCTCTTCCGTTCTCACGACTCATTAAACCAGTTTTACCAAAACGCTAAATGCTGCTTATTCGTGGGATTAGTAAGTAAGAAGAGGTCTCACTGTTAAGCATTGTTATCACAGGGGTGAATTAGATATCAATCAAATAATTCGGATTCGGATTAACGGGTATTTTTTTTTAAAAATTGTAAATAGGATTCATAATGATTATGAAGGCAAAAATAAAGGTGCTGAGCAGGATGGGTTACGCGAATTTTGATGTTTTAGGTTATAAAACAATATGATAAAAATAAATTGTGGTCTTATTGACACTGGGCCGTGACATTGGAATTATTCTTGAACACGAATTTTCCCGTCTTTTTTTTTTTTTTTTAAGTGTCAGTTTATTTAACTGTCTAATTGTCTCCTTAAGGTTGACAGCTACTGTGTCCTTCCTGTAACATCTAAGTCTTTGCGAGCCAAGTGATTGCCAGTTACAAGCGGTGCACAATAGATACAAGGAGACAGTAGTTACACACAGCCATCAGATTTTCTTCCTGCCTGTAAGACCTAGTCGGGGGTTTAACTCAATGGCTACACTGCGTAAGAACAAATTTGTGAATAAGAACATTTCATGAAGGAGGCCAAGCTTTTTGAGTGCAATCAGTGTTGTACCAGCAAATTGAGGAGTGACCCTAAAGGGGACAATCCCTCACGTACTGTAGTACTGTGGAATATAACATCGTTCCTACAGCTGAATCACTGACGACACCTCTGTCCGCTCCACTTCCACAGTCAACGATGACAGAGAAATGGTGGAAGGCCTTCCTGCCTTCCAGGAAGAAGAGCAGCAACCCAAAGGAAACAAATACATCCCAGGTGTTTGATGTAGACTTTGACCCTTTTGCACAAAAGCCTGAGAAGCCAAAAGATCCCACGGCGCCTTCAAAAACTACCGGCGACCAGTCTCAGCAGGACGCCAACAATGGCTCCTGCATCTACAGCGACGACACCTATGATGACTCCCAACTGGAGTCG
Source organism: Aulostomus chinensis (assembly GCF_037954235.1). Taxonomy (NCBI): domain Eukaryota; kingdom Metazoa; phylum Chordata; class Actinopteri; order Syngnathiformes; family Aulostomidae; genus Aulostomus; species Aulostomus chinensis. Next base: position 14,382,807 of record NC_141341.1, read on the forward strand.
GTCTTCAACGAGCAGTCGTGTCGCAGAAATATGAGGGTGTCCCGTTCAGGTCGATTTAAAGAGAAGAGGAGGGTGCGTGGTAGCCTGCCGATAGAGGAGAAAGGCACAGAGCAGGTGACATCGGGGAAAGAGGACGTCCGGTGATGAGGATGAGGAGGAGGAGGAGGCGGCGATGGAGGATGAGGAAGTTCAAAAACTTTTACAAAGAGGAGCATGTGGGTACAAGAAGAGGCTTCATTCTCTGAGGAGGTGAACTGGAAGATGAAGATGACGAGCGTGACGATGCAGCGGGAGTGAGGTCCAGTGGTACACTTGTGACGCTGCTGTTTAAATAAGACCAGATTGATTGCAAATTTGGACGTTTGTTCATCGCCGCCCACCTTAAAAGTCCACAGAAACAATAAGAGCCTTCAAAATGGAGCACGTATTTATTCTTTATGATGATTATTGAACCATTTTTGCCCAAACTATGATGTCCCGCAGTGTCATTTAGCTCCTAAACTGACCTACAATCCTTTAAAAAAAAAAAAAAAAAACGAAAACCCACATTCCTCCAACGCCATTTTCTCTCATTAGTGCTTGAAATAATGAGCTTCCAGACAATATTGTTCGAGAGACGTTTACATGCTTTGAGATGAATATATGTTGATGAATGAAGGATGTGCTTTTTGGAAACGCTTTTACAAAACCGTTGATTCTAAACGATAAGAAGGATGCTCATGAGGGTGTGAATGATACGAGAAACATTTAATGTCGAAAGTTTTTTTTTTTTTTAAATTTTGTGAAGGATGAAATCCAGCGTGTTCTACTGGTTCTAAACAAAGGTTCTGACAATGAAGATAATGTATCTAAATGAATGAAAAATGGCCACGATATGCTAAGGAAGCATGTAATTGTAGTTTTCTTTGTACGGTATGTAGGACGACTGTATTACAGATCATTTGTCAATACTTAAATGAAGGTGAAATATGAAGAAATAAATCTGATAATTACTACATTTGGTTGTGTGTATGCTTCATGATCCTAAGAGTTGTAGTGACGGAAGTAACAGGCTGGTAAAAAACAGTGTCACACTCCAGCTTTGATTTAAAAAAAAAAAAAAAAAAAAAAAAAAGGAGGCTTTTAAATAATATTTCAGCAGCTTTCTTTGTGGTTCATCTGCTGCTTCGGGTCAAAAATGTACAAAGTTGAACAGGTGCAGACAACCAGTGAAACCTGATCAACCGCAGAAAAGATACAGATTCAATAAGAGAGAGCAAACGATGTCATTAATGGGTTTGTTATACAGTATCAAAACTCTTGTCAGGCAAATTGTGGAATCACAAACCGCATGTAAGAAAACATGAAATACAGTAAGAACATCTTACAGAGGAAAAGGAGACAAAAGCCTGTAAATCATCGAGATTCCAGATGGGTTCAGCAGCTAATTAAAGAGATTCTGCAGGAAATAAAAATAGAAACATGGATCTCCTCAAGACCAAAAGGTGCAAGGTCTTGAGGGTCACCTCTTGACTGGGTTCCTATCAGCTGGGTTTCCTGTTTATTCTTCACCTAACTGCAACTAGTGAGCATAATATATGATTCTCATTTGGAAAAAAAAAAAAAAGCAATTACAAGGACTGATTGTTGGGTCAAAGTAAGGCCTGAAGTGAATGTTCTGTTGGTTAAGGGGAGGAACATGCCTGTATCACTGCATTCCTTCGAGAAGGTCTGGGGTGTGTGCGTCTGCGCCTGCAGCATTCATGTATATGTAAATGAAGAGTCGCTGTTAAAAACCTTTTAGTCGATGAAATCTCATTTAATGTTCAAAGAAGACGAGCATGCCACCGGAGGAAACGTGCACTGGAGTCTTTGACGTTTGCCCTGGGATGACATGCAGTGTCACCTGTTGAACACAAGAGGGCGACGTGGTGGCAGCAGCGTCGTAGATACGGGAAACTCCCAACAAAACGTCACATCTGTGTGCTCCAAATGGGAAAACTAAGTGAGAATTTCATTTAAATAACATTAAATATCAAAAGGAGGAAGCAAAATGAATGAAAAAAAGAAAGTCAAGGATTTAAAAACAATAAACCATCAGCAGGGAGAGCTCGGACCAGGAGGACAAACAAACAATGTGGATATTTATTTTTTGGATATGATTACAGATATGCTGGTGTGAACAGTTGTGCCTGTGCAGTTACAAAAACGGTGGTGCAGTGGTCAGCACTGTGGCCTCACAGCAAGAAGGTTGCGGGTTTGAGTCCCTACTCTGGCACAGGATCTTTCTGTGTGGAGTCTCCATGTTCTCCCTGTTCCTGCGTGGGTTCTCTCCAGGTACTCCAGCTTCCTCCCACAGTCCAAAGACATCAAGAGGGGACGAGGCTGATTGATACTCTAAATTGACTGTAGGTGTGACTGTGAGTGTGAATGGTTGTCTGTCTCTATGTGTTGGTCCTGAGATGGACTGCTGACCTGTCCAGGTTGAACCCCACCTTTCGCCCATAGCTGCTGGGATAGGCTCCACCCCCCACGACCCTTAAAAGGAACAAGTGGAAGAAAATGGATGGAATAATTGAGGGTGTGACTATTATGGAGAGGAGATCATATCAGAAGTGTTAAAGATGCAGTAAGTGAGAACAAAACACAACAAATCAAATAATTCATTCAGTAAAATTATAAAGTTATTTTAAGATTAGAAGTCAAATGCTGGATTGACAAGATTGATGAAAAGAACATGAAATATCGTACAACCAAGTGTTTGTTTTTTCTTTTTTTGTGTGTGCGTGTATAAAGTTACAAGGAGTGACATATTTGATCCAGGTGCCTTTGTAACCTGTAGCTGGAGACTGAGGAGCAGGCCGGTGCCAGGAGACAGAGGGGAACCCCTCTGGAGGAGAGTGAAGGGCCCCTGGAGGCTTGACCAGCACCTGCAGCTTCAGCTTCAGGTGGCTTGGCCGGCCGTGGAAGAAACAAAACAAAGGAGGTGCAAACAACTACACAAAGAACTAAAGACGAAGCGATGAAACACACAGCAAAGCACCCTGAGAATGACAAGACAGACAATCGGACACAGGAGACAGCAGAGATGAAACAAAAGGACGGGAGGCTGACGGACATCAGTGAGGTACTCAAACACATGTACACAAGTAATCAAGCGTGAGGGAAATTTGACAGGAAGTAAAACAGGATGTACTTTCACAATAAAACGGAAAACACACTAAACAGAAAAAGATGAAATCCACAAGAAAGAAAAGTTAACAAAGGACAAAACTTTGTTTCAACAAAACTGCTCATATGAGGAGTATTTTAATGGAAAATTCATTTTTCCCAGTAGCTTCTAGTGACTCAATATCTATACTGCATATCACTACCAGATAAATGAGTCACATCCCTTTTAATGTGACCTTACTACTTTGATTAGATACACTTCCAGTCCAAAGTTTGGACACGCTCTCAATTAATGGATTTTCTTTATTTTCATGACTTTTTAAAACAACAAATGTACACATATGGAATTATGTAATAAAAAAAATGACATAAATATATAAGTATATTTATATACTGTATATATAATATATATATAAATGCACACATGGAATTATGTAGTAAAAGAAAAAGAATGATATAAATGTATACGTATATACTGTATATATACTGTATATATATTTAGATTCTTTCTTCAAAATACCCAACCTTCGTTTTGATTGCTGCTTTGCTCACTCCTGGCGTTCTCTCAATGAGCTTCATGAGGTTGTCACCTGAAGTGGTTTTCCAACAGTCTTGAAGAGCACTTGTTGGCTCTTTTGCCTTCATTCTGCGGTCCATCTCATCCCAAACATCTGGATGGGGTTTCGGTCAGGTGACTGGAGGCCAGGTCATGTGGTGCAGCACCCCATCACTCTCCTTCTTGGTCAAATCGCCCTCACACAGCCTGGAGGTGTGTTTGGGGTCCCGTTGAAATCCAAATGATGGTCCAACTAAACCCAAACTGGATGGGATGGCGTGTTGCTGCAGGATGCTGTGGTAGCCATGCTGGTTCAGCGTGCCTCCAATTGTGAATAAATCGCCAACAGTGTCACCAGCAAAGCCCCCCCACACCATCGTCCCTCCTCCTCCGTGCTTCACGGTGGGAACCATGCATGTAGAGACCATCCGTTCACCCTTTCTGCTTTGCACAAAGACACAGTGGTGGAACCAAAGATCTCAAATTTGGACTCCTCAGACCAAAGCACAGATTCCCACTGGTCTGATGTCCATTCCTTGTGTTTCTCGGCTCAAACGAATCTCTTCTGCTTGTTGTTTTTCCTTAGTCGTAGTGTCTTAGCAGCTATTCAACCATAAAGGCCTGATTGGCGCAGTCTCCTCTGAACAGTTGATGCAGAGATGTGTGTGCTACCAGAACTCTGTGTGGCTTTTATCTGGGCTCTAATCTGAGGTGCTGTTAACTTGTGATTTCTGAGGCTGGTGACTTGGATGAACTCATGCTCAGCAGCACAGGAGACTCTTGGTCTTCCTTTCCTGGGGAGGTCCTCACGTGAGCCAGCTTTGTCGTTGCTTGATTTAAATTTTTTTTTTTTGGCGACTGCACTCGGGGACAAATTCAAAGTTTTTGCAATTTTTCGGACCGACTGACCTTCAGTTCTTCAAGTAATGATGGACTGTGGTTTCTCTTTACTTAGCAGATTGGTCCTTGCCACATATGAATTCTAACAGTTGTCAGACAGGGCAGTCAGCTGTGTACCAACCTGACTTCTGAACAACGCAACTGATGGTCCCAACCCGTCAAGAAGGCAAGAAAGTCCACAAGTGAACCCTGACAAGGCCAACCTGAGGAGGGAAAACCGTTTCAGGTGACGACATCATGAAGCTCAGCGAGAGACGGCCAAGGGTTTGCAGCGCTGCCAACAAAGCAAAGGGAGGCAACTTTGAGGAATCTAAAATATAAAACATATTTACAGTTATTTAACAATTTTTACTTTGCTGCACAATTCCATAGTATATCTTGCTTCACATTTATGATGTCTTCAGTATGTATCTACAATGTAGAAAGTCACATGAAATATCTGCAATTAGAAACGCTTTTAGACAATTGAAACAACAACAAAAAAGAGGACATTTATTTCAGACAGTGACTTTTCCCACTTGAGCATTTTAAGTTATTCCACCTTTTTCTTGGTGTCTCCAAGTAATCAGGAATCAATACTCGAATTCCCAAATATAGCAGCCGCTCACCTCAAACATCACCACATCGTTGTTTTAGTAAGCCGAGAGACGTCGTTGTTTAACTGATAATTTCCGGTTAATAGTTTCAAGGACCAACGTTAGTGTGTGTGTGTGTGTGTGTGTGTGTGTGTGTGTGTGTGTGTGTGTGTGTGTGTGTGTGTCCCGGGGCGAGTGTGGGCCGGTAAGGTGTGGCGTTACACTGCAGCTCGGTCAGTGCGCTCCCTCCCAGGGGAATAAACCGTAAACAGCCGGAGCCATAAAGACACCATTGTGTCGGTCCGCAGCTGCGTGCTTTCACTCTTCTCCTATACGGACACAGAAAATAGACACTTCCAGAAAGTTTTTTTTTTTTTTTAGGAGTTTTATCTTCAGTTAACCACCCCCCCCCCCCCCAAGCTCTCGGATCTAGTCTTCTCCCCATTTGACTAAAAATAACTTTCTCGCTGCCCCGCTATGAGCGGACTCTACCGCGGGGCTCCTCGCTGAGGCTCTCTGGAAACAGGTGGACATCTGCTGTTTACTGGAGGTAAGGTGATCTCTGGATGTATCACGTCTGTCCGACATTCACTAGTTGTAAACATTCCCCACAAAAATGTCTTTTTGAAGAAAGTTTTTTTTGCATCACGTGAGCTGACAGCATCTTCAATTTTTTTTGGCCAATGACGTTGAGATGTCGATCTCTTGTATTCGTTTGATTTGTTTGTTTCATATAATATAAAATATAATACAAAATCCAGTTTTTGAAGACGAAAATCACCAAAACATATACAATGTAGAACATATAACTTGTGATAAACCTTTTTTAAACTCATCCACATGCGTAAATGTAATAATTCACAGTGAATCAACCAGCACTTAGCTATATACAGTAAATTCTCTTAAATATATCATCGTGTACCTGGACCTCAGATAAGTGTTTTGCTCTGAATCTCCAGTTTCCACAATCAAAGTTGTTGTGAAAGGAAGGTTGGAAGATTGAAAGATTCCAGTGGACTCATAAAAATGTCTTCAATCTGGAGAATAAGTCCCTCCGCCATGAAGGTCAGAGTATGAAGAGACGGAGGGGCTCAGGGAGGCCGTTTATGGGTTTAGTCAACATGAGGATGAGGGGACATTGTGTCTAATGCGTCAAAGACAGCATGAGCATCCAGCACACGTTAAAATAGAGGAAGCCAACAGAGCTGCTTTCATGGCTCTAGCAGCTACTCATGAAGGCTCAGCTGGATCAGGAGAAGCTGCATGATCATGTTTGTCGAAGGTATTATTGGTCCTGCGCTGATGTAGCCTGCACCGGACATTAAGAGGGAACGCGGTCGTCCATCGTCCAGGAGCTATAGGTTCCGTTCCGGTTTGCTATCCGCCATCGTGTCTTTGGAGATCAGATGTTTTATGATTGGCTATAATCAATTCAAAAGCTGTCACCAGCGATGTGTTTTAGAAGAGTTTACACCACCGGACTTGATAAGGATGATTATGAAAAGTCCCCGAAAATGATTGCTGACACGCACAGAGACGAGATGAAGGTTGGGATGATTGATAAAAACCTGAGACAGAGACGCTTCGACTTGGTTTTCCTTGTTTTTTTTTTTGAGACCTACAAGTGTTGGACAGTCCATATTACATCAATGACATCATAAAGAAGATATCATGGAAGCATAAAGTTTGTGATGCACAAGAAATTAAAAGCCAAAGCCAAAGGAGAACCAGTTTTACACAACCGGTGGATTTTGTCTCCAGTAAAGCAGAAGCCATGAGGGATCCGTTATGTGGAAATCTCAGTGTGACATCTGACAACAAATGACTAACAATGACATCAAAGCAAAATAACAGAAATAATCAGATGTAGCTGATGCCCAACGAAGGGTGTCGGGATCTGATGCTGCAGCTTTTAATCATGCCTTTACAAAGCTTTTATTTTGCAGGAAGAACCACATACTCAGAAAAAAAGTCCACGTTGAGGAGACAGAACTTCAAACTGCACAAGGAATTTGTATTTGCTGTCTGAAACCAAAGTTGCGTGTTGGTTGCCGTCTTTTTTGTGAATTAGCCCAAAAAAGTGCTTGTTCAGATGATCTTAATTTAGGGAACAACAGTTAAAAACAGGAACAGCAACTGCAGTAAGAGGTGCCTTGCTTTCATGCTCCACCTGTTCCCCCGGAGGTCAGCTAACTGGTGGCTAGCCTCGGCCCATTTAAAAATCCATACTGGCAGTGTTACGCAGATGCTTGACACAGATATGAGGCTAGAAATAGTAACGGAGGACAGTCTACCAGTCGCTGAGAGGGGAGGCGTGAAGCGTACACGAAAATAAGGAGGAGAGGGAGAGATACAAAAACAGGCTCTGTGTTTTTAATGAAATTCTTAGGAGGATCATGTGCAAATGCTTCACCGCGAGCTGAGTACGCTCAATCCTACAATACAAAAAAAGAGTCGAGAAGAAAAAGAGGGTCGTTGGTCCTGGACAGTTTTTTGAAAAAATGTGTGCCGTCAAGGGGGAGACTTCTGTTTCTGGAAAGTTGTTGTAGCGCTTCTCATGTAGATGTTCGGTATTATCTGTAAAATAAAAAGAGAAAAAGAACAATGTCTGCATGCTGTAGCATTTTTCTGTCCCTTTGTGTGTTCCACATTGCTGCACTGAAGATCTTTGGGTCCGTTGAGTGACCGCAGGACAGGGTTCTATTACTTTTCATACAACACACACCATTGTCCTTCGCTCAAGTCTCACTACAGGGCATTGTGGGAAGAAGAGGAGGACAGGGGATGGTGGGGGATGTGTTTGATTTCTCTGGAGAGGATGGAGTGCTTTCTGTTTCCTGTTTTGTGCTGTATGGTGGTGAAAGCACTTCCTGTTCAGAGAATCAGGCAAGAGGTCAACAAATATGTTCCTTTACACAGTAGCAGCTTCAAGCAAGCTGGTCACTGCCCACAGTTACAGTGTTGGTGTGTGTGTGTGTGTGTATGGACTGTCTTCAGGTATCTGAGGCCTTGGCATGTCAGTCCCCCCTCCACCTCCACCTCCGCTGGCACCCCCTCCACCACCGCCCCCGCCCAGCACTGCCCTGCCACAGGTAAGAAGGACTTTCCTCGTTTTCTCGAGTTCTCTCTCATGCACTTGTCATTGTTTTCTGTGAGCTTCAACCAAACACCAGGAGCTCGTTTGCATTATTAACAGCATGGCAGTGTTTGGTTTCCTCTGCAGGTGCACAGTGTCCCTGTGTTAAATGAGTTCGCTCAGCAGAAACAGCTCTGGACGTGTCCATGATTGAATGTGCTTCATAAAGTCTTCATGAGAGAAGCTCCCTGTGCATTTGTCTCTCTGTGTCTTTGTCTACCCCGCATGTACCTTCTGTGTCTCGCTGTTTGTGTTCAATCCAGAGTTTCGCATTGGTACGTTTCCTTTTTGTCTGGCTGGAAAAAGCGCATCGTTAGAGTCGGTGAGATTTCCCGGTCTAATACATTTAGATATTTGAAACTTGACAAATTGTTAGTGGGGGTCTGTGGATCCAGCTCCCAAAGCTCCAGTTAATAAAGTATTACAAAGCCATGGAAGGGAAATGAGGTATGGGCGTGTATTTACAGGCTGGGTGATGGAGCCGTATCAGCTCTCTTGTGGACTGCAATGCTAATGTTGTCGACAGGGATGATGAGTTGTGTATTTTTTGGTGTGTCTTATGTTTTTTTGATACTTGGCATTTTGTTAAACGGAGACAAACAATAGGACAATAACAATAAAAAAAAGTTTATCAGATAATCAGATGAATACCCCTCTCCTCTCTCAGCATGCTTTATGGAGTTCCAGACTCCTAAAGTTGCAGCTAAGCTAAGTAGCAGTCAGCCATCAGGTGGGGGTCTGGAGCTCCGTATAACACACACACACACACACACACACACACACACACACAAACACACACACACAGAGGAGAGGAGCGTATCTGTTTGTTTTGTACTAAAATGCTGAACAATAAGGGTATTTCATAAAATGTCAGTATGTTCCCTCAATGTGAGGGAAAGTGATTATGCTGTGGTGACAGGACGGGATCCAAAGTATAGACACGACAACAGCAAGAAACATAAAAGTGTTTTTTCTTTCTCTCTGTGTGACAGTGTCCAGCGGAGCCCCCAAAGCTCCAGTCTGGTGGAGGCGGCGGTGGAAGGAATGCCCTGTTGGCCGACATCCAGAAAGGAACCAGGCTCAGGAAAGTCACGCAGGTCAACGACCGCAGTGCCCCTGTTGTGGATAGTAAGCGAGCAGCAGCCTCAGCTCTATATGTAGAGACAATAGGTCCAGTTTCACTCTCAGCAGGAAGGAGGATTCTACGATGTTTATTTGTATCCTGACATGCAGTAGAAGGACATGAGAGACAATGAGGGGGGAAAAAAGGAGAAAAGAGTTGTGTGTTTGAGCACTGACGTACACAAGTGCACACTTGAGGAAGGAATGCCCTTAGGATGCAGATAAGCATGCGGGCAGAATAGGAAACTGCTGGAGTGGCAAACACAGTCGAGCATTAGGCACACGCTGTATCTCTGCTGAGCAGCTTTGAGTTTTAAGGATTCACATCATGAAAGTTACATAAATGACCAAAGAACGCAGGAATAATGTCACTGATTGAAGTAAATCACCCCAAAACAGTTTGGAGTGTTGATGAAGTGGTGGATGGTGTCACGGAGTGTGTGTTGCTTCCTAGAGCCCAAGGCCACCTCTGGAGATGGGTCAACCGGTGTTGGTGCTTCTCAGGGGTCATCAGGAGGGATGGCACCCATGGGTCCTTCCTTGGGTGGGCTCTTTGCTGGGGGGTTTCCTACCCTCAGGCCTATAACTAAAAGAGATTTGGCTGGCAAGACCCCAGGTTGGTAGACAATGCTATGTGTTTTTATCATTTCAGCATTGAGTCCATCTAAATCTTTTTGTGTGTCCATGTCCAAGTGTCTCGCTCAAGCTCATCAGCGTCCCTCAAGCCTCAGTGGAACCCCCCCACGCCACCAGACTCCAGTGGAGGCACCACCCAGCGTCCACTTGCTCCCACCTCCTCCTCTGCCCCACCCTCCCCATCTCACAGCAGCAAGCACCCACCTCCCTTCCCTGCTCCCTCTCCACCCCCTCCTGCCCCTCCCTCTGCTCCCCCCCCACCACCCCCACCTCAAGCTTTCCAGGACCGCCAGGCTAACAAGCCTCCGCCTCTCCCGTCCTGCCCTCCCCCTCCCCCTCCATCACAGGTTATGAAACCCACCTGGCTACCCATCCAGCACTCTCACCACACAACCATCACCCAGCCCTCTACTCCTCCTCCTCCTCCTCCTTACATACCTGCCTCTTCTGTCCCAGGGGACCGCTCCTCGTGGTGTCTCCACCCCCCACCCCCCTCCCCAGTCCACTCAGAACCTTCTAGGTTCCCTATCCTGCGAGACAGCCCTCTTGGACCTCCTCCCCCACCTCCTCCCCCCTCACTCCCAGCTTCCTTCACCCCCAGCTGTCCAACCATGATGCCTCCCCCACCACCCAAGGTTGCCCCGGTGCCCTCTCCAGCCATGCGCTCATTGCCGCCCTCATACCCCTGCAACGCTCCCACCCGGCGGCCACCTGCTATACCCAGGGGAGCAGGTGAATATAAACTTTCATCTCTATGCACAATGCATGATGGTACACAGACAGTCTGCAAGTTTAGATGGTTAAAAAAATCATCTTTGGTCAATGTTTTGGCAGTGTGGAAATATATATCTTTTTTAATAATTTTCAAATCTGAACATAAATGTGACGTTCACCTTCAAACATGATGCACAACCATAAGCCTTACCAGTCGTCATGGTGTGTGTGTCTGTGTATTTTGATGCACATTTTTAAGTGTTACAGTGGGAAAATTTGGTGGAAATGGCAAAATTTTGAAAAAAAAAAAAATTCAGGTTAGTTTTTGGCAAGTTTTTATGCTTGCTTTAGGTACTTTGTGCCTTTTTAGAATAAGCTTGAATGTGACCAGCTGTTTTTTTCCGAAGACAGCATGCAACATGGCTGATACAAGCTGGCACATATTAGCAACATATTAGTTGAACAAGCTTAAAGTTATTCTGCCCCATTTGTTTACTGGTAGAGACGGACATTATTAAACACTTCAGTTACTCAGCATGACTGAAGTTACATCATCAAACTAAAACATTACTGTTGCATTACAAGAAAAGGTCCAAATTGTGGCAAATACACTTTGTATATATTCATTAGTAGAGAAGCTGCATACCACACAAGCTTGTTTTGACCAGACAGCAACACTGGACAACCTCTTCTTTGTCTGTCACAGCCACGTGTATGATTGTGTACCACCATCTTCTGATGAAAACATTTTCTTCCATCCTCAGACAAAACAGCCTTGGACTCGTTTCCATTTTGCAGGATTTCACGTCACTTCTAAAAGACTATATTTCTCATGCCAGCTACCCTGACAAGCATATTTATTATTGTGTAGCTGCTATGACTTTGGTCTGTTAACTTCTCATTATTACATTCCGTCATTGATGTACCATCCTCAGTCACCGTTAGCTTCAAGCTACATTTACGCGGCTGGCTCTCTCTGCATTCTGCGGTCAAAATGAGGTGATACAGGAATATTTTCATGTGCCACATGAACCGAGGTTCCTATTTGCAAGTACTTGAAAGGCGAAATACAAACATTTTACCTTGCAGTATTTTTAGTGACATGTCGCTTTAACCCTGGAAACCAGCCTTTTTTCAATCCGACTGACGCGAAGGAATAGAAGCAGAGAATGTTTCATTTGGTGTAGGTACTTGAGCATTTGCACCTACACCAAGAAAACAAAAGAAATATTTAAAGTAATTGTTGGTGTCAACCAAGTTGGGACTAGAAAATAACACATCAGAGTTAAATGTATTTTTCATACTATCATCATATTACTGATCACTGGCACTTCTCTGCTCACCTGTGTTAATAGGTGTGGGTCGACTGGCTCCTCCGCCGGCTCCTCCTGCACGTTCCCCCAATACTGAGCTGTCCAGTCGCATTCCTCCCCCTCCACCGCCTCCCCTGCCCCCATCCAGCCTAAGGAATGGACACCTGCACAGCTTGGGTGAGACGGACATTATTAAACGCTTAAGTTACTCAGCATGACTAAAGTTAGGTCTTCAAACTAAAACATTACTGTTGCATTACAAGAAAAGGTCAAAATTTTGGCAAATACACTTTGTATATTTTCATTAGAAGAGAAGCCGCATACCACACAAGCTTGTTTTGACCAGATAGCAACACTGGGCCACTCATGAGCTAACGTTAATAGCAGCTATAACATGTTAATTTGCAAAACTACAATTTATAAAATGAAATGAAAAAAATTTCAAAAAATCGTCAGACTATGAACCAGATCTCATGCCACTCTCATTTCTCACTAATTAGTTCTCTCTCTCTAATCTCATGGGATTAGAGCACACGAGAACTTTTTAAGGATATACATTTTTAAGTGTTGAAAATGTTCAACATTGTCGATATAATGTCCTTCAGCCCATCGCTGATTGCATTTCATCTCAAGTTTAACAGTATTTGTGTTGTTTTGCGTGTACTATGTGTTGTTTATTGTGGGAGCTCTGCCATTTTCACCATTGTAGGGACTAATAAAATGCTTATTGGGCTATTTCAGGAAAGAGTTCTTAATTTTGGGATCAGATAAAGGAAGAGGTTAAAGTTTGGTATTTACTGGGACGTTTCTTGTCGGAGAACTCTTCTAACCGCTGTTGGCCACCTATGACTGAGTCTTCTCTCCTTCTTAGCAGATGACTTTGAGTCCAAGTTCCAGTTCCACCCGATAGAAGATTTTCCCCCTCCTGATGAATTCAAGCCCTTCCCTCGCGTCTACCCCAGCAAAGAAACCAGAGGTGGTAGAGATGGGAGTATTGAGAGTCGTCTCAATAGTCCTCGCATGATGTCCTTTCCTCATGATTTGTCTTTTTCTCTCCTTGCCAACAGTGAACCCCAAACCCCCAGGGGTCAGGACACACCTCCGATGAGCGTTCCTCCCACTCGCTTCCTAGATGTGAAGAAATGCTATCGGGGAACAGATCCATGTTTTAAAAAAGTGCATTTTTTTTATATTGCGTGTTCTTTGTCTTTGGACCGTTCTAAACCCCTCCAGCAAGTTTATGTGATGTGATCATCATGGCAGTTTTTGTTTAATCCTGCTGAGACAGACAAGTGGCACCCAAGGACTTGAAGTCTGGATGCAGGCTGTATGTGTCAAGTTTAGTCCCGCCTTATTGTGACTCTGTGACCTCTGACCTTTTCTGCTATGGAATGTTTTGAATGTGTGTGAGAGGAGGGCTCTCCCTACTCATCTTCTGAGGCTCCATACAGACTCCTCTTCTCCTGACACAGTTTGTAACAGTCCAAACATTTCATTATCTGTTTACAGCACAGAATTTTATTTCACCTGAGACTTGTGGTCTGATATTTTGATCCGTCTTGCCTGCGTGAAACTCAAAACCATCGTTTTAATACACTTGGAGATAGAAGCCTCAAGCCTGTAAATGTGTTTTTCGTATGATGCTACAGAACCTTGTTAATGTCAGTTGGGAGTTCAAGCAAGACAATCCTCTCAAGTTGTATCCTTTCTGATGTTTTGGGGAATTCTGTGCATTAGATAATAGCAGGCGACTATGTTGTTTAGCTGGTTTGCAGGCAGCAAAACTCTAATTTAAGCTCAAACCATATGAAACCAAATTGACAGGTGAAACCATCCCCCACTGTCCTGTTTGACTTTTTTTCCCCTTTAAACCAGAGTAATCCATAAAAGTCACAGTAAATATAACATAGAGACCACTGACCTTGTGAGGATAATGAGAGCGCACCCGTATCTTTATAGAGTGAAAATTAAAGGTTTACCCTGAGTACTTTTTGGACTTCTACCTCTGACAACAGTGCCACCTGCTGGTTAAATGTGTCAAATACACCATGGTGTGACCACTAAATAAACCCCAGTATTTTGTAGTTTATTTGAAAACCTTTATTGATCACGTGTGCCACCTCATCTGCTAATTGAGTTTGGTTCTTGACATGTTCTCATTTAAGAGGTAACAACAGGACCGTCTAGTTTCTACTGGAGCCAGCGCCGTGGGAAATTATCTGGTTTGAACTTGTTTGTAATAATCAGAACAGCCTCTAGGACAGTGTTCAAAACTACATCAACGATTACATTATTCAATATTAAACACATTTTAATGGTGAAATTCTTTGTCACAGATATTTTGACCTGTCAGACTGACGTCTCTAATAACATCAGACATGCCGGGACAACATTCTGTCATTAGTTTACGTCTGCTTTTCCCACACTGAAAAAAAAAGGTCATCAAGTCTGCTGAAATAAAGACAGCTATATAATTGTAAAAATGTCACTGTAAAGGACTTCTGCTTGACTTTAATTACTTCTAATGAAGTCTTCAAAAGCCGCACAAATTTGGTGACACTGTGTCAAGGAAATTAACACTTAATTACACTTAAACGTGTTTTTCCTTGCAGCATGGGCTTCTCCTCTGTTCCCCCAGAGATTCTGTGACATTCAGGAAATGTTCTTTTTTTTTTTTTCTTCTTACTCAGTAAGGGACTTCTTTCATCCCTCAATTTAATCTTGCAGACAGACAGCAAAGCCTGGTGGCGATCTGAAACCTGATGCAAATTTGCGCATTTGTTGAATGAGTACTGTTTTGAAGAAGGAACTCCTACTTGGTCTCATTTCTTAAGCTACAAATCTCATTCTGGTCCTGGTTTGCTGGTTCACCAGTCATCAGTGCCAGTAGAAGCAAACTCACAATTCTCTGCAAAGATCTGCTCATGAAACATCATTGCAAAATTAACACATGACCAAAACTGTGCCACTTTTTTCACAACACTCGCTTGAAATATTACCACACAATCACAACCGTGACCTGAGAGAATCATTGAAATATTTCAACCACAAATGAATGAACACTGGAAGCCACTGAATGGGAGCAGCAGGACAGGAAGTGGCGTTAAAGTTCGTCGTGTTTGTAAGTAAACTCCCGAGAGGAAATGAAACCGTCTTTGTTTTCGTCTTCTTTGGCAAAAATGTCTTCCACCATATTCTCGTGTAAGGTGTCGTTGGGAGGGTAACCGTGACGCTCAAACTCCTTCCTCAGGTATATTTTCACCTGGCAGGGTGAGAGCAGGAAATTAAATTACAAAAGGAAGAGAAAATAGAAATAACAACAAAATATAAAAACAGAAAGAGAACACTAAGCTTAAAGTAAACAGCATATTTAAAATAAAGATGAGAAACAGAAAACAAAGCCAAAAACATTTGGAAATATTGTCCTGTATAAGATAAAAAATAAATGTCGTGAACTGATTTTTGTTAATCAACAATCTTTGATCATCCTTCTCATATTACAAAGCAGTGGTGATTATCTTTCAAGCCAGGAAGTTAGCATCACCACCGGTTCCCTGACCAAAAGGTAAATGGTAAACAAAGGCTTTTGAGATTCAAACGCTTTGTCTCATAAAACAATCTTCCCAAATGAATACCGCTTGGGATTTTTAATTTGCAGTCATTTAAAGTACAAAGCTAACGTTGTGCTAACGACAAACTACACCACTAATAAGTGACAGCAACGTCAAAACAAGTAACTTCCCACTTATTCTCTGTAGCGTTGTTTAGCCAATTGTTAGCAACCACCATTTTTAATAAACATAACAATAGCAGAGTGCCGTATTTACTGACATATTTCATAAAGAAGAGAAAACTGTTTCAGTATCTTAAGCTTGTTTGAACCAGAGTTTATTCCAGGCATTTTACCAAAAAACAATTCAAAAATCTGGACTTGCCAATTACCTCTGGGTTTTAGTTGTCATTTCTGCACTAATCTAATATGTGTAACAAGCCATAGATGTTGGAAACCAGTATCTTAACAGGACAGGCAACCAGTTCCTATGTCTAAATTGAAAGCCTGGAAGTCACCTCATTCTTGGAGAGCTTCCAGTCGTCATTGAGATCCATTTCCTGGAAGGACTCATGGGACCTCGGTCCATTTCTGATCTCCAGCACCTCGATGATGAAGGTCAAGGTGCTTTCAGGGGGGATTTTACCTAAACATGGATGAGACAATAAGACAAGAACTGAGGAAAACTGAGACTGGGGCTCCTGCACACATGCATTGGTTTGGTTAGCAGTACTGAGAGGAACTACCTGAATGCTGCCACATCCGAATCCAGCACGTTGTGAGTAAATAAGTGAATGTTAGTGAGAAGCAGTGTTTTGTGGCGAAGGTTAGAATGTTGTTAGTGAGGGATGTGTTCTTACCAGGACAAAGCATAGATATCTCACGTGCTCCACGTTGAGAAAAAGGCTACGGAATGAGACCTTTGCTCAGTACTGGAATCCTGGAGAGCCATTCAGAGCACACATGCATTATAGAATATCAAAGTAAAGCAGCAGGCATCAACATACATACACAGACCCTCTCACACCTGGAGAAGCTACAGTACCTCTCCCTTCCTTCCCATAGGCCAGGGCTGGAGGGATGATGAGTTTCCTCTTCTCTCCAGAGCACATGTCCTGCAGGCCTTTATCCCAGCCTTGGATTGCCTCCCTGATGCCCAGCGTGAACCACATCGGCTGCTTGTCCCCCTCAGCTCGACTGGTGCATGGACGGACATGGAGAGAGAGGACGAGAGGCGTTTTGGTGAAACCAACTCATCTTTCTGTTGGGACACTTAGTATTTTTTCACAATATTGATGTTAAACTGAGAAATTAAGAGGGTCAGTTCACCTAAATCAACACACTAGACAGACACACATCTTTGTGAGGACTTTCACTGACAATAATGCATTCCCTTACTGCTTACCAGCACCCTCTCAACTGAATGCCTGACCCTAATCCTGACCCCGACCCTAAAACCAAGTCTTAGCCTTCAAACACGTGACTTGTCCGGAGACAGAAGTGATAATAAGCCCCCCATGAATTTAAATGCTCTTGAAATTTTTGCAATTACAAAGAGGAGCAAAACTACAAACGTTTTATGAAATGTTGCTGATTTAGACAACTGGTATGAAATATCTCCCCTGTGTACTGTATTGTTTATTCATTGTTTAAATGTATCCAAAAAATCATTTCATTTGTTTTACATTCGACACCTTTTGTATGTCACTATTGAAATATTTGTTTTGTAATTTTCTATGCCTCAAAGGCAATGCCAGGAAACTGTTTAGACTATTAACTTTATATGTCTATGACTATCTACATAGGAGTAAAACTAAAGAAATTAACTTCTACTTTCACGCTGGACTCTTATTATAGCTTTTAAACTGCCTACCTGGAGTGAAACATGGTCCCGTTCTCAAAGTATCCGTCATGATGCACTAGCAGAATGTCCCCATATTTGGACTTCCGGTGACAAAGGAAAGGTTTGTGCAGAACTTCTATCTGGACCTCAGCTTCGGGCAGCTTCCCGCCGCTGACAGACACCAGCAGCAACAGCAAAATGGAGGAGAACCCGGCCAGCACCGTGACCACCATGCCCTCGACCTCACGGAGACCCAGCGGGATAAAGACCGGTGAGTAGAAAAGTTTATCCTGGGTGGAACGTGGCAGCGGCACGGCGTGCATTTAAGTTGCTCCTCTCTACGTGGCAGTGACGTTTCATCGCTGTTTTGGTGTCAGGAAGTGCTCATTTGATTGGTTGTTTTCGCTACATAAACCCCGCCTACATACACCCCTCCTATAAATTCCTTTGGCATTCGTTGAATGAAGAAAAGATGTGTTTTACAAAATGTTCAGCCATGCAGGCCACTGTTTCATCACATATTCTTTATTGCTATTTTATTTTGGAGTATGACATTAATTTTTCTGTTTGTACATTCAGTTCAAATGGGCAAATACATTTACAGCACCAAGTAACGCAGTCTATTGTGCAGCAGAGCATATTCACATGCAGTAACACGGCATTGCACTTCATAAATATATGTTTTGTAATGTATTGCACAGGAATAAAACACTGTGATTTGCATATAGTACATATATCATCTCTTTTCCTTTCCCTCTTTACAAAAGAAGTTCATAGCTCAGCTTATTTCTGCATTAACAGTCAGTAAGTCATAACATTCTTTAACTAGTTTATAAGATACAATCATTAAAAGGTTTTCCTACAATCACCAGTGGTCATAACAGTGCTGCAGCCGATGTGTGTCGGTAGCAGGGAGCTGCTCCCTGAGGCCAACAAAACAATGACCCCGCCATGGGACAGTCATTCAAATCGGTCTCCCGTGACCTTCATGGCTCAGAGCAGACAGAGAAGATTCCTCCTAGTACTCTCTCAGACCAGTTGTTATTTTCAGGGGAGGGGGGGGGCGGAGACGAGACCTCAGGTGAAATCTTAATCCCCTTCATCATAAAGACTGATTGCAGTGTTGCAACCTGCGTTCAGTTCAGGTGAAGTACTTGCAGCCGGTGGAATCGATGAGACAGGATTCAGTGCATTTGAGCTGCCCAAAGGATCTGCGAGAGACACGGATCGTTATTTGTAGCAAGCACAAAAATCCCGGGCCCTATACTCAAGCATCCTCTGGGGGCCCCACTGACTGAGAAACAAACTTTTCACTCCAGGATTTTCAATGACCATCTGCCATTGAGGCCCTTAGTCAAGGAAAAACCTTGACAATGTGGAAAAATAATAGGATTGGGGCAGGATATAAACACAGCTACTGTGTGATTTACAGGGAGAGACAGTAAAAAGTTGATACTTTTAGAACAAATTTGTGATACATTCAGTCACGACAGAGGGACACAGGGTTGACATGTTTGTTGTTAGCATGGGTTCCCTCGCCTGAAAGTCAGTAAGATTCCTACTCTGTTTTATTGCCGAAAATAAAGTTGGGGCAAACAAACCTTTATGAGACTTAAATGTTTGTCCACAAGATTATCTGCACAAATGAACACAACTTTGCAGCCTAAATTCAATCATTATAAGTTCAAAACAAACAATTTGCAGTGAATGAACTACACCACAGATGCATGACTTTAATGTC
The DNA here is from genome assembly GCF_037954235.1 of Aulostomus chinensis. Classification (NCBI taxonomy): domain Eukaryota; kingdom Metazoa; phylum Chordata; class Actinopteri; order Syngnathiformes; family Aulostomidae; genus Aulostomus; species Aulostomus chinensis. Next base: position 14,402,043 of record NC_141341.1, read on the forward strand.
ACTGCAACGAGCTTTGAACTTCTTCCATTTTTGACATTTAATATCCGCATCCCCTGCAGTCTCGTTTCGCCACTTGTAAGCGACACTATTTTTAACATTTTTCAAGGCTTAGAAAATTTTCTGAAGCTTGTCATTTAATTCAAAAATTACAATGACTCTGAGGCAGGGGAATAAAACAATCGTCAATGTTAAGTTATGTCTGAAAAAAACTATTAGGTTATAAAAATTAAAAGTAATTAAATGGGCTTTAGTTGCCTGTGTGCAATGACAAAACTTAAAGTCACAAGAAACATATTTTGAAAGTTTCATATCTACCAAACAGATATGAGACTGATGTTCTCCTCTATAGGCTTCCGCATGAATGTGAATATTTTCCACAAAGGCTTCAGACTTGTGTGATTTCAGAGGGTTTAAACACTGTTAGCTCTGCTGTATCTTGTAATCTCAGGTTGGTTTCAGAGACACAGTCGATACAGTGGCTGTATTGAGCAACCTCAGATGAACCAAACCTGCAGAAAGAACTGCATAGAACAAGCTTAGCACGGTGTGAAAGCAAGTTACACATCAGTGCGATAAAATATCCTCTGAATGCTGCTAGCGGACTCACCCAGGAAGATAGGATTTACATGTCTGATAACCAAAGTCTTTTCCGTCGCACTCCTCCATGCCTTCATGGCGATAGCCGTCACCACAGTAGGCCCACTTACAGTCTGAGTTGATGTAGAAAGAAAAATTGCCGTGGCAGAGAGCCAAGAGGCAAAGGAAGGGGGAGGGAGAGAGAAGACGTTACTAATTGCTTTGGCACCGTTGTGCGCCAGTACAGCATTTTCCTGTTAATTTAATGGAACAGTAAAGTAGCGTGCAGAGGGAGCATGGCGAGCAATACGAGAGAGAGATTAATGAAAGATCAAGGAAAGGTTTCACTGTGCTTTTATCATCTGCCATGTGGGTTCACAAACAGCTGGTTATAGAGCAGCACAGCAGGTACGCAACAAAGGCCAAACCTGCTCGCTGTCTGATCAACATTTTTGTACAAAGATCTAAACTGCGGTGTCCGAGGATCATATGAAATAAAACTGCAACATGTAGTTCTCCTTAGCTCTGTATTACTGTCCGTGTGTGCAGACTCACTGAGACAAGAATCAGTGACAATTTGGTTTCCATCATCACACTCTTCCCCGTGCTGGGCCTGTACTTTTCCGTCCCCACACACACCCACTCTGTCGGGGACTTTCTCTGTGGACTGGAACTGCTGGAAGGGCTGCAAGAGTTGTAAGGTAACAAGCAATGACTTGACATTTCAGGGACTGGGACGTATTGAAAGTGATGTCAAAGATGCAAAGACTGAAAGGCTGAATTAGCATGAAATAGATAGAAATATTAAAGTATCCATGACAAAATTCAGCTTCAAGGTCCGGTTGCTAGTTTTTCTTGGGTGCCCAATATTCCATATTTTTGCACTATTTAGAATGATAGAACAGTGAAATATGAAAGTGTGCAAACACTGGACGCTACACCAGTACAAATATCCCATAATGCAATGTTGCAGTAACAATGACTGTGCAGTCCCAGAGTCTGAGATGTCATGTGACATCAAACAAGATTTCCAGATGATTTTGAAGAAATCAAAAATTTCTTTTCTCTCTCTCTTTTTTTTCTCTTTTTGAAATTGTCTGTGTTTGAATCTGACCTCTTAGTGACCTCCACTATCCCTGCAGGTGCTCAGCGCAGCATCACGAGTCTCAGGTACTTTTATTTTGGGGATCCCGAGCTGACACATTTAGTAACTCCTGGTTCACAACATGGTGTGTAGATGGTTATAATAGCTGATAATTACATCATCGTGCCTGTGAAGGATTTATTTACACAAAAGTATGTCGGTACACATATTCGGTAGTGCATAGTACGCCTCCCTCGTCAGGTGGAGTTTCCTCTGTTGTCCACCTCCACAAAAAATACTTGTACGTAGATACCAAACATTTCCATTTTTTTTTTTTACATGCATGAATATGCTTGCTCATTTGCTACACTTTCCTGCAACAGAGGAATTTGTGTCACTACCTGCTAAAGAATGAAGTTACACAACACTGTGAGTATCACCACCTGTATGGGCTTCCATCCATCTTTATCTTTGAAGTAGAGAGCTCTCTGATCCTTCCTGAATGCTATTGTGTTGTCAAGATGTAGGCGGCTCATCTCCTCCTCACTGCTCACGACAAAGATCTGCACACACACGCATACATACACACAATAGTAAACTGACTGTACATATTCATTTTGGTTAATAGTAGCGTGAAGGATTTGAATGGGGCCTTACTGCAGGCACTTTACTGGGACTACCCCGCTGTGTGTAGCTTCCAAAAGGAGCATTGTTTGCTCCAGCAGCCGCATCGCATTCACAGTGACCCGGTGGACCTGGGAGACCCTTCTCTCCCTTCTCCCCTACTAGATAGAGGCCTGCAAGAAACACACAGTATAAAAAAGAGGAGACACATAAACACACCCCACGGCTCATCATAACTTTGACTATTTCAGCAGAAATGTGTACTGCATGTGAATGGTGACACATTATTATTACTCAGAGTCTGATGGTTTCAGAAAGCCCATAAACAAACATTTTGGGTGGTCAAGAACTAGTCTGTTTTGGTTTGATTTCACACTCTGTTTTTAATTTTTGAGTGACAGACATTGAAAGAGCGTCCGTGCTGCACTCTCTCTCTTGTGGACAACCATAGTGACTTGCCCAGCAGCTGATCTTTCTCTGCAAAAATCACTCAAATAATAAACCATCCAGATATTTTTTATTCAAATAGAATTTCAGTAATCAGTAATCTAAATTTTCCACAACAAATATTTAGCAGATATGGATTCTACCTCATTTCTGCCTGATTTGAAGGACATAGCAATGTTTCAGTTATATTTAATACATATTTTTAATATTAAATATGCAGCTTGAAGAAAGTAATATGGGTGATTTTTTTCCCATATCGTGCAGGGGAGAGATCATATCACCTGAGGCAGGTGGACCAGGTGGCCCAGGGTGGCCATTTGGACCTGGGGGTCCTGGGGGGCCCATGACTCCTGTGGCTCCAGTGTGGCCCTTCATACCCTGTGTAAACCCAACATCCCAGAGTAAGAAAATGCGCGCGCACACACACACACACACACACACATGAGTGTGTCTTTTGATTATTTTCATCACCTGCTTGCCTCTCTTCCCAGGCCGACCAGTGGGTCCTCTTTTGCCTGGGACTCCTAGCTCTCCCTTCGGTCCCTGTTCACCCTAGGAGAGGAGCCATGTGGTGGAATAATGAGATAAATTCTCATTTTACATGGTCTTTAAGTCATAAATCATACCTTCTGACCAAGCATCCCAGGGAGGCCAGTGGAACCCTAAACAGAGACAGAATTTGAAAGTTTCTGTGAGAAAAGGTGTTAGTTTAATGTGGTGCATCTAAGAATCAACAAGACTGCTTTACATGCCCAGACCTGACAGAGAGTAGCTATCCTGGAGGACCCTCAGCCTTGTCAAATCATTAAGTTCATTATGATGAGACATTAGTTGAGGTGGACAAGCTTTGCTGCACAGTAAGGAAAACCTACAATAAGGACTGAAAGAGACATTGGTCCACCTACTTTATCACCCTTTGGCCCTGCTGCTCCACGGTCCCCGTGAGCCCCCTTTGAGGAAAGAAAAGGATAATTAATATAAATGTACTCAAACAAAACATAGCGATTCAGTCTGACTTGTCCTAATACTTGCACAGAGATAAACAAGTACAACATGACATGGTTTCAACTCACCTTCTCCCCTTTGTTCCCAGGTAAACCCTGAGAGGACAGCAGAGGAATATAACATCACGTACCATACATGACATCTGATAACAGCCCGAGATACTGGCGAGCCGAGACTAACCTTCATCCCCGGTGGTCCCCTCAGTCCTGGTAATCCCATGAGTCCCAGATCTCCTTTCTCACCCTAAAAAATAAACCCCAAAACATTCCTTTAACACAAATGCTTTATACATTTAGTATGAAGTTGTTTTTTTTGTTTTTTAAGCGTGCCATGCAACACCAGTAAAAAGAAACTATCAGACAGATACATCTGGAGGGTAAAACCATGATAGTTACCTTGGGTCCCTCTGGACCAGGCCATCCTGGAATTCCTGGTTTTCCCGGTAGGCCTGGTGCTCCTGTGCGACCCTGCGGAAACACAAGTATAAAACATTAACATTCATCAAACACCCCTAAATTCATTTTTCTTCTTTTATCCTGAAACTCTTTGCAAAAATGGCATAAAGCTGAAAGAATCAATTTCTCTCTGAGTTTAATCTGCATGAAGGATTTTGTATCCGACTCAAGCAGACTGCTCCGTTGTGTCAGAAGAGAACTTAATAAATCTGCAGAGCTGGGATTTTTTCCAGGTAAGTAATGAGAGAATGTAAGTATTCTGACAATGCAGTTTTGCTGGAATGTAGTTGCATTTTTTCTTGTGTGGATTTCCCTTAAAAAGTCTGCAGTTGCGTGTGGTTCAGGTTTTGCTTGTACAAGAAGCACATGTGAGTTACTTTACCAGTTGTACTCGTTACTTTACTTTACAAGTTGTACCAAAATAAACAAGCGAGTCAAACTGAAGTCAGACGAGACACAGATTGAGTCCACAAAGCTTTAAGAACACCGCTGAGATTTACAAATTATTGGACAAGAATAAAGCTTTAATCAATTTCACTCTGTCGCTAGTTCCATGCGAGCAGGAGAACCAAATATACTCCACAACAAATCCTCATATCCTGTTGACACCTGGATGAGTCTCTCCGAGCTGCTGCCATGCTAACATTGTGCTCTCATTTAGCTGGCTGTCACTAAAACAGCAGGATGTAGAGACACCGTGGTCCTGCTGCTGCTGTGTGGACTGATTTATCACGGAGAGAAAAAGCACTTAAGGAGATTAAAGCGCAGAAGTGGAGTGCTAGAGAGCCTGGATCAGCAGGACTGGAGTCCAGCAGGAGGGCTAATGGAGGCAGGCCAAGGAAGCAAGGAGAGAGAAGAAAAAGAATCAAGAGAAAGAATAATTTGAGGACAGGGGGATGAAGGGACGCATTCAGGGATGTGATCCAGCTTCGCTATGTGGTTAGAGCATCTTTCCTGACTAATGCGCTGTGACCCATTTAGCAGCTACCGAGGATATTTTGAATGCATCGATACACAAATCTAATAAGAAGATGGATAGAAGGGAAAGGAGACGGAATGACAGGGAGAAATCCAGGTCCCATTAATCCAAGGGCATGCAAGATGGACCAGTGAGAGATGAGCCATACAGGAGGGGTAGAACACTTCACCTTTGACCCTGGACGTCCAATTTCTCCCTGGAGAAGGACAAATGAGGGGAGAGAGATGTTGCGCTCATTAGAGCAGAGAAGAACACAAGGACACACACACAAACACACTCACACACACACACACACACACACACACACACACACACACACACACACACACACACACACACAAATAGTTCAATAGCCAAGTACATCTGAGACATAATTCAAGAAATGAGCCGGGAGAACATAAAAGACATACCTTCTCCCCTGGTGGTCCTCTTATGCCAGGTAATCCTCTGTCACCCTGAAAAACGACAGCAAAATTTACACACAGCTCACGTATTGAACACGCTACATTCATAGTAAGATCAATACTAAAAAGATCACTTCATTTTATTTCCACGCTTGCTTGCATTTTCATCTTTTTTCCTCAACAGTAGGGTGATTACACTGTCAGGATGTGCTGTGATTTAATCAAAATCAACAGCTGCTGGTATAAACTACAAGCTTTACCTCTGGGCCCCGGGGTCCTGGGGGTCCTGGGGGTCCTGCTGAACATCCCGGTACCATTTTGTTTTCTCTCTGCCGCTCCCCTCCTCTATGTGCGCTTGGCTCTAACATGCTGATGCCGTCCTTCAAACCCAAGATCCAAAACTTACAAGCATTGACCTACTATGCCGCATAATGATGTGAGTAATAAGGGTGCGTGCTTGTTTGTGTGTGTCTGTGCGTGTGGGTGTGTCTGTTTGTGTGTGAGACACCTACAGGTTTGCCCCGCTTCCAAAGCTGAGGTGGTGGAGGGAAGAGAGGTGGGGGAGGCGGGGACGTGAGGCAACAGGGGTCAAACTTCATCGGTTCATCCAGAAACCTGAGGCCTGGAAAGAAGAATCGTCTCGTGTGTACAAAGCAGTGGGAACATGTGACGCTCGCTGACCTGGTGGTGGGCCACACAGCCTGTCACGCTGAAACATGAACCACAGGTGGCCCAGATCTGTGTTTAGTGAACACGGCAAGACTGTAAGAACTTTTAACAGGGATTTGATTCAGGAGGGAAACCACCAAACCCTACTAAGATGTCTTTTTGCTCTAATTTGCCCCTTTCACCCAACTCTTGACCCACTCGCCTCCACATCTGGTCCACCAGTGGACTGTAATCCCCCCAACAAGGAGGAACCGTGACCTTACTAGATGAGGCAAAAACTATGAGACCGAATTCCTCCAAAGTTGTTGGAGGTGTGGTGTTGGTGGTCTGTGGGCCAAAGAAAAACCTCTTCAATTTAAGGGCAGATCATTTTAACTTTTTGTCCTTTTTTTTTTTAAATAAAATTGACTTTGGCTTGGTTCACTGTGTCAGAGGTAAACACGAGTTCAATGCTGCATTTGGTTGGTGGGCGAGACCAATGGTCATCTGTGACATCATCCAATCCACCTTCACTACATTAGTGCTGAGTGGTAATGAGCCAAGGGATACAGTCGATTACAGCTGTATGTCAAATGACATTTCAAACATATCAAAAATGACTTTTTTGGAGACATTTTTATTGATCTTCATTTTTAGAACTGATTCATTAGCAATTCTTGATAATTAAAAGCAGTGATCACAGGTGATAGCCAACACATGTATCGATACATTGTCAGTCATAGTTATGTCATGCCAACACGCGCACACACACACACACACACACACACACACACACACACACACACACTTACCTGTGTGGGCTGACAGGACACTGTCCATAAAGGAGTGATGGGACAGGGCCCACGCAGGACATAGAAGAATGTGAAAAGAAACTGCAATTTTTACCAAGTCCATCCTGCTTGCGTCGTACACTCCCTAAAAAAATACAATAAAATAAATGAGTGAAAAAGTATGTCTCGCACACATCAACACACTTTGTTTTCTCGGGAGTTTCTAGCACTTCTCCGACCCCTTCTCTCTCTCTCTCTCTCTCTCTCTCTCTCTCTCTCTCTCTCTCTCTCTCCCCCCCCCCCCCCCCCCTCGTAGCTTAATAAACTTGTTGCAGCAGATGCAGCCGTGAACTGCTGCAGCCGCAGAGCCATGTGCCCAAACCCTCCATCCAGTGCCAGGTCTATACGCGGAGGGGGAGCCAGAAATCAACTATGTGCAGAGGCAGGTTCATTAACTCTGGCGTTCTTATTAATGTCCTATTTTATATCTCGTGGATGCAGGGGTGATGGTCCCGTGTTGAACCACGTGCATTTTGCGGAGAGAGATGCTGCACCAGGTTCTCTCAGTGGGTCATCTTCATAAAAGTGGCTCCATCGGTTTGGTCTGGCTTATTAAATGCGCAACCTCGCGTCATAATGCCCCAATGATCCATGCACGAGATCTCTCTTACCTGCCGGTGAGGATGTGGCGCGTCTTAAAACGAAATTAGATCTGCGGTCAGGTCCGCTAGGATCCACTTAATGACCGCTTCTCTCAGCCGATCAATAACAGCGCAGGATGAACCTTCTCCCCTGGTGACAGAACGTCCGGCAGAGACAGCGCAGCGGCGGCAGCTCCGCGTTAAAGGCCCGTAACTCTTGTGTCTTCCACGGGACTGGCTGAATAACTGAATAACCTGCTGGTATTTGGTACATTTATGTCCTAATGGCACTGCTGGTGTCCACAGCACTGAAATGGCGCCATCTGCTGGACATGTCTGTCCCTGCAAGTTCCAGAGGCTCAGATTTTGTATTTTGTAATCTTATCTGTATAGCTATGGAGACATTTGTATCTTCCACAAGGAGGCCATTGTTTTGGTCCCGTTGTTATGTCTGTCAGAAGGATCAGTCAAAAAAAACAAAAAACTATGGGGTTGATTTCCACCAAACTTGGTGGAGAGAGCAATTTCAATTTAGGGAATTTTAGCCATGGCGCCACCAGGTGGTAACAGGAAATTAAAGGGGTTTGTAACATTTTGATGTCCTGAAAGTGGGTTGACCAGATGGTGATTTAAGGCAGTGGTACTGGGCCTTAGGTAATTTAAACCTGGGATGAAGTGGAAGAGGACATTCATGTTTTTAATCTTCCTGTTTGTAAAAAAAAACAAAAAAAAACAAAAACCTACCACAACACAGAATTTAAGTGCCACATCTGTTTATTACATTTCAAGGAATTATCTTTAGTAATAAAAATCACCAAAGAACAAAAAAACAGTAACGAACCCAAACTGTCAATATGTACCACCTTATCATTTCGGAATTGTCTCTCAACAGACCACATTAAACAAATAAATCAAGTTGGCTTTCTTTTTCTTCAACAGCTAATACAAAACAGACATTCAGAAGTGCAACGCAAATACAGCCTTTAACACCTAATGGCTTTAAAAGAGAGTTTAAAAAAAAAAAGGGAGTTGTGCGATGGCCTCCTCGATGCTGCAGTAGTGAAGTACATAAACAGAAAGAGATTTAAGCTTTTGAAGAACAAACACCTAAAACCAGTGACTTTGTGTGCAGAAAATCCCTGAGGAAGACTGCCTCTTTGAGAAGTTTGGAAAGTTACAGGAGGAATGACTCAGGATAATTAATAGCAGAAACACAGTGTGGCAGGCATTTATGTTGTTATGCAACGTATTGTAGTACAACCGTTTGCAACATCTTGAATCAAAACATACAGGGGTACAGTGTCCATAGTTTCATTTGTATCTACTTGCATGGCGATGTGGCATCCTTTAGATACGCTATAATATCCAGCCTCTCCCTTTTCTTCCTGATCCCACTGAAGATCATCTTTGTACCAGGAATATATTTCTTGGGGTTTTCAAGGTAGATCATCAGAGTTTTCTCCTCCCAAACGATGCCTGGAAAACACGTACACTTAGGAGACGCCTGATTTCATGAGTATTACATTACTTGTCAAGTATTTCACACATTGGACAACTTTAGATTTTATAGCCTCATGCCAGAGCATAGTTCATACTCATAGTCAGTGTTGCTCTGCTTGTTCAGACCTGCCCCCCCTGCTTGTCAGGCTCAAAAACCCCAGAGGCCCTCTCTCAGCTCTGGTTATACATTCTTTAACATTCTGATGGACACTGTTGTGTTCAAGGTGGCCTGGAAACTCTTTCACTGCAGCTGATACCAAAATGTGTTAACATGGCATCTAACTATAAATGTAAGAAGCCTGTATGTCTGTATGTGTTTCATACAATTAACTAAACAATCATTCACCTGTCAACAACTGCACTGTTGTTGCCTTGAGGAAACGCAATGCGAACTTTTAGGGTCTGGGGTCTGGAGGTCTAGGATTTGAGACGACATAGCCATTGAGATGGTGCACTGAAATATCAGGTCTTTAGAGGCAATGGACTGTGATGACCGACAAGGTTTGGGGTAGTTTTGAGGCTGTCTGTAGGTGTGTAGGGGGTGCTCAACGCAGACAGAGATCAAAGATAACTGAATGACTGAGATCAAAGTCTAGAGATGTCAGGGAGGCTTTGTGATGTCACACAAAGCATGGCCCCGTCCCCTCAAAAAAGAGGCACTGCCGCAGATAAAGGAACAGGGCCTGTAGTCATAATTCTACAATTTTACAATTTCATTTTGCAGACGCTTTTGTCCAAAGCGACGTACATTACAAGCAAGAATTTAAACCCTCTGACTCATTCTATCCCTGAGGATAGAGAGGAGAAGGGTCAGACTTAAGTGCCTAGGTGTTCCCTGAACAGTTGAGCCTTCAGATGTCTCTTAAAAGTAGAAAGGGACTCTGAACCACACCTCAAGCCACCATTTGGGAACAACAGAGGAGAGGAGTCTGTCTAGAGATTTAGAGCCATGCTGGGCCATCTCTCACAGGCAGAGCGTAGGGGGCGGGAGGGTGTGTAAGCAGGAGCCGTTCTTGTCAGTGTTTTGTAAGCCAGAAGAAGAGCTTTGAATTTGGCACGAGCTGCCACTGGAAGCCAGTGAAGAGACGTTAACAGCGGGGTGACTTGCAGTTTTGGGCAAGTTAAAGCCCACTCCGGATCATCTGCAGAGGTTTAAATGTGCCCGCAGGGAGGCCTGCTAAGAGAGAGTTGCAGTCGTCGATGCGCAAAAACACAAGGGCCTGTACCAGAAGCTGTGTGGCTTGTTGTGTCAGGTAGGGTCTGATCCTCCTGATGTTACAGAGGGCACATCGACAAGACAGGGCGATTGAGGCCACGTGCACCTTAAAGTTCAGCTGGTCATCAATCACGGCACCCAGATTTCTGGCAGCGTTTATAATAATGTCAGTCGTAAGTCAGAGATCAAAATCAAAGTCTGCCATTAAAGTCCGAATCCCAAATATCAAAGTCAGAGCCTTAGAGATGAAAGCGTGAACTCAGACCAAGGCCAGCGAGTAGTCAGAGGCGTTTTGATGACTCACAACTCCTGGTCCCTCAAACAATGGGCACCGCGCTTGTATGTAGAGATGTCAACGTCACATTATGTTCTTTTGATGCATTTGACCTGTGGCCTACGACCTATTACCTTCTCTCCTGGCCGACAGAGCAGTGAGTGAAATAGAGGGGCATCCTTACCACATATTCATTCTCCAAGAAGACAGTGAAGAAAACACTGAGAGGTATCACAGATCGCAAGCATCTCGTAATTGATATTTTATATCTCCATACTACTGACCTATAAAAATTAGGGTGGCCATCTAGCGGAGGTTACTATGGTGATCTATCTAAAACCTCCTGGGTGCACATGTGCTCTTTTTTCTTTTCAGTTTACCTTTACTTGCTTGCTTGATCAATTTTCTGCTTTTCAACTCAATAAAACCGGATGTTAAACAAAAGTTGATGTGTATCGAGGTTGTTCTGCTCAATCCCACGTTTGGGGGATTCTTCCAAACCTGCAGTCCATACCTTTGTCAATGTTGGCCTGTGTATACGAGTAACCTGCCGCCTGCCCCGTCTTTCTCCCGAACAGACCCCACAGGTTGGGTCCCACCTTGTGACGCCCCGCTTCTTCCACCGTGTGACACTGGGAACATTTTTGAACAAAAACTTTCTTCCCTTTCTTGATGTCGCCCATGACCTGAAGCTGGGAGGAAAGAGCGACACTGAGGAACACGGCCATCGTGCCTGATTGGATTCTCTAGCATTTTGATGTCTAGCCATCGCCAGATCAAAAGGCTCAAGGTTATGTTTGTGATGAAACCACCGAGATGTATTTAAGAATTAATCGAAATGACCTGTGAATGAAATGAAGTTGAGCGTAGACTCACGAGGACATTCAGCTTCATTTCATTCACAGTCAGAAGTCTGAGGTTAATGTCAAAAGTAGGACATATCTTGTTGAATTTTGTATAAACTGTATGCTGTGGAAGTCCTCTACTATAGAGGAAGCAGAGTTCTTGGCTGATGGCCGTTTATTCCAATTTTATTAGAATCTGATGTCACAAACCTCAAACTAATCTTTGACTTTGACAACAGTATATTGAACCCTATTGGTGCAAAACACTCAGAAAAGTTTGTCCCTTCTCTTCCAGAGTATTAAATGAACACATCTGTTGCTCCGCTTGACAGGTTTAAACCAACGAAACAAGTCTATAATCTTGATGTTTGTTTGACTGAAAGAATAAAGACAAGCATCAGATGGCACATTCAGATGCAGGCTACTCTGCGCCGCAGGATACACAGCAGGAAAATACAAATAAAAACATTTCCTGTACATTCCCACACTGATACACGCAGTGTATTTTTACTTTTACAGCAAAACAAAAGGCCCAAACTAAACCTGCCTGTATGTTTACGCAGCCTACCTCAGGACAGATGGTGCATCCCTCGGCAAGCAAACTTGGCTGTTAGTTAACCAGACGTCTGTGTTTGTTTCTTAGCGTGAACTTGCTGCTCAGGGGAGCCACCAGACTCCACCCTTGTAAAGAAAATCTCATGTTTCAGGAGGGAGTGGCTGAGTAGTTGAATAATCGGGGTTAAAAAAAAAACAACCAAAAAAACAAAAACGTGTTGCGCAACTGAAGATGACAACGGTGTGAGTCAGGCTGCACCCAGTTTCACCGCCAGGTTCAGGTGAGGTGTACTTAGACTTTTGGGGGCTTACAAGGACACACACACACACACACACACACACACACACACAAACACACACATACACACACACACACACACACACACACACACACACACTCTCTCATGTCTGAGCGAAAGATTTGTGGATTGAAGATCTTTTGATGGTGTGTGTTTTTATGTTTCTCCATATTATTTTTCTCACCGGCACTGCTTTTGTATTTAAATTAGAAAAACAAAAAAAACATAGGTGTATTATTCTATGTATCCCTTCGTTCATTTGAATTGTGTGACGGTTCTTAAATAAACAAATGAGAAAATAAAATAAATTGAAAGATTATTGCAAGCATACTGTGTGTTATTGTACGCTACCTGTGCGTTTGAGACAATTCTAGGGGAAACTTTGACCTGGTGTTTGTCTCCCTCTGGTGGTTTGTTGCTGTACCTACTCCTTGTTTTTAACGGGATGTTACAGTGAGTTGCTTTAACTCTCACAATATAGGAATATCATCGTAACGCTTCGCTCGTTTCAGTGATTCATCAGGTTGCTCAGTCATAATGAGCTGCTTGCTTGTTGTAATGTCAGTGTAAAACTTATGATCAAACAAAACTAAAGCATAGGGAATTAAAATTAAACAGCTTTACACAATGAAATCTTATAATATGGATGTCTAATTGTGATAATAAACAATGGCTGTTGTCATTTGTACACATTTCACCACGTTTCTTCAAGACAGCCAGCAGAATTAAAGCCTTCCTCCATGGTGACTGGTCCACTTCAATAGTTGTAGTTTGTCTCCATTTGACTACAAGTCGTGTGAGTCATTTTGAAGCTGAGGTCAAAGATGCATAAATCTAATTTCATTTCCCAAAATAGAACGCTAAGAACTTCAAACCACAGATTTGAAACTCTTTTTTTAATGATCATTGTTATCACTATTCAAGATACAATTCCCACCACAATTTTATGACTTGACTTGAAGGGCATAGAATATACGTTTAAACGTGTTTATTTGAAACATAAATCGCGTCAAAACAATGTTTATATTTACACGTCATGGACCTTATGTCTCTTTCATTATTTAAAGGTTTTTTCTGTGCATCCTCCCTCTCTTTGAGGCAAAGTCTTCAGCCCTGTGGGAAGAAAGAACCCAGTTTGTATTATTCATAGCCAACTTCAAAGGGATATTTCGGTATAAGGACTCCAGCCCTGTAAAAGACTGATGACTTCCTTTTTGTCTGATGCATAATACATGAAACAACCACGCGTGAATGCATGTTTTAACCATTATCTAATCCTTTTGGAAGTATATGATATTGTCAGTTGTTGGAGTTGCCTACCAGTGCACGCCGGTGTTCAGTAACTGAGCATTGACCAGAGTCCTGAGAAGGCTCCAGAAGGGGCTGCTCTCTGGAATACCGGATCCTTCAGGGATTTGGACATCGGGGCACTCGGCGCACATTCTGATAACCTCCCAGGACCGTCCAAACCTCTGGGGCATGTTAGGGGTCCTGTTTGGTGACCTGTCATCACCAAGGTCACTGTCTCTTCCAAAGCGCAAGGGCATGTTGGCGTGCTGGGAGAGAGGCTTGGCGGTGGGTGGATAGAGCTTGACAACGGTCGGCCGGCTGATTTTGCTGGGGGTCGGCCTCATGTGCACGTTGATACTCTCCAGATCTAAACTCCTGCGGTTTCCACTTCTCATCTGTAAATACGCAAGCATTTTTAGGGACTATTGATGCTATGTTACTTTTTGTTTATTTTTTTATTACAAAAATTGAAATTGATAAATAGAATTTTTTTAAAAATAACAAATAATTGTAGCAATTCCTTTCTTTAGAAAAACTAGATGAACAGGAAACAAAAAAGGAAAGATGAATTAATGATGACCATCATTTTCAGTTGTATCCCCACTACCAACACTACTGATTCTTTAGGTAAGGTCATGGAATCTTACGTTACTCGGTGACCCAATCGCCTTGTTTGATTATTTGCCACTCTTTAATTATCTACTCAGTCAAGATACAAGAGCCGCAGAGTATAAAAATCAGAGATTGTGTCATAAAATCCCTCCCACCTGTTGGTGTGGCAGTTTCTTCATCATGAGTTGCCCGTGAACGCTGCGCAGCAACAGTTTGTCGTTGTGGACAGATTCCCCGAAAACCTGGATGTCAGACACGGCTGCTCCACCGAGACCTCTCAGCATCACCAGTAAAACAATGACCAGCATGGTAAAAGCACCGGACACCTGCTCAAATGTCATATTTCCTGAGGACCACATACCCCCTGCTATTAAAGAGCAACGGAAACATGCGTCATACGGCGTCTGATGGCAACAAACATGCACGTACACACACATACACAGGTGTAAAATGACATCCAGATCTCTGCCTCATTTAAACTGAACCCATTCCACACTGAGTAATCACCCAGCTCTGAAGAATATATTCAAGAAGGTATGTGTGTCCCAATTAGACTGCTTTGGCCTTTTGTTAGTGAGGACACACAAAGGGGGTCTTCAGCGGACATGTTGACCAGTACCATCACTTATTGTCCAGATCGACAGAGACGGAGGAAAAATAACGACAACAGAAAGAATGTGATTGCAGCAGCAGCAGGACTGAAATGAGCAGGACGACCATTCAGCGTCTCAGAGGTCGAGGTGCCAGATCTCTACCGTCGAATTTTCCTTGAAAACAACTGAAATAAAATTGTATCTAAACTTCATAAAAGTGCATGACACACGTTACCCCTCGTCCAGTCCCTCCTTAAGGCTCTTGAAAACATTTATCATCATCAGTCGTGAAGCTGCTGATTTAGAGCCTCGGGCCTCGATCGTGAAATGTTCTTACACACAAACGTTTCCTTTCAAACACCATGAAAGTGAAGAAAGTTACACAGCCAAGTTGGGGAAATATTAATTGGCTCTTTTTGTGTGATTATGATGGTCTAATGCCATGTTTTTTGGCGTCTGCTTTGTCACCAAGAGCAGCACCTTTCATATCAGTCAGTTCACAATATATATAGCGTGATTATATTAGAGCAGGTGGCAGCACGGTGGTGCAGTGGTCAGCACTGTGGCCTCATAGCAAGAAGGTTCCAGGTTCTAGTCCTGGCTCCATCACAGGATCTTTCTGTGTGAGTCTCCATGTTCTCCCTGTTCCTGTGTGGGTTCTCTCTGGTACTCCAGCTTCCTCCCACAGTCCAAAGACATCAAGAGGGGACGAGGCTGATTGATACTCTAAATTGACCGTAGGTGTGACTGTGAGTGTGAATGTTTGTCTGTCTCTATGTGTTGGTCCTGTGATGGACTGGCGACCTGTCCAGGGTGAACCCCCCCACCCCCACCCAAAGGCTGCTGGGATAGGCTCCAACCCCCCCCCCCCCCCCCCCCCCCCCACTGCGACCCTTAACAGGATAAGAGGTAGAAAATGGAAGGATGGATGGATACTGGAGCAGTTATTGTACTGAATGACTGTCAGAAATAGAAGATGACACCTAATGAAATCATGTGGTCATGTCCAGAACTGACCTTTTTGAGGAGAAAATACATTTTGCCCAATAACGTCATTTTCATCATCCGGTTTGTCAGTCAATCCAATCATGAAACTGTCCAAATATAATATGATTAAAAAAGCAGCAAGTTCTTCACATCTGGTTGATGCGGCACAGATTTATGTTTGTTCTAAGTGCTTGTCGGCTAGCAACCGTTGTACACCTCAGCTTTAACAAGTATTTGTGGCGTGGCTATGATGCTGACGTCACTCACCATTCCTGTTCATACGTGACACCGGTGTATTTAGACGCACAGATTACTCATCGGGGTAGTATTTGCATCCAGAGCAGACAAAATGTGAGCAATGCCTGGTGCGACACACGGGGTGATAATGACAACCCAGAGGAATTAATTTGATCCATGCGGCACGACCCTGACATTGTTGCCATGTTGAGTCGCTCCTCTCAGCACAGAGAGCATACAGTATATGCCTCAATGGAAAAGTGCATCTGGTTTTAGTGACTCAGTATCAACCTGAAGATGTGTTTTTTTATGGTTGGTTCCACTTTATCGTTCTATATGATCATTTACCTCCCACCTCTCCTCAGCCCCCTCTCTGACCCGGAGCCCCAGCTAGCAGACTATGGGCCGTCAGATTTATTGTGCTGTCTCCAACACTTATCCACAGAGGGCTTCCAAGCTTTCTTTGTTCTTTCCCCAAGCACTCCCTCAAAGACCTTGTTCTCTACCACTGTAACTCTCTCATCTTAATGTTTTTAATGCGCATCCCTCGCCACCCCGATGGCCTTTTCATCTCTCCATTTTCTTGTTTTCAGCCTCCTCACCCCCCCGCCCGAGTTGCTTGAAAACAGATCAGCTTTGATTTAAAACACCTTGCATTCATATTATTTTTTGCTAATTAATCTTACATCTTTCAGAGCAATCGCATGTTAAATTTAGAGATGTTCAACTATCTCTGCGGTGATTTAAAGTTTTGTGAAGTCTGGGAAAACTAATGAAGAATACAGAGACAAAGATGAACATGGAGGCTAAAGATAAATACAGGTAGATCCAAAGAAAAGACAGAATATGGCAGAAACAGGAAGGGTAACAGCCCCCCAGTGACACAGTTGGTCCTGGTCTCTCTCTCTCTGCACTGGAGTTCTGGCTTTGTTCCCAGAATTCCTCTCCGGGACTGTGACCACCTCAGATTTCCACGATGATTTGTTGGAATGTAGCTTTATCATCCTGTTGAGCTGATGTATGTCTCGTTTTATCTCAACCCTAACTCAGACATCATCACAACACTTTACATGTCTCTACATTCAGCGAGGAGACGTATACGTGAAGCTCCTGTGGCAGGTTCTAGTTTGATCCAGTCCTTCTCTGCGGGATCACTGCGATACGGAACAACGCGCTGCTGTAATTCCGTGTTGTGTTGTTGTCATTGTAGCAGATGATGATGATGGAGCCACATCTCTGGCGTGACCACAGCCAATAAAACAGAGGCCCGATGAAAACATTGAGCAAGACAGGGAGACAGACAGGAAGTAGTGCATTTATTTATTTTTTTTCCACGGAGAGTATTTTCTGTTAAGTATTTAACCGGTTACACATTTAGACAGAACAGGCCGGAACTTTTTAGAGGCTGTAGGAAGAATTTGACAAACTCCCTTCCTCCCTCAAAGAGTAAAGGGCGATAAATTATCCAGGTTAGTTTCCTTCTCAGGACTGGACAAGATACGATATCCATTAAAGGAACATGTCAACTTTTTAGGAAATCTGCTTATTTTCAATCCTCCCCAGAGGCAGACAAGAAGATAGATACTCTTCTCTCCTCCGTGTGTGCTGAGACCCATGAGACAAGCTGACTGCTTGTTAGCTTAGCGAAATGACTGGTAGTAGATTGGAAGTGTAGCATGGACCAGTCAAAAGTCATCATATAGACTTTTCTCCAAAACAATCTTTGTCTACATTGAAAGAACTGGGGTTGGGTGTAACATTCACTATTGTGAGACGTTGTCATTTTTTAATTCGACGCATAACTGGAGCTACTTTCCTGACTGGCAGCAGTAGGAGAACGACTGCTACCGTTATTTATGGCCGACTCTGTAAGGGAGGACGTGGAGGATTTCTTCTACTACTTACAAATCTAGATCCTTCACCGTATTTATTTGAACCAGAATACACAGAGGAGGATCTGGAATTTGGACATCCAAGATGGAGGAATGCTAACACTTCCCATTCACTACCATTCATTGCGCTAAGCTAACTAGCACTAAACCGGTCACTGGGGGTCCTTGCACCACTGATGAAAAAAATGTAACTATCTTCTTGTCTGGGTTGGGGGAGAATATTTTTAAAAAAAAAGTATAAACTTATTTTCTTATTATTTTTCTTGAATTTCACATTAATATGTGCCACAGAGGTGGAGAAGTAAAGGCTTCAGTGGACAAACCCTCAGGGTTAATATATCACTGCCTGGGTTTCGCTTTTTCCCCCTCTTAATTCTAAAGGGATTAAAACGTGGAAGCAGAATTTTTTCCCTCATTTTTGTTCTTCCTAATATTGGCCTCACCCCAACTATTCTCAACTCGTATAACTTCCATTGTGGCTCCGATGTGGTACCTGGGGCCAAATATACGGTTTCATTTTTAATTTAAACACTTGCCAAAGTAATTGTGTAAAATTAGCCAAGGCTGACTCGATGAAAAAGTTACTCAAACATGAAAAAGTATGTTTGTTGGTGTAAGAGCAATGAGTACTTGAAAGTTGTTGACAATGTGAAAACTGAATGATGTCATCAATCCAATCCTTTTGGCAAATATTGCTTTACATTTCATCGCTGATATTTAGATCTCCAACTTGGGGAATTTTCACGTCTTCATGGCTTCTCTATAGTCTTGACGCTATATTAAACCCCCGGGTTCATTAGTCCTCCTTAAAGCCTCTTGGACGATTCTCAAGGACATGTTCTCATAGTTCCTGGAAAGCTTTTGGAAGAAAGAAACTTTTTACCTGGTAACAACTACTTTTAATGTGCTAGTTTGGGGTTTCCCAGAAGCCACTTGGGGACCATGAGCAGCTGCTTCGTTGAGCTGTGCCTCAGTAGAGCTCTGCATGCCTCGGACTTAACAATTTGTTTGGCCTGTAATGTATGATGCACTTTCCATAATGCAATCGATGATAACCTTTGAGTGCCTGTTTTTGCCAAATGCATTATAACCTCTGCCAAGTAGGTAATGTGATCTGCGCTCTTGGTTTTTCAGCCTGTTAGCAGTACAACTCTGAACGTTGAGGATGGATTTTGATGAAATTTTGAGGGGATGCAAGATTTTAGGTTGATGGACAATGGATTATATTTGAAACTGGATCTGATGATGTCATTTCTGGATTTTAGTTTTATGTCCTAGGAAACAACATTCGATTCTTTGTAGAAATCCTCATGTCCCTGACAGATTGGTAGATATTAGAATTTTGGATCATGATCTACCTCTGAGCGTATGATGATCAATGATAATCCATTCAGTCTTGAAGAGAGATTTTTAGAGTCCAGAACTATTAATTTTGGTGGTCAAAAAGTTTTACTTGGATCGTCAGGGTTAATTTTCCCATGCGGCAATTTTAATAAATTCAAACCTTGAAGATCTGCTTAATTTCCTTTACATGTGTGGTTCAAACCACAAGATGGTGCTGTAGGTTCAGATGATCAAATCCAGAAATTTACACACTGGTCTTCTCTACCTCTGTTTTATTATCTGTGTTTTTCCCCCTTATTCACTAAAGCAAACACTCCTTATTCATTTCATTGTCAGGCATTTTTAAAAGAGATATGTTGTATTTAATGCAAAAGTCTTTAATCTGCAGCCTGCACACTGTGACAGCTGTAGTCCACTGGGTGGCATATGATTTCTATTTTTGTGAGGAGGAGCAATATGAATGAGGAGGCGGAGACTTGAGGAGGAGGCTGTCCTCCTTGAAATAAAGGGGAGGTATTTTGATGACTGCTAACAAAGGGAGGGGCTGAAAGCTCTGACCAATCAGATGTTAGTGGAACTCAACCAATCAGAGATGGAGAAGAAAATCTGGGAGAGGCAGGCAGGAAACTGAGCAAATGACCCTTGATGAGAGAGAGTGGGTGGAGGATGGGAAGGAAAGGGGGTCCTGTGTGTGTGTGTGTGTGTGTGTGTGTGTGTGTGTGTGTGTGTGTGTGTGTGTGTGCGTGCGCGCGCGTGTGTGTTCAAAAAAGTCCATAGCATTTTCCCTTTTGATTTTTGTATAAACATTATATTCCTTTCTCACATAGAAATGCAAAATTTCTGCTCTCATGGAGAATGGATACCAAGAAAAAGAATTATGGCAATAAAATAAGTGAGGAGACGAGAATAAGAAAATGTGTTTTTCAGAAATATTTGAAACTGAAGGAAAAAAATATAGAAGTGGGCTGATACTACAAAGTCAAGCGAAAAAGAAGCGATAAGAAGACAAATATAAACCTCGTAGAGGCCCGGTGCATATATTTCAAAAACAATGGTGTAAATGACAAATCAAGAGCCTTCTCTTCACTTTTGTTGCCAAGTGAATTTGTGCAAGGATGAGAGGATCAATTTAGAGAGAAAAAGAAAGGCACTTAACAGCATTCTGAGTTGAGATAGAGGCTGAGAAAGTGCTGTTCCCTCTGACCCCTGGGCCTTCTCTCTGGCTGCTGTTCAGTGGGTCAGAGGAGGTCAAAGGTCGCCTCAACACCCACACAGAGAGCCACACCGTGACCTCCAACCCCTCCCAACCTTGCAGCTGAACTCCGCCTAAAGCAATGCTGTGACAGCCAAATGCAAGCAAGAGAGAAAAGAGACAGAAAGCTTTTTCTGAATGCACAAAATTTACTCAAAAAAATATTTTTAGTTGGAGAAGGACATTTACAATTTGCCTTGAGTCAAGCCAGACAGTAAAAACATCGTTTCTGATTTAAAAATGTGACTGCTGTCACTAATTGAATACATGAGGCTTTGATGCACGAAGTCAGAGATGGGAAGCATGTGCCGCTTTATTCATTTTCTTTATGCTAGATGTTGGTGGGGGGGGGGGGGGGGGGCAGAAGCTTGAGGGGAGAAAACTTTCACAATTTGATTTCAAAGGAATTTTTTTTCATCTTTTTTATTGAGTTGTAGCACTTTTCTCAGTGCGTCTTTGTGCTCTGTTCACCCTCAGACAGTTGTCGAGGCTTGGCAGCTCTAAGGAAGAATAAGAAGTAATTGCAAAACTCTGAGCACACTTCAGTGCAGCATGATTTCATCTGTACTTCTAAGAATAAAATGTTTTGTCATGAAATTAAGTAACACAGAGTTTTAAGTCAATCTGCGTTTGGTCAAAAGAAGAACATGGTGTATCTAATTTTTTTCACAACAGTGTTATATTCTCTCTTCCAGAAGTTGGAGGAGCCTCAGGTTAAATAAAGTTTCCCTTGTATTTCATCACCGCCAACCGCAATATTACTGAGTCTGGATAAATATACAAGAGTTAGCGTAGCATTGCTTCTGAATGTGCCAGCATTGTTTCTGAAAAGTCACATTTTCTTCTTTTTGCCAAAATGACCTCATCAACTGTTGTGAGCTACTGGAAAGTCAAAATATATCAAAATAAATTCAGCATCATTCTGCTTTTGGCAACAAAATTCCTCACCGTGCTTGCTGAAGAGAATGTCTGTATAAGTCAAAGTTATGTAGTTAGGCTTAAACGGCAGAGCTGCGAGCCCTGCGATTGGTTGTTTTCTCAGTGCAATGAATGATGAATTATGTACAAAGTCTTTG
Source organism: Aulostomus chinensis (assembly GCF_037954235.1). Lineage (NCBI taxonomy): Eukaryota > Metazoa > Chordata > Actinopteri > Syngnathiformes > Aulostomidae > Aulostomus > Aulostomus chinensis. The sequence goes on from NC_141341.1 coordinate 14,423,669, forward strand.
TAACCTTGCCTTTCTAGACTATACATTGCTGCCCCACTGGTTTATTGTACAATAACCGGCTGTGTGAGCGTCAAAAGCATCCAGACTGGACCTGTCGGGTGAGACCTTTCCTCTGAGTACGTGGAATATTCAGTGGCTATTCACAATTATGGTTAAACATGAGCGTATAGTAACAGAGTAAATAAGTATGTAAAAAAACAAAAAAACAAAACAGTTTTCAACATTCAAATAATTTGGAATTAAAATGAGTTGGTCTCAATGGATGAACTGAAAAAAACAAGTACATCACATCACACAAAAGTACAAGAAAAGGCTAAAAAAAATTGAATTTGTGAATTTATTTTGGGTGTATGAAAAAGTAAGTCCTTTTAGCTACATAATAATCTAAACACACATAATTTCACTCACATAACGTTGGTCTTGGAATACAACGTGAACTGTGTTATTATGGTTATTATTGCACAAACCCAGTGTGAAGGAATCATTTCAAATCCTTCTGTTTGCTTTACCTACTTTAAACAAAAGAGCTCCCAACTCTGGACACAGAGAGTGCTTAGTTTGCACTTTGCATTTACCGCCGGTTTTCTTTATTTAGTTCACCAAATGAGGCAAAAATAAAACCGGTGGATTTGAAACAACCGTGTGGACAGTGCATGTGCGGGGATGTAAAAGTTCACGAGTGTATTTAACTAAACCGCTAATTAAAATGAAGCAGATGTATCAGCCCTTTAAACGTTCTTCATTTAGCGGCACTTGGATGTGCACAGGATCAGCATTCGCTTCCAGGAAGCTTTCAACCTGTTGTGTTACCCTCCATAAATTAAGACTGTACTATATTAAGTGTGCAGTTGCGTGTGGTTCACTCTCTTGTTCTACTGACTATATGTTTGAAATATATATATTTTCTGTAGTAAACATGCTTTGAAAGTATTCATGTTTGAAATGATTTGAATGTTCGTCTGGTTGATTTTTTTAATGTAAAATGTATTTTTGTTGGTTTGAATTCCCAGATAAAAAAAATAAAAAGTGAGAAAACAACGAGAACAACAACAACAACAACAATGATAATAATAATAATAATAATAATAATAATAATAATAATAATAATAATAATGACATCACTTTCCTGTCAAGCTGGTAATGAATAATAAATGGCAACCAAGAACTGGAGCTGGTTTAAATTCATTTTATGTAACATCTCAACTGGTTAACACAGAAAAAAATGATTGTCCTGTTGGGTGAGTAACAGCAAAACAAGGCATGTAACCCACAGATTTTTTTTTTGCAAATGAAAATAGAACACGAGAGCCGTGAAGAGTCCTGGCTAAAATCCAAACATCTGTAAGAGCTAAACTGAGTAAAATCCAGTGTCGCTAATCATCACAGCAGTTAGCATGTCCTTCATCACGGTGTTTGTGGGACAAAAGATGGCGGATCAAGAGGAAGCGTTGAAAACATAAAAAAGTCCATGTAGAGAAGACATTGTTAGACCATTTAGCGCATTTCCTCAAATGAACTTTACACATTAAAACAGTACATTTTCAAAATGCTATCTATTTTTTCAAAGCAGTCTGGCTTTAAAGTTACCAGAAGCGTTACGATCACGTAAGACTGAGATGCCTGGACTTAAAAATCAGTAGGTTTGCATCTGAAATGAGGTGTGAAAGAGTAACTGAGAGTTTTTTAAATGCCTCCCCCCAACACATCTAATTATTTGAACAAACCTTTCAAATAAAATTAGATGTTTTTTCTACATTCGTATTATCGGTGTGTATCTGATCCCAGGCTGCCCAGACAAAAAAACAACTGTGCTTTTTTCATTAAACAGGAAAACTACAGCAGAGATAATCACAATCTAAGTGTAGAATCCTCAGACAGTGCTTCAAAATAACTTGATCCTTTAAAGTTAAAGATTACAAAATAACTTGTGCAAATTGGTGATTCATTCAATACGTTAGGTGTTTTGTTTTTTTAACCATGGAAACAAGTTGATCGCTTTGAGACACATGAAGAGAGGAGATTAAGTTTGACAAAGCGGAGTAAGCAGCACACCCAAATTTTAAAAAAGCACTCAAGGAGGATATTGTGTCTATTGACTGTGTGTGTGTGTGTATGTGTGTGTGTGTGAGCGTGTGTGTGTGAGCGTGTGTGTGTGAGCGTGTGTGCCAAAATATGTGTGAACAAAATACTGTTAGTCTCTGATGGTTTGTGATAGTTCTGCTGTAAAAGCATCCCCACTTTTCCCCTAATTTCCCCTCCCTTTCCCACTCTCTCCGTATGCCGTTCCCGGCAGCTCGATTTAGTGTGTGTGTGTGTGTGTGTGTGTGTGTGTGTGTGTGTGTGTGTGTGTGTGTGTGTGTGTTGGGGGTACTTGTTTGTATCGCTCGCATACAAGGGAATTTGATCTGGATCTGAGCTTTCAGCGTGGTCTGTATAGGATCCCCCAGAGTTTTCAAAGAAGGCAGAATTAAAGAGAGAGAGAGAGAGAGAGAGAGAGAGAGAGAGAGAGAGTCAGCGTCAAATTTGACCTCAGTAGAGCTACGCACACACATACACACACTGTTGTAGAACAGCGCTGAGTGGTGGGGACAGCTGCGGGATAGTGACATCATGTTTAGTTGCTGGCTGTGTATTTGATCTGAGCTGAGGGAAAGATTGAAACTGAGACGCCAGACTGCTGGACCCACAGCCCCTGCCAGAAAAGCCCTGTGTGTGTGTGTGTGTGTGTGTGTGTGTGTGTGTGTGTGTGTGTGTGTGTGTGTGTGTGTGTGTGTGTGTGTGTGTGTGTGTGTGTGTGTGTGCGTGTCCTTGCAGGCACACCTGTATGTAAGGTTTAAGAGAACCAATAAAACCACAACATTGAACCATACAGGAGTTCAATGTCCATCTCTCTCTGTCTTGCTGCCTGATTGCCCCCCAACCCCACCACCACCACCACCTCCACCTCCCCCTGCCTTCCTGCTGATTGATGCCTTGTATATGTTCCTTGCAGTAATCAGATCCTTCTTCTTCCAGAGGTTGTTGTAAATACAGCCTGCTAAAGTGCCAGGCTGCCAGGCAGACAGGCTGACTGTCTCTGGTGGGGATTTAGCCTGGCACTATACGCTATGGAGGCCCCTGAGGCCACGGAGGAACACATGATCCCCTACCATGACCAGATTCCATCCTTGATAACAGTCGTTTATGTGTGTGTGTGTGTGTGTGTGTGTCTGTTTGCACGTCACCCAGAGGTCAACCAGGGTCTGTGTTAGCATACATGTGTGGATTCATTAGACAACTGACTTGATTTGAGGAGTAAATTAGCTGTTGCATGGAAATGAGCAGAGCAGGGAGGTGGTACAGGGATGTGACTTTTTGCGGTCTGTTGAAGATGACAACACAAGCACAAACAGACACATACCCTCATGCATGTCGTATAATTTGAATGACACCACCCCCACCCACCGTCCTCCCTGCCGCTTCTTTTCTCTCAGCCGACAGATACCTACAGGCTCAGATCACTGCTATAAGGTCCTCCACTCTTCATCACCTAAACTATCCATTATCAGGCTCAGCATGAGAGAAAAACCACAGCCAAACCAGTTAGCAGTGTGTGTGTGTGTGTGTGTGTGTGTGTGTGCGTGTGTGTGTGTGTGTGAATGTGTGCACACATGCAAACAGAAGCATGAGCAACCACCCCCACAAACACCAAACTACATGAAAAAGACAGATTTGGGCACTGAGGTCAGAGTGCAAATGCACAGAATCTTACACACAATGGAATAAATGCTCTATTTGTGAATGAAACCATACTTTAAGAACTTCCTGAGCTCGTTTACACAGACGAACTGTCCAGTTACTGTCTGCGACATTGTCATAAAATTCTGTATCACAGCTTGGTACTACATTAACTTTATTTTAATGTTTTAATGATTATTTAAGAGAAAGTTCAAATTCAAGATTCATTAACAAGCCCATTTTAGATGTTTAAATCAAATTAAATCAAAAGTTAATTTATGCATCTGTCTGTAAAGACCTTAACACTGGGATTTCTTTGGGCACTTTGTGTCAGTTATTTTGCAGATGTTTTCTATTAAAACCTTTGTGTCGTGTGTCATTACTGATCATTTTGACTTTTGATTTCTGCAGCATGAATGAAGCTTCCAAGATTGTTGCCTTTGTAGGACGATGAAGTTAATCCTGATTCTCGGTATGGTGTTCATCAGAAGAACAGTATCCAGTACAACCGAGAGGAAAAACTCATGAAGCTGATTTGAGACACATGGAATTGGAATTCTGGAATGATATTACTTTTAAATACAGTATATAACACATCCTTCCATTAGATGTCTTCAATGTGTTTTACAAAATTACTGTACTATTGAAAAAAAAAAAACCTCTCAGGATTCTAATTCGATTAATGGTCAATATACATGACACAAATACCAAATATATATAGTTGATGTAAGAAAAAGGCCATTTTTTGTGGTGTTAAATGCTCCAAAATGTAACCGTTCTTCATTCGCCCACGCTACACCCCGCCATGATCCTGCTAGGAGACACAAAGAGCAGAGAAAATATTTGACTATTATCATACTAGATATTAAGAAGTTTGTGGTCTTGGTATGTTTCGAGGCCTTTTAAAAAAACAACAACAACAAAAACCTCTTGTAGCAGAATGGTACTAATCCCAGTGGGCACCTGTCCACTATAGAGTTCAAATCTCCCCTGAGTCAATGGTTACGCAGCGTTTGGATGTCTTCGAACTTGTGTTTCCAGCTATCGGCCCCGTGGAGAGTCGGGTCTAGTTTAAAAGCAACAAATAATATTGACCTGGCTCATGTATAAGATGCTTTTAAACATGCTAGTTTTGCTAAAACAAGAATTTTCATTCGCTGCCAGGCCACTAAAGCACGGAATCGACACATTAAGACACAAGAATGAAAGTGAGACAAAAAGACGGAGGGAGAGAAGCTAATGAAAGCGAGCGAAGAGCTACCACCCACTGGAGCAGACAGCACCCAGTGTCTCAGTGCAGAAAGTCAGCGTGGTCACAAAAGATACAAAAGCCATCTGGGCTGAGCGGCTACACTAGATCCAGAGACAATAGGGCCTCATTCATTCTGCCCAGCCCAGCCAGGACCATCTGCTCTTGGTGAGAATGAGTGGGAGAGGGGACCCTTTACCTCCAGGACCTCTAGAGGTCCCGACGTAGAACACTAAAGATGTCTGGAATAAGAATATTATTATGAATATATCCAACTGGGTATGAAAATATGGATGAGCCATGAAACAAAACATGAGCAGCAGAGAGCACACGTGTGTATGTGCTTCAGTGGGAACGAGAACATGTGTGGTGTTTTTTTGGGCAACAGTGGTGAAAGACAAGAAACTGTTGCCACAGTGGGGGAGAGGATGGTAGAATGGATGCATGCGGACCACAATACATGCAAGTACACATACACAAACACCAGACTGGACTCACGTGATTTTTCTATTCATCCCGTCAAACTTTATCTTGTGAGCTTAGAAGCATGATTGATTTATGGATGTACAGGTCTCTCTCAAGATCACTCTATACTTTGGCATGTAGAAAATATCCCTGCAATTAATTCATGTCACGCAATAGCATGACAGTAACGCATCTAGGAAAAGGAGACATCCCCACAAGCTAAGTTTGGGATGTGCAAGTGGAGCATTAAACCTACATGGAAGCAAACCCACACACACATTTGCACACGTGGGTATATATAGTGCTGTACATGCCATGCATGGACATTACAAACATGCAATCCATGAAGACACACACACACACACACACACACACACACACACACACACACACACACACACACACACACACACACACACACACACACACCATGTATCCATTACCATTAAACCGGGGTGTTTCCCATTTAAATATTGGTTCTCCTACTCATCTGAAAATGCAAAACTTTTTTGTGCTTAGTAATGCAGGTTATCACATTGTAAGCACGATTAAATAACTTAATTATCAAAGTATAAAAAACAGAACGCTCCAGCATGTCATTACATGGTGCTCAGTCAATACATGAGTGAGGTCCATGAAATTTTAAGATTTCAGAGACTTTGTTTCCTACAATGTGGTGAAAATATAAAAAATGAATTATGGTAAGCTTAACTTTCTCAATTTGAGTTGCCTTAGTTTTCCTTAAGTTTAGCAATATCTGAGTCAGGAAACATGCCCTTCACCTCATATTTAATTGACCATCACCTGTGTAGCCATCTTCATCTTAATATCACAACATCATTGGGTCTCCTTTTGCCTAGCAGGTCTACAATGCTAGGCTGGCCACTGTGTGTATTTGTATTAATGTTCAGGTGTACAGAGTGGAATGGTGTTGTCCAGGTGAAGACAGTCCCAGAAACTGACTGTGATTTCATGTAGGAAACAGGGAGCTGTTCGGACTTTCCTGGAATTTTGGGTTTTTTTTTTTGGTGGGGCAAGTATGAATGCGTATTGGCGTGAAGCAGCTTCCTACTTCATGGAGTTTAATTCTTTGATGGCACTGAAGTGGAATGTCTGCAGGATTCTAGGAGTGTGGGCCTTAATATACCCTGACTTGGTAGAAGCCTGGGTGAAATGGGTAACTGATGATAACCCAACATAGCCATTGGGTTCCGTGTCCTCCATTGAAAGTATTTTTGGTTGGAGTTGATGACTTGAAGCATAGCTGACATATCACACCAAGATGCCAAAAGAAGTCTAATGATTGTATGGGCTGGTATGCAGTTGTGGGTTTTATAAGTGGAAAAGAGGGCTTAGTATGCAGCCCTGTGGTGCTCCTGTTTTGAGACTGTAATGATGTGGTAGTGATGGACCCTCATCCTACAATCTGTGGTCAGTTTGTTAGAGAGTTTGGTTCATTCTACTGTCCATGAGTAACATCCTCTCGTATGCCTCCAGGTTAACCAGTACAGTGTGGAGAGCTGCATTCAAGACAGGTTTAGCCTTAGGCCCTGACCAGGTGGGGGAGGGAAGAGATACCTTTTCATAATGTTGATGTAAAACATGGTCCAGTGTATCTTGACCTCTACTGGGACTGAACACATGCTGATAGAATTTATGGAGGAGAGTTTACATTTTCAGTCCAGCAGAGAACAAAGCTGCAGCGTCCGTGTGAGTGCTTCCATAATTCATGTAATCATTATGGTTATTATATAAAAACAGGAATTTCATCTGCACATTCAGACACACCTGACAGCTGTTTTACAGGAAAAATCACTATCACCATCATTACTATTCACTACATTTTATTTAGCAGATAAAGAGGGAGAATTTTCTTTAGATGTTGACTGGCTGTCTATGTCACTGTTGGTGAGTTTCTGATGTTGTTCAGACTCTGCCAGATGTGTAAATATGCTACTTTTTGCTAAAACAAAGACCAAAGATTGTAGGTGTTGCAGGCCAACACTGTCATCAGCAGCTATTGTTTAACTGTATCAGACAAAATGCCAGCATGTCAGCTTTTGCTCTCATTTCAGTGCCAACCCTTTATGTCAAAGCTTTTGTGCATCAATCCTTGGCTGTCACTGACTGTTTATACACGGAGGATTGTGCAGACAGGTTAGCAAATGTTTTTGGCCCTGAGTTAAAAGTGACTAACTGAGGATTGTTGTGAGGTGTGTGTGTGTGTGTGTGTGTGTGTGTGTGTGTGTGTGTGTGTGTGTGTGTGTGTGTGCGTGCGTGTGCGTGTGCGCATATGTGAATGTTTTCTACTTTGCATCCTCTGGCTTTAATTTACGAGCTTGCAGCTCAAACACAGACAGGTAAACACCTAAGGTGCAGTGTCTAACCAGTCACTGATGAAAGATCTTGACTGAAAATTTATGCCTCATGGTAATGAATGGTTTCGTTCTCTAAATACAACATTAAATGTGGAAATCCCCCTCAGCTGTTGACAGATAGTTGTCGGAAGCCTCAGATTAATGAAAGAGTCTGTAACTCAGCCGAGTCCAGGAGGCCGACACAGTTCAGCTGTGGGGTCTAGGTGTCTGTAAAATGGTTAGAGGTTGTACGGGAGCACAATAAATATTGGGTATATTGAAAAATATGCTTTGTTAGATTGACATATATATATATATATATATATATATATATATATATATATATATATATATATATATATATATATATATATACACACACACACACACACACACACACACACACACACACACACACACACACACACACACACACATGCATTCACCAGTCACAGCTGATGCAATTCTTCATGTCTTCATATTCAATACATTATTTTGCATGCATGATTTGTGGTTATACAGAATATTAGACCTTGGGTGGATTGTGCTTGCTGATGTGTTGTTTTTATTATTTTTATCGTCATCATTTAATGGTTTGCTACATCACATCTCATTAGGCATAACACTTCTATGACAAGGCAATATAATACCAATTACTGCAGTAAGAACCCTACAGTAAATCTTCCCTTGATGAGGATTATAATGTTTTGGATTTATTTTATGGTCATTTTGGAGGCTGTTGAACAGTTCTGGGTTAGCCTGAGATGCTGTTCTGAATATTTCATCGACCCTGATATATATTCAGCAGTGTTTCTCAAACTTTTTTTTTTCGGCCAAAAACCACTTAACTCATGAAAAAACTCCAACTCACGGACCACCTAACTGCCCCAATACGAGCATAGATCTACTTTAAAAGTGCATTACATATTATAGCTTAATCAAATCACAGTTTTCCAAATAATATAGTTTACCCATTCATTGTTTATGTAACTTGAGAGTTTTCAGGAGTGGGAGGTGCAACATGGCTGCGCCTCGGAGGACATGACGTGTTTGTTTACATGAAAATTGATGTGTTTTATGGCTTGACACGAGATAAGACGCGGCAGAGGTAATCACAAAGAAAAATGAACAGTGTGTCAAGGCAGCAACATTTAGGATATAAAACCAAAGGTGATGGCACAAGGTCATAAATTTCCTCTCTCCTAGCGTGTGTTCACACTTATAAAGTAACTGAATTTATCAACCAAATTCACCATAAAGCTGTTCTCAGGCACAAGTATTTCCATTTTGGTTATATGACAAAGGAACAAGTAACGTTACAAAATGGTAACTCAAAAACATAATCTCAGGATGACATATAAGGAAAACTGTGCCATACATGCTAACTTTATACTTTCTTGATTGATGATAGAGGTGGTGAACTTATTTTAAAAAGTCCCCTCTCTTTTCCTGTCAGCTTCCTTCTCTTTCTGTGTGCGCAGAGGCAAGTTTGTGAGAGGCTTTGACAGGGCCAGCATGGTGGCACACCTTCTAGCTGTCAAACAAACAAACCACAGAAACCAGAAATAAAGAGCAAAGTGACTCAACAGATAGTGACTGGCTAAATTTCTTTACCTCCCTTTGCCTCATATCTTCATCGCCTGAATGAATGGTAAACCACCAAAGACACCTCCAGTTCTCTCAGCATTTCAAACTTGTCTGAGCTTGAGGGGAAGTGAATGCAAAGAGCTGCTGCCAAGTATGAACTTGCAGCCAGAAAAGGAGAAAGTCTGGTATTTGGTTAAAAAAAAAAAAAGAAATATGGAGAAACAGTGAGAGAGCATGCAGAGAGTAAAAAAAAGAGGTGGATATTTTGTGTGCATTTGTGTATTTCCTTGGTGAAAGGCTGCTGATTGTTGAGTTGGAGTGTGCTGTCAGGGCCTGTCACCTTGACAACCAGGCCTGTATTTCACTCTCTTGCTAAGCAGAGTGACTGAGAGAGGCCCCCGGCTTCTAACCTCTGTCAAAGCCATGTATAAACACACACAAACTCTCTCTCTCTCTCTCTCTCTCTCTCTCGCTCTCTCTCTCTCTCTCTCTCTCTCTCTCACACACACACACACACACACACACACACACACACACACACACACACACACACACACACCTCTTATTCATTTAGCCCGCTCAGTCCGCTACTCATTTCACACACAACCTGATTGCGCCTCAGGAAACTCTCCTCTGTCAGTGAGTGAGTGTCGTTCAAGAGTGGCAGCTCACCTGACGTGAAAGGTGACAACAACAGCTATATAAGGTCATGGGAATCAGTGCGCTCCTGTGTGTTTTTGCAAGGCTAACAGGTGTGTGTAAAAGCATGTGAGTGTATTGCCGGCTGTGACATTTACTGGGTCAGATCAGTCATCATATGTCAGCGGAGAGAAGTCGAGATCACAGCGGCGACCACAACAACATTGTGGTGCACAAAAGGCAGGATGGACAGATGAATGGGATGCACTGAAAAGTAGACGAGTGTGCTGCTTGAAAGACAGATGGTTTAATGGATGGATGATTTAAGTGACGAGAGAAATGACAGATGCTGCAGGATAAATAGCTGAATTGACAGATAGATTGAGCGGCACACATGAATAGAGATGCAAAAAAAAGAAGAAGAATGTGTGAAAGCAAAGATACTAGTGGAAAACAACAATAAAAACACCAACTCTCTCTTTTTTCTCTCTACTGCGAGTCTACTTGAGTTTTGGGAGCCACTGAAGTAACGAGAACCGGCATCGAAACTGGTTTTAAACTCTGGCTCCGTGTCAGTGAGGGGACTTCCGATTTCTTTCGCTTGACTGGATGGACAGAAAGGAGAGATGGAATGGAGGAGGGGGTGACTGGCATTCCTCTGCTTCCTCTCAAAAGAGCCATCACATGTTGAAAAGGATAGATTCCCTCACTCCCCACCTCACCCCGTCACATTTATCAATGCTGCAATTGGAGGCCTGGATGAGAGAGCAAAGACGCGCGCGCGCGCGCGCGCACACACACACACACACACACACACACACACACACACACACACACACACACACACATACACAAAAACACCGGGGAACAGAGGGGTGGAGACGCTTGGCTAATACATCTGTACTTCATAATTATGTTGCGTGGCTCCAACCCTCGTAAGGCTTTAGTTAGTATCTCGCTGTGAGTGTTGACATCCCACTATTTATGTCTCTGCTGCTGCCCATTTGTTTTTTGCTGTTGTCTTGATTTACTGTCTTTTGTCACTTGAGACAAACTGTGGTGAAGAAGCTGTGATATCAATCAGTCGCGGCGCAAATTTATTGTGAATCCCGCAGTCAACAATCGCAGCAGGAAAATGCAACAAACCGTACTTCAGTTTTAGCTTTTAAGGTTTAAGAACAAAAAGGAAGGAAGAGTGATTTAACATGAACTGAAATTTATAACTTGACTTATGAGCTGCAGGAGGTAGAGCGGGTCGTCTGGGTTGGTGATTCGATTCCCAGCTTTTCCTGTCATCCTGACGTGTCAAAGTGTCCCCGGTGAACCTCAAGTTCAGTGCCGACAGTGTGTTAATGTGTGTGTGAACGGGTGAATAAGAGGCGCTGGATAACAAACACTCACTAGCTAATTTACTCAGAGGTGTCAACCCTAATTCAACAAATTCATATAAACAGGGCGGATAAAATATTAGCATCAACTATCTTGCGGGATTGTTAAGCTGTATTGAATTGATTGATGCGTGAGGGGGATTTCACAGCAAATCAGGTTCTGCAGCAAACACACAGGTTTCCTGATGTGTATCGGGTCGTGCATTTCAGCGCCAATCACACGAGCTGGAATATCAGAATAGGCCTTTTGCCGTCTCCTGGGCATCAGAGAGACCGATCACTTTCATCTGGTTTATTGTTGACGCTGCAAAATAGTAATAGCTTCCTCTGGTTTGTGTCCATTTGTTCTGAGTTTGAGGAAATGGAGGAAAGAGAGTGTGTCGAGGGATGACATTCTTCTTCATCTCGTTTGTTATTTAATGACGGTTGACGAACGGCTCGCAACATATATTACACAAGCGGGCCGCGTTATTAACACGCCCACACTGCTGCAGTGCCCTCCAGCCTTAAAGTGATCCGCATACCTCAAAATGTCGCCCTTTCAAGTACTCACAAACAGGTGGTCTCGAGCTTGTGAAGATGCCCCCGCATCACTTGTACGTGAGCCTAAAAAAAAGAGTCATCCAGTTTATTGAGCTTCAAGCTAACAACTTGAGTTTATTTGCCATTTGAGCAGACGAGCTGGGAACATAGAAATTCTTGTGGCCACGTAGAAATTCTTGAGTCAGTCGATTTAACAACTACAAGACAGATGAATAATAAAAACAGAAAAGAACAAAGGCAATAATGTTCATGGTAACACCAAACCAGAAGTCCTATTTATTTTGGCACAAATCAAAGTGTGTTACTGAACAAACAGCTGGATAAAGAATATGTGGATCACACCGTACATTTGTCAACAGACAATTTTTGGACTTCTAACAAGAGCTATTGTTGCAAGTGGCCATGGGGGCGCCATTAACTTCAAGCTCAATATACATGGCTGATTCTTTCTGCATTCTTGACTCACAAAGAAGTGATGGGGGGGGGGGGGGGGACATTTTCTTTAACATCACTCTTGGTTCTCCTGCATGGAGCCTGCATGTTCTCACTGTGTCTGGGGGTTCTGGCTCAACATAAAAACACTGCGTTAGTGTTCCTGTTAGCGCTCCTGATCGAGACACTGGCAGAAAAATGTGCTTCATGTGCACTGCTGGTTAAATGTAGAAGAGAGCTTCCGTCAACTCCATGTACATTAACAGCAAAGATGACTTCTTCCTAGCAAACGTGACCCGGGCCTCACAGAAGGATTCCCCATCAACAGATGCATTTTGCGTTGGGGAAGGTCCACGCACATCTGCAGGCATATTATTACACTATACACTATATTACACTTAAAAAGGTATGACACACATGTCAAACATGTTAGATGATTCAGTTCGTCTGGAAGAATAAATCCAGTCTTCTACTCCTTTGAATTTCAGGTCAACTTGGTGAGCAAAAAGCACAAAAGGCTTTCAGTATTTTGAAATTCAATCTAACAAGAACCAAAAGCAAAACGCTTAAAAGATCATTGGTCCTTAAACAGTTGATTTCTTGTGGTCTTACGTCATCTCCGCCTTTTGAATCATGTAAGCTCCACTTCTGTAGCAACACAACTTTGGCGAGGGAAGAATAATGTTTTTCGCCACAGTCGCACGCCTCGTTTCCTTCAGAGCTTATTTAGAGAGTCTGATTTAGTGTTTATTTAGAAATGTTGTCTAAAACCAGTTTGATTTTCTTTTGATGGAGTAAATCACTTTAATAACGGAAACAATCATTTTAAATCTTAAGACAGATTTCTTAGTGAGTGGGATGTGGGAATTGCAACAAAAAAAACAAAACTCCTTTTTTCTTTCTAGCACACAATTGAGTTTGTCTGAATGTACACACACAAAACAAGCGCGACACACCACACCTTGAGACATCTTAGACTTGTTGAGTCGTGTGGTTACGGTGGAGCTTTGTGAGTTTTTCTCATGTCACTCTGCGCCACGCAGTTGTGGGACAAGAGGTGATGAAAAGTTAGAAGACATACAGTAGGCCCCTGACACACACACACACACACACACACACACACAAAAACAGCACCTACGCGTACGATTAGGTAGCTCAAATTTATACACTCCTTGACACACACCTCTGCTCACCATTTAGTCTTACACACACACACACACACACACACACACACACACTCAAGTCTCTTATTCATTAATCTTCATTTCAACACACACTCTAGCTGCAGTCAGCACATATGCTCCCAACAATCACTTAGCACTGTGTGTTCTCTCTCTCGCCTCGCTGTCTCTCTCTCCGGACACTCAACACACACACCGACCCACACACACACCCACGCACACACACACAGCTCTCAGAGGGTGAGATCTGATTGCTGACACTGATATCAGGTCCCCTCCTGCTGCTTAGCTGCCCGTCTGTCTTGCCGATCACAGGACAGAGTGAGGTCCTCACCGCGGGGCGCCTGTCACTGTACATTAGGAAACGGCTGACGGCAGATCCAAACTGACACTGAGGATAACATTGGCATCAACAGAATCCTTTGGTGCTGGTATCACATTGGAATATGATGACATCTGCAGTGGCCAGATCCATTCGTTTCCAGGCCATGGAGTTCCCTGATGATCCCAGGGATCTTTCCCTGGATTTCGCAGGAGTTTGGGTCACATCCAGCGACCAAATCAATGTTCTGCTTTTCTGTATGATCTATTAGCAGATAAACTTGGTGAAGCTGGGAAGCTTTACTTTCAGCCTTAACGTCCAAATAATTGACAAAGTTTATTCTTATTTCTGCGGTCTCATCAGCGGGTCCTCTTGATCACATCCAGACCTCATAAAACATATCGAGTTAGTAGAAAAGCACACAGCCAAAACAGATGAAGTGCAAATCCACTCAATTTTTACAGTCTTGTTTACAAAGATCACTAAAAAGTGGGAGTTCTGCATGTTTGAATCCTGTTTCGAATTGGGATGACTTAACCCAATCCTCTCATTGCCTCTGATTCACCACAACATAGACAAATAAACCCTAAGCCTGTGTTTGGCCAAGCAAATCAGGACTGCTGAATGATTCAATCCCAGAGTTTATTATGGTTTTTGCGCCATGCATTCCAAATGAAGCCCCGAGCACGAACAGGCAGTTGGAAAAACCAGGCACTTATGCTTTGTATATTTCTTTCTCTCCCACATTCTGTCTGTAGCCCCATCAATAAGTCTCCTGTTCTGTGGGATAAATTTAACTTCCTCATCGTAGTGCTGCAATAAATGCAAACAATGCTTGACAATTGCTAGGAAAACTAAATCCTGGGTTTTAACCCTGTTCATTCTCCGAGAAGGTTTTGAGGGTGGGAGTATTTCATACCCGTGTCCCCAGCTGTGACTTAGCTGTCAGTGAGACATTTGTGTCGCAGGCTGGGGGGCGACAGGAAGGTTTAGGTGTTGTAATCAAACCCCGTCTATTCCCCCCAGGCTCGTTACAACACTCAAATTCTGGACTAATTGGCCAGTGAGTCACATGGCAGCCGGGGACCCTGTCTGCCCGCTAACCCCCTCGAGACGGACCAAGGGAGAACTGCTTTATTATTTTCAATTTGTAACAATATATAACCTTTAAGTTGATTTTCTTCCAATGCAGTAGATTCCTGTTATTGTCGCTCGAGTGTAAAAGCACACACTGATTTGAAATTCTGTTCTCAGGGAAGATGCCGCACAATTCTAGCACTAGACGACACTGAGGCTATGTTCCTAATATTCTGGTTGTTCCTTGACATGAAGGAAAGGTTGAAAAAATATTCAAATAATTCGTATTTCTTCCAGGGATGATTTCTGACGCTGCATTCGTTTGATTCATAGGTGTATTTAGG
Source organism: Aulostomus chinensis (assembly GCF_037954235.1). NCBI lineage: Eukaryota > Metazoa > Chordata > Actinopteri > Syngnathiformes > Aulostomidae > Aulostomus > Aulostomus chinensis. Next base: position 14,438,970 of record NC_141341.1, read on the forward strand.
CTGCTTCTGATAGAAGCCACAGCAGTGTTTCCTCATGTGACACAGTTAAGGTCTGACTGGGTAACAAAACATTTGGTTGGAGAACCAACTGGTAGCTTGTTTGAAATGATAACTGGAACCAGGAAAGGACAGCGGTCCTCTCTTCCACAGCTTCCTGTCTGGTTAAAAACACATGTCGCAAACGGTAGCAGATGTAGTACCAATACTTTGTTGATCTTCATTTTTCAGGTATCTGTACTTTGCATGCTCATACTTATTTTTCTGACTGAAAAAAGTGATGAGAGAGTTTTGTTTAAGGGGCCAGACAACACGTGGAGTCTCCAACGTAAGTGCAGGTACAGAAGGTGAAAACATCCATCAGAAGCTCAGAGAGGACGTCTTTACTCGTTAAAAATAAGTAGAGAAACGGATTAAGGAATTGTGTCTCGTGTGGTGAAGTAGTAGCGTGGAAATAGAAGCTCACACAGCAAGCAGACCAGAATAAAATACTTGAATTATGTTTATTTGAGTGCATTTAAGAGCATGTACAACTTTACTTTTACTTGAAAAATATGGGGAAGCAGTACTTTAGAGGAATTTCTGCACTTTTTTTCCCCATCACTATTGAGTGTACTCTCGCCACCTCAGCGAACACTCCAATTTCATCTTTACAAGCGGTAGAATACGATGACTTTCAGTGTAAAACACGCAAGATTTTACCGACACAAACAATGGTCAACTTTTGCAACCTTTATTCGTGCCGTCAAACGGGAATCAAACAGCCGTCTACTGCTGCTGCAAAGTTTACCGTTGAATTTAATTACATTTTCTTGTGTGTACTGAGTGAGGAACTTAACATTTACCTGCAGGGGTGTAAATATATACTGCTCAGGCAGTGTGGTGGCACCTTGGACCCTCGGGGGACCAGAGAACTGATTTTAAGAGTAACCATATTATACTCCTGTATTCAAAGATAAACACATTTTTTAAAATAACAAACAAACTAGGTGCCATTTGCTTTTTTTTGTTTGATATATAAAATCAATAATCAACAATATTCCATATTATTTGATAGAATATATTCCAATTTTATCTTTTCAAGGGTATTTTTTCACAATTAGCCAACAAATTGATGATTCCTGAATAATCCCGATGATGCTTTAAGGTAATGTATAATAAGCATTATTCAGTTCGTTTTTTTTAGTTTAGTTGAATGTAGAAGATATACAAAGGGTGTTAGGGTGGGGGTGCAGACTGAGCAACAAGCTGGGTAAATTATAGTCACTCCTGAGTGTTTTAGAAGCTTTAGCCATGGTATTGATAGTTTTTTTGAAAACAATGGCCTTATTCCACTGTAAAATTCAACACATTGCTGGTAAAATATAGGCTTCGTGTGTGTGGTAACGTGGCCCGTCGTAACAACTTTACACTACTGTTTGTCTTGCTGTCGTACTCACATTAGAGGATAAAGTGTGTTTTCAGACATTTTGAAGGTAAATGATTCGAATGTGTCCAGATACTAAAGAAAATGAAGTGTAACACATAAAAGCTCGTGATGCAAGTGTGGTTTTTCAATAATTGGAACTGGGAGATAGACAATCTCACTTTATCTGCTCTTCCATCTCTGGAACTCCAACTCCTTCATCTGTTACCCTCCTTCTCTTTCAATCTCCGTGCCCGGACGCCTCCCTCTCAGAGGTTTATAGCTCGCAGTTCTTTGACTGCTGAACCATTACCCCCCAAGAGCAACAAACTGATCTGCGGTCACACTTTATAAGCTGTCAGCTGAACCATGCTCCTCCACCGACAGGTGAGGAATGTTTTCATTCAACTCTCTGCCTCCCTGTGTGTGTGTGTGTGTGTGTGAGTGTGTGTGTGTGTTTGTGTGTGTACGTACACGTGTGCGTGAGTGTGTATGTCTATAACAGGCACACTTTTCCCGCCTACTTTAAAGATGAAAGGAGAGAGACAGCAGAAGACAAGAGATGAGAGGTGGAAGAGAGTGGGAAATACGATCAATCAACAGAGGAGGGTTCCTTTTGGGCCTCTGTGCCTCAATCCCTCCTCATTCCTGTGGGGTGTCACTGAATCAAAGCAGACTGGAGCCTCAGCAGCAGCTCTGGAAACACTTTCACTCTTAATCACAGATGAGACGTATGAAGCCCAAACAGCAGCTAATTACATTTTCACCTGTAGTTTCTTGCTAGCCTGAGAGACACAGAGCCACGTTTGCTATTTGCGTCGATCCACTTTAAACTGGGGCTTGTGTGTGTGTGTGTGTGTGTGTGTGTGTGTGTGTGTGTGTGTGTGTGTGTGTGTGTGTGGCTGATTAGTGAATGTTTGATGAAAGCTTTGGTTTCTCACACTGGCTCGTGCCCACCCGGCAGGCATGGTGGGCAGCTGCTAGCGGAAGAGAGGGATGGTGGGAAAACAAGGAGGCCCAGGGTCATGTGTCACCATCACTCAGCGTCCATTGGCCTTTTTGCACACACACACACACACACACACACACACTCTCTCTCTCTCTCGCTCTCTTTCACACACAGATACACACACACACACACACACACACACACGAATTTCCCAGCCATCAGCTTGTATGTGACATCAGAATTCTGACAAATACAAGCTGGCCCAGCAGTCTCGTTTATAACAAGCTCCAGCTGAGGGTGGACATAACCTGCTGTGTGTGTGTGTGTGTGTGTGTGTGTGTGTGTGTGTGTGTGTGCGCGCGTGCGTGCATGTGTGTATACTGATACCCACAATGACACAAGGCAGCCGGTATATGAGTCTACTACTTCATTTCCTGCTCTTGTGAGAGAGACAGCCTTTCACAGAACATGGCAACTCGCCATCAGGGGCCAATGTGAGTCTGAACACTGTTAGTACGTTTAAGTGATGCTATCCTTTATTCTTTTTCTACCCTGTTAGTTATTTTCTGTTCTTATTTATCTATTTATGCTGCTGTGTGACAGACTGTGTCCAACTAAATTTAATTGTACAGAAATGTCCAATGACAATAAAGAAACCTGAAACCTTAAAAAAGTGGATTTGTTGTATAAGTCCAACGAAATCTAGATTTTAGAAATACAGTAAACATATAAGTCGACTGAAATTGCCCTTTTTGAATTTGGACTGACATACCCAGAAACTGCAACTGGGAATTGAATTATTCTGGTAGGTGTATAGATCGATTTGCCCTCATGGAGGGGTGTTCTCTGCATGTTCCCTCGGTCCTGCTGTTGTATTTCACCTGAAAGTCAGAACTACATCACCACTACAGCAAAAAACTGAGTCTTTGAGGACAAAATTTATGATGTCTCAGCTTAAGGCACTGTCTGTTTTTCTTTAACTCTGTATAATTCATTGTGATGTTCAACAGGGACGATGTTGTCTATAAAGGTTAGTGTGTGATGCAAAAGGTGTATCGGAGGAAAGTCGGATCGCACTCGGTTTTGAATAGGCAAACCACCGCTGATTGATCTGGACAGGACATGCACCCATCAATGAATGAAGTATACTGTTCATGTATACTGGGGCTATTCAGGAGACAAATTAAATTACCTGATCAAGTTATTAGCTTGACTGTAGCTGTGCGTGTAAACCCACTATGTTCACATGATGTTAGTCTAAAACTGGACTTTAAAAATCCTCGTGAAGACATTCGTTTGTCAAAAATTCGTATAAGTCAAACTCTGTAATAGAGATTAACATATTAGTGCGGTCAGGGAATGATCTTCTCAGGAATTTATATGCTTCAGCCAGACCCCAAAATGGGTCTAGGTTCTGTGAATGTTCCTTGAAGTCAAACGGTGGACAGACAAGCGAGGTGTCACAATGACAGGTGCCAGTGCAAAAACACAGAGGAATGTACCCTTCTGTAAATGATCAGTTTTTCTTTGATAAACTGTAATTTCAGTCCACCGTTTGACAGTGATGCTGTCATTTGGTATGTCACCCAAACAGTGAATCAGAATCAAGTCAGATTACAACAAGCTGTAAGGAGGATACGCTACTCAACGCCCTGGACATACTTCTCTCGATAAATAGAGTTTCCATGGTTGTTCTTTACTCTTGAATGACAGTAGTGCAATTAAATGATCATGTCGTAACTATTTGCAAATATGCACGTTTCACCAGTGAATCAATGGCACTTGTTGCTGATTGAGTCTCAACTCCTTCACCCTGCTCTCCTAACTCTTCTCCATCTTCCTCCTCCTCCAGCTCCCTTCAGCTGTGAGTGATTAAGTTGAGCCGGAGGGGCGGGTGGTGGAAGGGTTAGAGGAGGGGACAGGGTACTCACTCACTCGCTGAGTAATGGCTTCCAGAGACCCCCGACTCCCTGGCTCTGTGCAGCACGAGGGCTAATCAGGAGTGACGGCTCGCCCCGTTTGGACAGTGTAAAGGCAGCCCCGCTCCTGTCAGGCACAGACATGGACAGCCAACCCGCCCCACTCTCCCCTCACCACAGGACTCCCACTGCTAGGCCACTAGTCCCTGCCACAACCATCTGACATGGATATACTGGGTAAGAAGGAGGAGGGGGACAATAGAGAGGAAAGTGAAGTTGAAAATGAGAGACTAATTCAAGCAGATTTGAGGCTGAGAAGGAGAAAAGGCAGCCAAAGAACAGTGCTCAGGGAGATACATGGTAGGCCTCATGTACAGTGAGCGGTTCTTGCGGTGTGTTGGTTTGTGTGTTAGACTGACTGTGTGTTTAATGGAACATTTGAGCAGCTGGGGAAACCCATCATGTTCATTTAACGCTACAGATCTCATGCAATGCTGAAGTTACCGCGCCATTGCATGTGTGTTGGTGTGCTCTACTGAATGTGTGTGTTTGCGAGAGGGTTCCGATGTGGTCTGCTGATTCGTGCTGTTTTCACGGTGATTGGTTTCCATCACGAATCCGAGGGCTAAACCATCGACAGCGCTCCCTCCTTCCCCACCCTCTTTTCATTTTTCAATTTCACTTTCATCAACCGCTGCAGCCTGTTTTTTCCTTCATTTTTGTATTTCTTGCCGATGACAGAAAGTGTGTGAAGTGTGAAATTAAAAAGAGCGTGTGTAAATGATGCCGTGTAACACCGAGAACACACATGAACAAACTCTGATGAACACACGTACAATATTGCATAACCCATAAGACAAAAGTCATTACCCTCAAACTGAGCACAGGGAAAAAGTGAACAGAAAGCAAAGCAAAGCCTCAAAATGACATAATTACAAACCACTGATGATAGTGGAAATTCTTCATATTTGATTTTTGCAGGCAGGAGTTCAGTGCATTGTGCAAAACATGCAAAGAGAAGTCTTATGGCATTCATGGAGACACTCTTAGCAGAGTTTAAGTGTGTTATTTTGTCCTTTTGGGGTTTCTCTCTAAAGGAGCTCCTGTTCTATGTCACCCTTTGGCACATATACACAGTCTCACACACACAGAAACACACATCTTGTCCCCCCACCTGGGTTTAACTGTCTGACAGAGTGAGATGTTGGCACAGTGGAGGCCTGGAGAAGGAGGTCAGGGGCGCAAGGGCAGTCAGGTCCCTCAGACGTCCATCAAAGTGACAGGTACCCCAGCCTTAAAACTCCCAGACCTACCCCCAAACCTAGTTTCCCTCCTTTTTGCACAAACACACACACACACACACACACACACACACACACACACACACACACACACACACTGAAATACCAGGCCTAAAAAGTAGCCCTGCAGCGTAGGAGACCAGCTCTCTGCAATTAGGACATTCTGCGGCCATGAAATCATTCTGAAAATTAGCTCCAGGAAGCAAGAGGAGGGAGAGAGAGTCCTAAAGAGAGACAAAAAGAAAAGGGAAAAACTGAGAGTGAAAGAAAAGGGGTGAAGTTTAGGGAGGAGGAAAGTGTTCTGGTTCTCCTCAGCAGTCAAACGGACTGGCCACATGTGCGGGACAGGCGAGAATGAAAGAATGTAGAACGATCCCAGATAATGACGGCTGTTAAGATTAACAATTAATCCTCTGGCCTCATGACATGTTAGATTTGGATCTGGGGAAATGGCACTGAAAGGTGTGAAAGGGCTCCAACAAGGACTCTGTAAGCTAAAATAAACTGTGCGCGCACATGTGTTTGTGTGTGCCTCCGGTGGCTGACAGTGTCCAGGCTCTTTCTCATGACAGGAGAAGGAACCAGGGTTCGGATCTCGGCTCACGACCGAAGAGACCTGCTGTATGTTCTCTTCTCTTCCTGGCTACAACAATGTCTGTTCTATTTTCTGCAGATCAGCAGTGCTCCTGTCCCCTCTGGTTTACCCCACTGTGACCCTCTGCCATTACACAAACATCAGGTGATAAGTAATGCCGGGACAACATTTCCCGTTGCCACTCCAACCCTCTAGATGAGCATTTGTTAGAACTTTGGGATCAGTCGCTGCTGGCAATCCAAATAAAAATTGATGTGAACCCAGCTGTGGGTTGTTAGTAGCGAACTCAGCGCAGTGGGGAACAGATGGCTGGCAGGATGAGACAATTGAAAGTTGAAGGTAAGAGGTGTAAAGATGAAGAAAAGCCCTAACCATGATGGATAAATAGAGCGCAGACAGAGTCCAAACTTTTCCATCAGTCCAGTATCCCATAGAGCCTCAAAAAGGCTCACATTTGTTAGACAGGCACACAGTTGCTAGGCAATCTATACAAAGCATACACCGAGACAGCGTCAATGCCCACATGAGGGCATGTGTGAGATAGTGCGTGCCTGCTCCTGCATCACTGAAATTGTGCAAATGCAAACAATCTGTATCCACTTCTAGCTAAGCGTGCTCTTCCCACTCGGTAATCCCAGATTTTTCTCATGCTCATGTTGCTCCAAGGCTCTGATCTTGTGTTGTTTCAGCAACATGTGTTTTTGTAGACATGGGGAAACTCTGACAGTCAAGCGAGCATCACGCAATCAGGCAAGCTGCTAATCAAGCGTTGGGAGAGGTTGGGAATGCTTTGGGAAACAGACAATAGAGGCAGCGGGGTGTTTTTTACTTGAAAAACATTTGGCAAGAGCAGAAACCATCTTGATTAAAGGCTGTAGGCTTGTGTTGCTGCTGATGACATGTCTCGTTCCTGGGGTTGTCAGCCTGTAGAGACATGCTAACTTTCCCTGCGTATGAGCTTGATTGTGTGTGTTGTGCGTGCATGTCTTCTGTCTGATTAGCTGCTGTTTCTTTCAGGTGTCCCTTGTCCTGCTGCTCTTTAATCAGAGCCGAGGCCCCTGTCAAGGCCGGAAGGAAACCCTGGTCCAGGAGGTGCCTGTCTGATACTGTGCAGCTGGCCTCGCCGTGGCCTCACTGCCAATCTGTAATCTATTCATCTGAGGAAAAGGAAAACTGCCATTCCCATCCTTGGTCATTCCTAAATCTGACTGTAGAATCCTGCCCTGAATCGGAGGTGGGGTCTTCTTTGTTTGTTTTCAGCTCAGTGATTGGCATCTTGTTGATAGATGTGACAGAAATGCACACCGGTTACAGTCCATGACTCAACACTCATGCGTGAAATTTTCAAAGAATGTTCCTTTAAAAAAAAAAAAAAATCGGACTTGGGTTGCATTTGAAGTGCACCATGGGCCACGGAGCCCTCACACAGGCGCTGAGTGATGATGTCATACTTAGTGAAACCACCACTGGGACAGCGAGGGGGAAAATAAGAGTCGGAGTATGAAAAGACGGAAAAAGACAGAGATTGGAGGTGAAGGTTGTGTATTTCTGGGCGCCGTGGTGGAGAGTCTGCAGTGCGGTTGCTGGATGGCTGAGGGTTTTTTAATAAACGGCATGTTGAAACATGACAGGGACACTGGCTGAAATCACGGTTGTTTTACCGTGATGACTGCAATGACTCCTGGGAGACAAAGCAGATCAGGATAGGGCAAGAGTTCAGCTTCATTTTGACACACTAGTGCATTCCTTTCTTACTAACAAAGAGTAATTCCATTTGTCCCTTTTTTTCAGCAGTTATTTTGACTTGTCAAAGCAGGAAAAGCACATGTGGAAATATTAACAGTAGTGTGACTGTGCATCGTTTTGGTGTGCCAGGGCTCTGGCATTGTGACATGGCTTATGCCTGAAATACACTGGGTCTGTCCACAATGCATAACGTCATAACATTCAGCTGCAACACTGTCCCTGTTTGCTCTACCCAGCCTGCAGCACAAGCGGATTTGGTTCTATGGCGTTTCTCTGTGGTGTTTCTCACGCCATGAACGAGTCGTGGAAGACGCTCCAAGTGATTACTGACTGCAACTACTGTCACTCAGCTCACATTATGGATGGACCTACGGGTCCCTTTATTAATGCAAGCATGTACACAAGTTTTTTTCTGATTGGATGTCAAAATGATCTGTTTTGCATCGCCACAAAGGGGCTGCATCTTTTTGAACCACCAAATATTTCCAGTTTTGAAATTTGGAAGGCTGCTTCTGACAAACTCTGACTTTCTCAACCCAACAGCGAGAAATATGCACACTCTTTATCTCTGCTAAAGTTGGAAGGATTTGAACTTTTTCAGTTTTAACACGACTGCTGAATATGGTTCTGAAATTACCACACTCGTACATCACCATAAATGCCCTGTATGTATTGCCTACCTGACGGCATGTTTCTTGCTCTACTTCTGAATATGGCCACATTAAACACCTTTAAACACCTGCATGGTTGGATGCCTCATCATATGAACTAGTTTCTTGCAGCACACAGGTCTTTAGTGATCATAGTTCTTGTTGAAATCTATGGGTGTAATTTTCTGCCTTTTAAGTTCTCACAAATAGTTATCTTGAGCTCACAAAGATGTTTTTTTGTCGCTTGCCTTATTTCTTTGTCATGAAGAAAGAGCCAGCCACATATATTTAGCTTGAAGCTAGCAACAATTGACTGCTAACAGCTGCTACAGCGACAAAACAACAGTAAAAATTAGCAAAAATGTCTTTCAAGTGCATCACTCTGTATAATCCACAATCCTTCTTTATACGGCTGTATGTTCAGTAATCCACTTACTCTTTGTTTTTAGCAAAACAATAAAATAAGTGTTCAGTTCTAGGATTTGCTTTCCAGTTAGCAGATTACAAGATATCAGTACGATTACATGGCTGGTTCTATATGTCATGTAATCAATGTGGGTATATTAGCCATGCTAATACAGCAACCATAGACAAGAGGACAAAACAGTCCTGCCCCCCCCCCCCCCGACACTCAATGCTTTCAAAGGCAATTTGGAGGACAGAGAGGATGCTGATGTGAGCAGAAAGCAACCTTTCCTACTCAGATCCCTCAACAGACGTATTATGCTGCTGTTGGGGTGAAGGGTGAGAGGTTAGAGCTGTGGGGGGGGGGGGGGGGGCTTGAGATGACGGCTCTCTCCCTCATCCGTAGACCAGCTGCCCCTGACGAATACACACATACACACATATGCTGACATTCATGCGTAAGCACACTCTCCACATTAACCCACTCAACCTCTGTCCCCCCAAGCTCCAATCACTTCTCCCTGTTTTGAACAAAGACTTTTCACTGTTTGATGCCAGCATTATTCACCCTTTTTTTCCATGCAGGTGCTTCATGACTTTGCCAGATCTGTCCTGCGGCATGGTTTGACATTTACCCAGTCTGCTGCTCTCTCTCTCTCTCGTTCTCACTCTCTTAATGGTGGCTGACGGCTTGTTGTCAACAGTTTTTCATTTGATGGTGATCCCATGCTGAAGGTAAAGGATGTTTAAGGGCACATTCACACTTGGTCTGGGTGCTTTGTACCATTTTGGAACATGGGTGTCCCTCCTCAAGCTGGCCTGGGCTCACATTGCTCCAGGCCATACCTGTTCTGATCACACTTGCATGACAACTGAGTTGTACACACTGTCACACAAACTGTACCGGAGGGTGACTAGATTGCAGTCCGCAATAGTCGTCCATAAGGGCTCAGTGCTTGACGAGGTCTCCTGACCTCTATAGCAAGAACTGGTCTCCAACAAGTCCACAACTTGGCTTCAGAATGATTATTTTGTCAACAGCATTGTACCACTGGAGTTTATCCTTTGGTCCACTGAGCTGCCAGATTATGTCATGTCCACATTTTGTTGCCATGCTTGTGCACGTGCAACTGTACCGTACTGTAGAAGCCCACTTCCTCCGACTGTGCAAGGGCCAAGAAAGTGTACCATGTCAGGGTGCAGTCCAGAGTGATCACACTAGTCAAATAACGTGGACTTTAGGGGAAAATCGCGCCTGGCCATGATGTGGATCGGACATTGTGAGCGGGCCCTGTGTATTCCCTTCACGGCCCATCATGAAGGTGCAACATGTGCAAACTCTGTGACCGAGGGGAGGCAGAGCGTGAGACATGGCTACTGTCAGAGTCTGACGACAGCGTAAAATTGAAAAAAAGCACCTGCCACAGTGCACAAAAGGATGGAGAGAGAAATTGTTTCTTTAAAGAGAATGAGTTCATCTTTCAGGACCAGGCCTCAAAGTGTGAAACATAGTGCACGCTGAATTAAATGTAATCCAGCTGTGATCAAAGATCCCTGGGAAAGCCATTGCATATCTTGGGTAGGCGGCTATGTTCCTGATTTCTTCCCCTGTGGTGTGATGTAGGTCTGAGCCGTCAAGGTGATGGAAATGAGCACAGGCGCTGATCTGCAGGCCCGATCGACACGTGTGCTGGCCCGTGAGCGCTCAACAGATCTCTCCTTCTCCTCCTCCTCTGTCATCTCTCCGTCTCTCCCATGGTTTCCTCCCATGGTTTATTATTACGGTATAATCGCTTCCATCTGCCTGTCAAGCCACCGGGTAGACCGAGATCAGGAACAAAAGACGGTGAGATGGAGAAAGAAATAGAGGGCAGGAGGGATTTTTCTCTCCAATACAAACACTTCTGTACCCTCCCCTCTCCAATTCTTAAAGTCCCTCGTCAAACCAAATCAGAATGCTGCAGAGTCACTTTTCTCCTTCTGTCAGGGTTATTATAATTTAGAATGACTTCTGGACAGCTTCATGCACAATTAGGAATTCAGCAGGTCTGTGAAAGAAAATGTGATTCAAGTTAGTGCTGTATTACATTACTGTTTACTTATGGTCTCTCCTGCCATATTGCATCCTCCTCTTTGGGGCCATCCTGTTTTAGTGTGTGTGTGTGTGTGTGTGTGTGTGTGTGTGTGTGTGTGTGTGTATTTACAGTATGTTTGGATGAATGCCCTCACAAGAATCATTATATTTATAAAGAAAGTTTCTTTTTTGAATTTCTATCAATTAACACAAACACACACACACACACACACACACACAAACAACATAAACACAACATAAACACATCAAATCCTGTTTTGCAGTTGTCCTCCAAAATATCGCAGCAATCAGCTCTGTTACAAACAAATACTTTGATGTGTACATCTTGGGTCAGCAAAGGGGCGAGGGAATATTCACTCAAACCACACAGGACCCCCGGCCCTGTGATCTTGAATCAGATTAGCCCACCACCCAAATTACAGCCAATCAAAGCCAATTAAATCAAATTATGACCAATTAGGGATAATTAGAATGCCCCGGAGATTGATAGCTCTGGGAGATGGGGCAGTAGACTGTCACTTTCAAGAAACTGTGACACTCATCGTATTTTTTCTCTCTCTGTGCCTCTCACTCAATCACTGTCCAAAACACAGAGCTGCAACTTTTCAGGCAAACTTCAAAAACGACTTCACAGTAATACGGCAATTTAAAAGTATAAATAACATCCCATCTGCCCGTAATTACTTTCAAATTATGGAGGTTCCCACTGACAACTGGAACCACCGATCTGCTGTGTTCATGACTGCTTTTCGACATATTGATTGTCAGCCATTCACCACAAATCAAGTTGGATATTTTAGTAATGCTGTTTTGCAAAATCCAATTTTTCCCCCTTTCCAGATCATTTCTAGAGTAATGTTCTTTACAATATCAAATGCAGAACTCCTGTGTTTTCTGTGCTCTGCCTATATGGTGAATGTTTTTGCAACAGTTCAAGCCCGCTCGCTGGGTGCTATGGAATGTCTATGAGCTGTGTTATTGTATGGCTTTGAGTTTCGGACTGCCAGGGTGTTGATGTTTGTCTTGGGTTGATACGAGTTATTCACATACATATTTCCATCTCTTCGACATTTCACAGACATGGAGAAATGTGGAAAACGAAATAGTTCTTCGGTTTAAATTCGTGCGGACGTTTTCAAGCTGAACAGGCCAATCATCAGGTTTGTCTGTCAAGCGGTGGGGCTGCTGTCAGTCAAAAGGTCAACCTCTGACCACTTACTGCCCGGCTTTTTGTTATCATTCACTTCACTTAAGGTAGTGATAGCTGTTTCTCTGGGCAATTCTGTTTTCCATTCCACAGAGCAATTGATGTTATCGTTTTGATTAAAATTGCTGCTTAGATATTCAACTCTAATGGCTGACGGGGAATAATGAGGCCTGTTCCAGAAAACGTCCAGCCAAGATAAAGTGTATAAAGTGCAGAGCATAGTCTTTTGCTATTTTGAGCATTTTGAAGATTGAAATAATTACGACAAAATTCTCACATAAAAGCTTCCTTCTGCTTCACTTAGATTTCCAAGATAGTGCCTGCAGGTTTTCTCTTTGAATAGGAGCCGAGCAGGACTGGAATAACCTCAGACACAAGCAAAATTAAACTACAAAGTCTCCTAACTTTGGATGAACCCCGTCACTGGTCCCTTTTTAACAGTCATCAGTCTTTCTCCACATAGTCCCTTTTTGTCTGTCACACTTAGATTTAACTCTCTTCCTTCATGAGTTATATAAGTCCAATGTGTGTGTGTGTGTGTGTGTGTGTGTGTGTGTGTGTGTGTGTGTGTGTGTGTGTGTGTGTGTGTGTGTGTGTGCGTGTGTGTGTGTGTTTGGGGTGGGGGTTCAAAGGAAACATGGAGGATAAGCAAACAGACTTGCACAATCGTGGAAGGCTCAGCACTGATTGCCCAGCTTAGATTGACTCTGCTCTGGTTTATTTGTCTATGTCACTGAGATAAACATCACAGTAACCCTTTCGACAAGAAAAATGAACCCATGAGAGGATGAACGCTCGTGCTGGTGAGCAGAAACCGCTCACGCATGTACATGTGTACATACTTCGACGTAAAATGTGCCCACAAACACATAGGCTCACTCTATTTTACACACACACATTCCTTCATTCCTTCCCTGGCCCCTGCCATGAAGAGACCTCTTTAAGGGCTGTCAGTCAATAGTGGTCGCCATGGAAGTGACTCAAGCTCATAACAAAGACCCTTAAGAGTTTCTCACAAGGCAAAAAGGAAAGCACATAGAAAAACACAACAAAGAAAAAGACAGAAGCAGACAGCAAGAGACTCACCGGGAGACACATCAACATTAGCGAGGCATAGAGATTGACTGACTGAACGAGTGAGACGCCACTCAGATGGAGATGGATTGAAAGGATGTGATGGACAAATGAGACAGAAACATACGGAGATAAAGAGTTTGAGAGGCAGAGCTGAAGAGCGAATAAGATACAGAGTGGAACATGCTATCCTGCCTCAGTGGCCAATTCTAGAGACTCTCACAGGGCAACACACTCACACACAACATAAAGAGTCAGCACACAAATATATTCAGGCCTCATGTGCTAAACAAACTTCAGGTTTGCAAAATCCAGTGTGGATAGTCGTGGTTGGCTGAGGTGGCAAAAAAGCCCAAGGGAGCGTGGGACAGTGGGTCAATGGGTGAGGGGTCAGCGGGTGCAGAGGGTAACAGTGCAATGGGTCTATGGCTACGGGGGTCAGTTGGGTGTGTGGGCCTCGGGCAGTATGCCAGGCTGAAAGGCACTTGGGTGGGCTCTGTTATGGGAGACGGGGTATGGATGAAGGGTGAAGGTAAAGAAGTAAAGACAAAAGAAGAAAAGAAAACAGAAGAGAAGAGAAGACAAGGCACGGACAGATTTATGCCCACAGTAAAAAGTTTGACATGAGGAAAACCAACCGTTGCAACACACACGAACACACACTCTCCATTTTGGGGCATATGCACACGCTCACCATGCATGCTTTGGAACATACACTGGGACTGTGAGGCATTCCATTTGTGAAGGTGTTGGACAAGGTGAGCAACTGAAATGTTACATCATAAATGAATATTAAATTAAGTTCTGTCAATAATGAAATAATCACATAAAATGACAAGCAAGTAATGACTGCAACTTAAGAAACTGGAATAATCACAGTATTAATAATTAAGTAAACTAAGTAAATTCTTGTGGTAACAAACGAGGTGTATTCATTTCTAACTGCTTGATGATATGGATGTCTAAAATGTATACTTATGTGATAATACTTGTGGCAACAAATGGCCAGGATGAAGTATTAGAGCTGCTGATTTGTAGGACAGGGAGGGGTGCTGGCTGAACCTGAGGGGCAGCAGGGGTGCTGTGTTCCACAGACGACTCTCGACTGTCTGTGCACCGTTTTATACATAATCTGGATTTTTAATCTTGGACCCGTTTTCTTTTTTAACCATCACTTTGGTTCAGTTCTATACAACTGGCCCCAACTTCTTTTCTCATGAGAACTTCAACCTCATTTAATTACTTGAGATGGTCTTTTAAATCATGCTGTATACATTATTTACAAGGGACAACAAACGACCAGACTTTGGGGGGTAATGTGTGCGGGTCTGGTCATTTTGGCCTCTATGGAGGATGAGGCAGGGTCAGGCAGCGGAATAAACCAATAAACTGCTCTTGAGTGTGGTTTGTGTATCTGAAAGTTGCCCCAACACACACACACACACACACACACACACACACACACACACACACACACACACACACACACACACACACACACACACTGTCCTCTTTTCAGTTGAAAACACTTTTCTTGTCAGTTTTGACTGAGGGGCAGAGCCGAGAGACCGTTAAGCTGCTCCTTAAAATGCTGTGACACAGTGATAAAAAACAGCACTGAGCAGTGACAGACTGAGTGAAAGGGAGAGGGGAGGAGGAGGAGGAGGAGAACGGGGTAAAAAACTGACAGAGGCCCTCAGTGGAGGAGAAAAATACCCAGGGTGAAACACTGAAAAATAGAGACTTGTTTGAAAAGATCCTGAGAAGACAGGAGTTAGCCAAAGAGAGGCAGCAGGAAAGGGAGGAGGAAGAAAGAGGAGCAATGCAGTAAAAAAGAGGAGAGAAAAAGAAAGTTAAAGAAATTACTTTCAGGTTCAGAGACACTCTTTCTGGCTGCTTACTGGCTGTCACTCAGTGCCCGGCTCCTGGGCGGAGGGACGGCTGGCTCTCATTGGTGTCATTCACCTGTCAATCGCCCTGACAGGCAGACCATAGGGCCCCATGTTGTGGTGCGGAAACTGTCTGTCAGCCACGCAACAGCTGCACATGACATCATCCAAGATCAGGTTAGCAACACGCACAAACTGCATATGTGACAGAGAACATTCACGCGTACACCACTTCAGTTTGGAAATTCAGACAATGGAAATAACAAACCATCAACACCTTTTGCTGCCCAACAACACAAACGTGAACGTACAGACATTCAGTCATACAACTTGACTCCCTGTGGATTGCACCTCAAGGCCTTGCCAATCCCATGCCTGTCCTCCCCTCCACTTTACCCCCCCGAAGCCCTTGTTACTGGCAGGACAACAAGCCCAGGACATCTGCACACCAGAGAATACACACAAATACACTCATGCATCTGCGCACATGACAGCTGGACAGTTAGACAACCAAAGAGGAAAAGTGGATTTGTGCATACATCTTAGCTATAATTAGGTACACACACAAGCATAGAAGGTGATCGGTACATGAATAAATCCTGCCTTGCTAATCTACACACACTCATACAGGACACACACACTGAGACACTTGGCAATGAGACAGCGCCCATCTGTTTTGAGCTAATTTAACATGGTCACTAAGACAAAGGAAACAAAAGCCCGTGTTGTGAATTACGATGAAGCGACTGTCAACTTTTAGGTCTTGAGAGAACATTTCAGCCTGTCTGCATTGGTTCACACTACAAAATGAGGTTGGGACTAAATATATAAATTGGGGACATGAGAGGAGCAGGATTACTGTGTGATTGCAACATATAGCATGAACCAGAGTGAATATCATTCTCATGTACTGTATATACCAGTAACATGGCAGTGAAATAAAAGGTCAGCAGTGTATGGATATTATCTATACCTGCAAATATGTGTGCCCCCACACGAGAATCCCTCAAACTAAGATCATGAGATACCACGACCAACACTAATCTCTCTTTAATAGTCCTGGTTGTGTCCCAATGGATCAGCGCAGGAATGAGTTCTAATATCACTGCTGAGTTTGTTTTGTTCTACAGCATAAGACGCATCAGCAAATGCAGCACTCTTTCATTTCGATACATTTATGTGATACAAATGTGTAAACAAGATTACAGGGGTTGGACACCAAAACATGTGCCAAGCTGGTTGTGTGAATTCATTTCTATAGGCTGTTGCCTTTCTTACATCAAGCGATTACTACAACGCTTCAAAAACGATAACAGTGGTGCTCATTTGTGAAGAATACCATGTTGAATAAAACATGTAAGTCTCATAAAATTGTGTTGACCGTAGAGATTATGTTCTGCAATTATCCAAAATCTAAATGTAAAAATTGTTTTTTAGGGAAACCCTTGGAGATGCTCACTTCCCAGTTGGCCTTCAAAACTACATCATCCCTGCTGCTGTTAGGCTACATCACTGCAGTGTATTGTTTATATGTTGAAAGGTAAAATGAGTTTCCTGTTCCATATTCAGACTTCTGAAATCAAATATGAACTGATCATTTTAATCTGTGCAACTAGCAAGGCAGTGCCTAACGCTCTACCCTGACTGACAGGGGTGTTGTTGTGGGAGAGCAAGTGGGATTCCTAAGACTCGGATGGAAGGAGGGCTGAAAAAAGTCTGGAATGAAGTGTTTGGTTTGGATAATAAATCAGCTGTGAGACCCATCTTTGCATAGAAAATAGAGGGAGCTCTGAATCACCTTTCTCCTCTTACAAGATGCATAAAATGGTTCACTCCATGCCTGCACTGGATCATCTCTAAGCACAGTTAATTGGCCGAGTGACTGCTGATGCTGGAACTCCGCTGAGCAATGTGAGGAGTCGTGTCTTACTCCAAAAAGACAAAATGAGGTTATCCAAAAACAAAAAAATGATAGGAAAGAAAGTGAACTGAAACAACTGCATCCAGCATGGCTTTCTCAGCTGGCTTGGCTTGGCTTTTTCTAACATAAATTGATAAGCATCATAATGTCACTCGAGACAAGGTGACACTGAGGTTAAAGGTTTTTTAGAAGCACTTCACCCAAAGGTGTATTTAGCCTTTTGGGACTCCAGAATGCAGAAAGAGCCAGCCACCTGTATTTAGCTTGAAGCCAATAGCATGGCCAGCAGCAGCTACAGCGGCAGTAAAACAGCAGTAAAACAGCCCATGTGGTAGTGTTCTAGTTTATTTGCTTTTAGCTCAAATCAAAGTGTTTGTGATTACTGAGCACACAGGTGGATAAAGTAGATGCGGATTAAACCGGATGGTGCACATCAGAGTTTGTAAGTGGACATTTTAAAATAGTTTTGCTGCTGTTTTGGAGCTGTAGCGGTCGTTAGCTGTCAGTCACAATTAGCTCCAATCTAAATATATGTGGCTGGTCCTCTCTGCATTCTAGAGTTACAAAGAAGTGATGCAGGAGTTAAAAAAAAACATCTTCGTGAGCTCAAGACGTCCATGAGTGAGTACTTGAAAGGCAAAATACACTTTGTGGGTTCAGTATTGCTTTAATAATCCAAAAAAAATGTAACAGTATGCCTGAATTTTTTATATTTTAAGTAGATTTTGCTGCTCACACCTGCGCACTTTTATAGTAAAACTAGGAAAAAACTGTATGTTTTTGAATTCTTTTAGTGACATCATGCTCTTGACACTGAGTGTCTTCCATCCCTTATAAAATTGTACCCCGTATTTTTGTTTTTTAAACTTCTGTTTACCTTGAGAGCACGCTGGTATACATATACATTCAACGCTCTTGCCTGTGTGTGTGTGTGTGTGTGTGTGTGTGTGTGTGTGTGTGTGTGTGTGTTTAAGCAGACACAGCAGCAGATGGGGAAATGGGAACTGTTGAACCGTATCATTGTGACAGCTATTATGACAGATGACTGTATCATCTCAGAGAGGAAATCCCTCTCTCTGCTTACTTGTGCCTTCTTGGGTCTGATTATTCTCTCTCTCGCTGGCTTGCTTCGGATTTTTGCATGTGTCGGAGTCAAAAGTTGACATTTCAGAGGTTGCAAAGAAGAAAATAAAACCATTGACGGCAGAGAGACACTTTCATTCAGTAATACTGATGAAAGCCTAAATGTTAAACATCTATTTCTACGTTATTTTATCACTGCCTTGTGATCGCAGATTTGAGGTCTTAGTTTTCCAATTCTTTTATTTGCACAGGTGACATTAGGGGGAAAATATTTATTGTCTCTCTGAAACCCCACTGATCTTTTTTTGTCTGCACCATCAAACAAAGGCATGGGGACATTCTTTGTGGACATCAAGCTGCTCGGCTGAATGTTTCTTGTCTCTGTCTGTGCTGTGTTTTGTTCATTGGCGAGAGCAGCTCAGAGGCCGTTCATACAACGTGACAGTCCACAGATTCTTTGAACGCCTTGCACGGATGCTTAGAAGATCCAGAGCGGTTGCCCGGACATTGTTGCTCACAGTTAGATGCGGTCGCTACTTACATCCTGCTATTCATAATTGACTCATATTTTTTCTTAAGGTTATGCCCTGATGTATCAGCTGAAGGAGTAGCAGGCTCTTTTGGCACTGATTGCAGTCATAAAAATGATATAACGCAAGCAAAAAACTAGCAATTTCTTGTAAGAACTGCTGAGTGTATATGCTGAGAGCGATGAAGCTCCTTCTCCTTTCCCTCATCTGCTTTTCCTCCTTGGTTCCTCCTTGAAGCTTAAAATGATGCTGTTATTCCAGATGGTTCTGTGCTATATGAAGAGCAGGCAAGAGGAATACTTCATTGAAAATATGAAAATATGTCAGCATGTGGACTTCATTATGGCAGCCTCAATCACTTAAACACTCCTAAAATTATCTCCAGGCCTCATGGAGAAAAATAGAAATGTGTGCATGAAGTCTCACGTGTGTGCGCGCATGTGTGTGCACGCGCGCGCCCGTGTGCGTGTGTGCCTCTGCATGTACAGACTGTGCAGATTTCCAACACGTCTGTTTCAAAGAAACCTTAAAAGCTCTAATCTGGGTTAGAAACATATAGATAAAGAATAAAATACGAGCTAAACAGCCTCGATAGCATGAATGCAAATATATGTTTTGCAGTCCTCCATGTTTTATATTTCTCTGGCTGGAGCAAGGGAGCAAGTCTCCATGTGGGGCTTGGCCTCTCCCTAAATCTGCCTCTGGTGGGTCCTGAAAGTGCCCCTGTGCCAAATGAGCAGCGTAAAGCATGCCCCGAGGCACGGCCCAAAACGACACCAGCAAAGCTGTCAGCCCGTGAGCCAATGCACTAAAACATGAGTGCAGCCGAACGGTTGGGTTTTTATAGCCTACAACTCCCAGTCACAAGCCCTCTAATGCCCCGTTTAACAAGCTGAAAATCCTCCATTTATTCCCCTCCATCTCCCTTTAGGAGTTCCTCTATTACCATTTGCAAACAAAGACGGGCTGAAATACACTCCATGTAGTGTGAGTGTGTATATGCAAGCGTCAATGGTGTTAATGCACCAGGATGATGGTGGTAGTGGTGGTGGAATAGATGGTGCTATATGTATTTGTAAGAATTTTACCCTTGGTCAAGGAGGAAAATCTCATGTTTATTTGATTATCTAAGAAAAACACAATAAAAGCTTTACTGATGGCACAGCTTGAGCAGCTTTGGAGTCATGATAGGGGTTTTATATTTTATCTGTATGTATTCATGTGAGTTGCAGAAGACGAGTAACACGAGTCAAAAGAAGAAAACCAAAGAAAACAGATAGCGCGGTGAGGTCCAGAGGTCCGGGGAGGATACGGGTCACTCCCTCTGCTACCCCATCATGAACACAACAGATTGGATGAAGTCTTCATCGGCGTTACACTCCACTGGTCACAGTCTTGTGAAACCAGCACCGGGTCACCACCGCCCACACCCCTCCTCCCCGTCAACAGTGGTGTCACTCATGGAGGACACGCAGGAAGAGACACAAGGAGCGCTCCATCAGGGGCATTAGCTACGGGGATCAGTTGCGTTTTACATGAGAGGGCGGCTGTTCTTTTGTAGCTGATCATGTAACAACTCCAGATGAACACCTTTGTTTTGACTCAATTTATTATATTCAGTACCGCTGCCGAAGAGGTCATGTGATCACCGGCGATAAGGATAGGATAACTCAAATCTGGTTGGATGATAGGATTGAGTTCAGGGAGCATTCAGTCAGATATTGGGGTTGGTCTAAGGATGTGATGCCATCATATCCCTTTGGTGGAGGTCTGTGCTTGCTGAGGAGATGATGTATACGGTGGCATTTGCTGATTTATTTGTCTGTTGGCAGGATTGAGCAAAATTATCTGAGCAATTTTCACCAAACACACTGGAAGAATCCGTTAAAACACTCAGTCGTATCCCTCGACCAGGTCAAATATGGTCGGAAACTGGACAACAACAACAACAAGAATTGACTGTGAAGACTGAAGTTTCTTTAATTGGCGTATTACACCCTTGAACACGAGACTTCTCACGTTTGTTAAAAGTGCAGGCCTGACAAGCTGAATTAGTCATAGCACCACCTAGTGATTATAGGAAGTGAACCTGACCTAACAAACGTCATTTTGGCCGTAACTGCCAAGGACGTAATGTTTTTGGTGGCGTTTGTTTTGACTGCAAGCTAACAAACAACTATGAGGACCGAATTCCACCAAAACCTGGTGGAGGGTTGTAGCATGAGCCAAAGAACAACCCGTTAAATTATGGGGCAGATCCGTTTCACATGGTGAAAAATGTCATTTCTTACATTTGGTTTGGCTGAGTTCGCCTTGGCGGAGGTACGTGCTCTCCAAATGCCCTTTAGTTTCCAATTGGTTTGTAAAAGATCGTGACGGAGCTGCCCAAGAAGGGCAAATACTTGAAAACGCGCCGGCACGTGAGGTATCATTCCGTATTTTTATGCATTTAAATCATCTCCAGTTTTTATTATAATTTAGATTCATTTTCATCATAGATTTCACCACCTTCTACGAAAGAGGAAAACATTCTTTCCACTTCATTTCATTTTACAACACCTACTGTGGGGTCCTGTTTTACCGTCTCTGGGAGAGGAAAAAAATGAAATCTAATTTGAATGCTTGACACTAAATGGCAATGAAAGCCCTGGATTAAGCTGATCTAGCGGGCTGGTTACATTTTCCAGTGAGGTTTTGTTTGCTTGATTGTTTTGCTATTTTCCATCTTTAAATACAGAGATTGGAAACATGCAACTATTCTGTCTCAGTGGCCTAACAAACCAGCGGTCTTGGAGCGGAGAACATGCCCTGCAAGCCAAATAGTTTTTCCCTCCTAACACCATCTGTTTTCTCCTAGTCAAGCATGGCAAATCAGGGGTCATCACCATTAATATGTGCGCTCGCTAAATCTCGCTGCACAGTCTCCACATTAACTGCTTTTAGGGGTCTGTGAATCTATCACCGGATAGATTTAACTCGCTGTTTTCTAGGGAAAAAGTGAAAATGCATGGAATGACAAGTGAAAGATGACTCAAATACAAGTTGTAAAATTTCAATTCCTTGAAGTATACAAAACCTGGAACAATTCTGAAGCATGACCGGCATTCTGAAGAACAGCCTGGAGGATTTTCACCAATACACCTTTAAACTGTTTTCTTTGAGCGTATGTTTATAGTTTTGGGAGGACATATTTATGTTTGACAGGACTAGAATCCTCAAGTGCTATGATGTGGAAAGGAAACTTTGAATCTTTCTCCCTCACAAACATTGTACACATTTTCCCTCTCCTCACTCTGGCCCTTTAAAATAACAGCTTTGACACGATCTGTGCAGCGTTGCCGGTAACTCGAGAGCAGCCTGCGAGGACATGGAGCACTGAGGAATCCTATGGCTGTGAAAGAGATGCAGTCAGGGAACCAGCCCACGCTGAGGCGGCTAGAAATCGATGGTATAGGGGGCCCACACAGAACTCATTGGGCCTGGACCCCTGGTGAGACAGACCCAAGCCATCTGGACAGGGCTGGGGCCAAGCAGGCTGACAGAAGAGCCCAGTGTGTGGGTGTTTGTGGCACAGCACTCAGCACATGTCTCCTACAGTGGAGGTAGAGTGGACTGCTGCTGCTGGTAGTGGTGGCACACACACACACACACACACACACACACACACACTCACACACACACACACACACACACACACACACACACTCACGTTCTGCTCCCTTCTTATAGTCACAGAAGTGCAGTCAGGCCTCTGTAAACATCTGTCAGCCATTGCCTTCCTCATCCACCCCTCCTCCCCCGGACCCCAGCAATTCAACGTGCCCTTTGACCTTCAGCTGAAGAAAGAGTAACTGTGACTTTCTGCCAAAAACTAGCATAGTTCAGTTCTTTGACAACTGCCTCAAAAGGGGAGACAGATTTAGTTGCATGTCTGTATATGGGTAAATTAGTGTTAGAATAACTCCAAGACTTGCACGGTTCACAGTCCAGGCAGCTCCACATTACTGGAGGACAGCTGGGAGTGATAACAGCACAATATGGCAATTTTGCTGTTTAGATGGATTGTATACTTGAAATACATGGAGAAGAAAGCCAAAAGGTCTGCATCCCCAAACTGTGTGTACCAATTTGAAGTTAAAAGCTTTGTAACTGCATTTGCCAGCAAGGAAATTTAAGCTGTTTTGTCTTATAGACAGAAAAATATCTCTGAATCATTATAGATGTTGCTCTTCATTCCTGTTTGGTTAACCAGTCTGTTTATAAGATGTCTCTGTGGTTTGGACAGTAGAATCTCTGATCTGCCATCATCTTAGCCCCTCGGTGCCCCCTGGGATCCAGACCAGCACCATAGACCCGTGGACACAGACCAGAGCCCTCATCAGCTCTCTCACTCCTACCCCACTGGGGCCTCAGGTTTCCCCTCCCTCTCTGCCTTCCTCTCTCTCTCTCTCTCTCTCTCTCTCCCTCCCTCTCTCTCTCTGCTTCCAGCAAGCCTCTGCAGGCCCCCCTCGCCACATCAATTACAGCCTATCCCCTGTAGCGCCGGCCCCTCCCTCTGTGACCCTGGGGGTTACCAAGTCAGGGAGGTTAGAGGTTGTTCTCCCTGCAGCTACCCCAGGCATCTCTTAGAAGTTTCAGGCTGTGTGAGTGAAGCCCACCGGTGCTGTGGACCCAAGCTCACAGGACGGGGGGACTTCCATGCCTGCTCCACTGTCAGCTATGGGCTGTTGCAGGGAACATTCCCACAACTTTAGCTTAACAGTACATACAAGTTCTAATGATACCAAAAGAAATGCTCTGATGTAACATTTGGATATGTTTTAAGGATGTTCGTTATTTCCTGGTATGTTTTCTTGTCTTTTTTGAAGGTTGCTAGCGTGTTTTTAGAAACTGTTATCCCAGGAACAATGTTCAAATAAAAAAAAAATCTCACTAAAAACATTTAGAAAATTTAGAGAACAAAGAAATCTTGCAATTCCCGTTTGATGAAATTAATTTGGCTCATCTCACATTGTAGTAACAGACTCCACATACTTAAAACTGACTCAGTAAAATAGAGGCAAGAATAACTTAAATACAGCACAGGAGTGCTGGTATTTAAAGCTTGTCTCATGACCGCTACTTACCCTCCTCAGTCATCCCTAAAAAAGATAGCATCTTGTACTTTTAGCTGAAATAAGCCTCCGCTGTGCTAACCAAGGTTTTGCTTTGGTTTCGACTGTTTTCTAAGCCTTAAATGGGTAATTTTATGCCACATATTTGGTGTTTGACTTTTCATACCTTGCAACCTTGAGTCAGCCAGGTCATTGAGTTTTGCAGATCCATAAAATTTTGAGTACTGAGGTATGGCACAGATGATGGACAGACATTTTTTAATTTTATACTCTTTCACAAAAGGGGTTTGGTGAGGCCGACCACAGTTTTGACGGAATGACTGTGATGAAAATATGGAAAAAGTGAGCGTGACCATGGGAGGAGAGTGTTTACACACTCTTGCAAAATACTTGAACATCGCAGGAAGTTGGCTCAATCTATTTTTTTTGTATATTTTGATGATTTTCCTGTGAGCATCATAAAAATAGTCATTTGTACAATGAAACACTTGTTTCCACTTTTAATCCTTTTATGTTTTTACTATTAATTTGAAATCCATCACGTTGATTCAGTGATAAATCTCACAACGAACAGCGGACAAGGAAAAGATGTAACGCTCGGTCAAGCAGGTTAAACGGCAAGTCGATGACTCGGGTCGTTTTGTTGACCGCAGAGTTTTGACGTGGAACTTGGCCTCGCAGCGCTGAACAGTATTTCTGTCATAGTAGCCAGACCTCACAGTGTCAATACCAGACACATTATCTCTAATGGTAGAGTCTGGCGTAGAGGGGAGAGGAGACAGGGAGAGAGACACGGAAAAGTGTAGAAGAACTGTCTCTCTATTGATTAACTGGAAGAAGACCTCCACTCCACCCTCTCCTGTCCAGACATATGGGGTAATAAGGACCACTCTTCTTCACTGCCATCCCCCCAACCCCTGCTCTCATCTTCTCCCCTCACCCCAGGTAGAAAGCCTTTTAATCAGCCCTCGGGGGAATACATGGATATGATATGGGAGAAGAAAAAAAAGGAGGGGCAGAAAGAGAGAGGAAAAGGAGATAGAGTGAGAGTCCATTAGTGAAGCAGACACAATAGAAGTAGGAACAGAGGGGAGGTTTCCCTCAAGAACACCCCGTACGCACATAGAAATCTATACGATTTTTGTACCTCACTGCCATCTTCATTTATGCACATTTCTGAGGAAGCCCTCTGAGTTAGGATGTAAGTGTGCATGCACAGTGTGTGTGTGTGTGTGTGTGTGTGTGTGTGTGTGTGTGTGTGTGTGTGTGTGTCCAAAGTTACCAGGTCACATCATGCACGACTGTTTTTCTTCAGCCGAGGCCTTTTTCCTCTGTTTATCTAGGACCATTCTGTTTTCTTTTCTGAGGAGAAGGCTGCCAGTCTCGGTGAGCCAGACCAACTTTATCAAGGCGGCCATCTCAGTTCTGACATCAAAACCATGAATGCCTCTCGTGCAAAAAAAAAAAAAAAAAAAGCCCTGTCAGCACCTCGCCCTGCTGTTGGCTGCTCAGCCTCTGCACTCTGGAGAGCTCGTAATGTGGTTGAAGACTTTTCATGTTGGAGTGCTTGGTCATTATTATGTCTCTATGCAGTTAAACAGCACAGTGTCATGGAGAAGCATCCATTCAATTAGCGTTCTGTGAGAACTGTTGAACCTTCTCATCGTGATAGGCTCCCTAAAATGTGGACAGTCGTGCCCCCTGGTGGCCATGACGGCACTCACATTTCTGGGGCAAATCAGCAAACAGAATCGCATGTTCCGGATTACAAAAAGGAATAATATGGGATTTTTTTGTGTGTGTCTTACATGGTTTAATGTGGTAGTAAAGCAGCAGTCCCATATTACTGTCAATAAAAGATGATGAAATAAAGCAGACACACTAATACAAAGCAGTTCCGACACACCAGTGGGACACATAATATATCAGTCTGCTCAGTCCATCAGCATTAAACAAAACATGCATTGAAAAGGAAACGATATAAAACTACCTTTATAACTCAATTTGCAGACAACAAACTCGAGGTAATGCTGTCTTCCTCCACTTGAGGGCGCAAAAAAAATCTACGGGAGAGGACCGTTTTTTTTCCCCGAGATTTACCGTTTGTGATTGGCTGGAGCAGGCTGCTGTGGTTGTACCGGTCAACCAATAGAATGTAAAGATGTATTTGATTGGCTAATCACGCATGTCAATCAAAGCCGGGACGGGGTCCACAAGCTGAGGGCGGCCAGTGCGTTGTTTTGCTCTCTGGAGGACGGAGCTCCACGGAGGAGTCCGTTCTGTCACACACACAGATTCACACACACACACGCACACACACACACGCACACACACACACACACACCACTACATTTAGCCTGCTCTGTGGAAATAATCAAATTCTAATAAATATCAAGAGAACAGCCTATTTACAGCCTTTATCTAAAAATTAAATATATTCTCCTATATTTAATCTCCGTGTGTTTATTAATTAAAAGTACAGGCAGTTTATAGTTACTAATAGTAAACAATTACTATGAATCTATATTGCATTTATATATGAGTATGAATAACTCCTCGAAAAGTAATTGTAGTAAAAGAATTAGTAGGAAATTGTACTAAATGTACAGAAAAAAATGATGATCAGAGGCATTTTTTTAACATATAAATATGAACAGGGATTTTAATCTTCAGATGTATTTAAACATTTTTAAATATTAACACACTTGGATATTTTTACATACAAATTCTTTGGAATAACCTCCATTTAGTGTTTATTTTAATTTCAGAAAAAAAATATGTACGTGTGTGTGTGTTAAAAAAAAACATCAAAAAGAAATACCTTGAAAACTCAAGCAATTAAAGAGTCACATTTATAAAACTGAACTATCTTTCAACTTAATTTATAAATTACAATATTGTCATTTATAATTTCAGTAGTTTTCATGTAGGACATTAAAACAGCTGCTGTGGCCGCAATAAATACAATCATTCCAAACATGGAACATATTTCTTCATCTACATTTCATGTAAAAAGTAGAACAGTTACTGTGACCCCCAAAGTCTGATAATAGTAAAGAATAACAATAAAATATTTAAGTTGACGAGGCTGAATTATTAGTTCTTCTATTGTGTAAATGTCCGGTTTGGATTGTGGTAATAAGATGGGACTCAGGTCACTTCACCACAGGCCAATTATATCCAATTTAAATTGTAATTCCTCAAGTAAACACCGACTAAACAGTCCCATGGAAGTCACCCCGAGTTCCCTCTGGTATCCCGTGAAGCTTTGCGGTTATTTAGCTTTGTTGCACATGCGCACCGGTCTGTCATACGTCACGTTTTGTTCGGCCAATCAGCTTCATCCTCGGAGGAGCGTGTGGGTCTGATTTAAGAGCTCTCCCCCAATAAATCTGTCAGAACTTCACAAAGTTGATTTAAATGTGTTTCACATCGTTATGAAAATAGTGGTGGATTAATCAGGTGCCTACAGGCTGGCGTCACATCAACCGGAGCAGATTTTTAAACGACGCGATTTGGAGCTTTTAGACGCTGGATTTGCATGTTTTTTGTCAAAGACTGACGCCGCGCTTCACGCCGCCTTACGGTTTTATGACGCAACATTTCTTCTGTTGATGGATGATTGACAAAATAGGCTAGTTGAGTCGATACAGCCCATATTAGCCTGCATTAGAGCAGCTTTACACCCAGAGCTGCACCAACTCTGCAGGACGTCGACACTGACAGAAACCGTCAAGTTGTTGTAGTAAACCTTCCATAAATATGATTTTCTAGGCTTCCTGGTGGGGCAATAGTACACATTAATGACTTTGTAGAACATTTTTACATCGTAAAGTCTGGCGGTGGATTATCATTTTACAGAAATACAACATTCATTGTGTTTTAAATGTTTTATTTTTATGCTTTTACAATCAATTAGACCCGGAGGACGAGTCATCGACAGCCTTTTCTTTTCTCCCTTTGTGTATTTATTTTAGGAAATAATGTTGAGCTTTTTTTATGATTTTATCATTATTATTATCTCTAAGCTGTATGCCTGGAAGTGTTATTTTACAACCGACCCACAGAGAAAACTGTGAATTTAATGTCGCCCATCAGTTTAAATGTAGTTTGGCAGCCTTCCATCCATTATATCTTCATTCAATAGTCAGTTTGCTGTAAATGAAATAGTCCAACTGAGGTGCAATCGCCTAAAGAGGGACGTGAATGCAACTATTGTTGAAATGTGTGGTCATCTTTTAACGTTACCCACTTTTGACAGCAGGTGTCGCAGTTGAGCCACCAGGACGCTGCCGGTCCCAGTCCAGTAGGTCACCTCTGGGTTGTGGAATCTGATAGCTCCTATGATTAAAAAAAAAAAAAAAACAACTAAAAGAAAAGACAGGGATTTGGTGGAATTTATTTTCATCGTATACAATTAAGGGGACTGCAGTACATTTACCCAAATACTTCACTTCTTTTCTCCTTGAATATCAAACTTGTACATTGCTACATTATATCTTCTATTTATGTCTGACAGCTGTCAGGTGCAGCGAACTCTCACAAAGAAAGACTGTTTATTAAATGCTGTGCAATGATAGATGAAACTACCCCAAAGACATTAAGTCTCATGTTGAATGCGTTTACACATTGTAATGTTTTAATTATAATCCAATGAATATGCCTCATTGACACTGATTATGTATATTTTCAATGCATTCTTGGACAATAAATGGATGTGCTTTCTAAAGGCGGACTGAGTGCCTGCGCGTCATTCTGTCAGCCAGTTCTCTGGTTTAATCTCATCAAGGTCACTTAAGGCTGCGTCATCCTTGGTCCCAGGGTCTGAATAGAAGATCCCTCCTGAGGTGGTGGGGAACCACCGAGCTAAGATCCTGTGGGACTTCCAGATCCAGACTGACAAACTGGTGATGGTGAACCAACCTGACATAGTGTTGATGAACAAACGACAGAAGAAGGAAGTTGTGATAGATGCACCGATCCCAAGTGGCAGCAGCATCAAGAGGAAGGAGGATGAGAATCTTGATAAAATCTAAAGGCCAAAAGAGGAGCTAGAAAAGATGGAGAGAGTAAAGGCAACAGTGGTGCCAGAAGTTACTGGAGCACTGGGGAATGTGACCCCCAAACTGGGAGAGTAGCTCCAGCAGATTCCAGGTACAACATCTGAGGTCTCTGTCCAGAAAAGCACAGTCCTGGGATCAGCTAAGATACTGCAGGACCCCCAAACTCCCAGGCCTCTGGTGAAGGACCCAAGCTTGAGGAAGACATACATACACACATACATATACACACACACATATATATATATATATATATATATATATATATATATATATATATATATATATATATATATATATGTAGAGAGAGAGAGAGTGTATGTGTGTGTATGTAAAGTTAACTACCCTTTCATTCACAAGGTTCAGGGGGAAGGAAATGAGCATGAACAGTGAGAGATAAAGGTAATCAATGAGGAGTTAAATCTGAAGTCATAGGTGTATTGAAAACTGGTGGAACATCCTGAGATATAAAACCACTGACAACACAGCCCTAAAACAATCCAATTGATTGTTTCATGGCCTCCAGATACTACTATCAACATCATAGTCATTTTTTTGTTGTTATAATGGGTCAATCTCCCTAAAAAAGTTACAATCCAAGGGGAATTGTAGTGGTACTTTTTATTGGTTCCAGTACCATCCTGTATCACACAGACAGAGCGGATCTTATCTTTTTTTTTGACATTTTATACTGACTTTCTGGGTCAAATGTGCCTGAAATTGAGGGGTTTGATACAAGTCAGCATATCTAGTGCATCCACACATATAGACAGACAACCATTCACACTCACAGACACACCTATGGTCAATATATATATATATATATATATCCAGAGGTGGATATATATCCAGAGGTGGATATATATATATATATATATATATATATATATATATATATATATATATATATATATATATATATATATATATATATATATATCCACCTCTGGAATTGTACTATATTCACTGATAATAAATAGTTCAAAATCTCACAAAACCAAAACATGACTTGAGGGATCTTAATACATGCGATGGTTCTCTTTACGACATTATCATAATATCAACTTAACTCGATTAGTATAACTGCACGATCAATTACTTGATGTAGAAATGATCTATTATAATGTATAACCTTAGGTATTTTTATGGCTATTCTTTGATTTTATTCCCGGGGGGAAAAAAAAAACTGTACTTCTTCAGTGTAGTTAAGAAGGTTAGAAAAGAAAGATGATGGAATTATATAATTGGCTTAAGGAGAGTAGAAAGACCTCACAGTTGCACATAAGCAGTTTACAGCAGCAGACTCGAATAAAACCATCCACCTCAAATTATGAATAAAGAACAACCTGATTTGTTTTGGTCATCTGATCATGTGTTTTGTGTTTGCCACGGAGCTTGTTTGCTGTCGGGATTCCCCTCTGTTGGGAAGTCATAAAGCTTTGGTTGTTTGCTCGAAATTGAAATCTTATCATTCAATCAAACATTCATTTTAATTTAAATGAAGCCTCTGAAGAATAAGAAGTCATTATATAGGTAAATCTTGTTCATTATTTTTCAAATAAACTTCTTTGACTTAGGCCGAAACTGGAAAAGAAAGTGAAGTGGATCGTATTTTTTGTCAACATTGCTGGTGTATTACTGGAGGATGTGTTTTCTCTTTCGTTGTGATGGGAAAAAAGATTGAGGAAATAGTATTCCTTGAAATTATATTACTTTATTGCAGTTGGTATCAACAAAACTACATCAATGTATAATTAATGAGGGTTCTTTAAGAATTACAGCAAAGTAGGTTGCACCTTTGATGAAAAGTATCAGTTCAGGAGAAATTGCCTTTATCACTGTTGGAAATTGAATTTCCCTCCAAAAAAATGAAGTAATTATACTTTGCACAGTCCAATCCTAAGCACATACTTAACCTGATACTTGCTTTTTAATAATGGGCTTCTACCATTGTAAATTGGGATTATATGACAGGTAGGAGGTCATAAATAGGAGTCACAATTCCCCAAACTGTAATTCTCACACTCACCAGTGGGGTAAACATGCTGCATGGGACGAATGCAGGTCAGTAGCACAAACATCCGGAACTGCAGCTTTGCCATGCCGAGAAATCCTCCCGGAATCAGCAGGGTATCGGGTTTGAGAAATAAATAAATAAATCATTTAAAGTAGTTTCTTCACTTGCAGCTCTAACGTGATATCTTTGTGATTTCTTGCCAAATTCATATAAATAACGTGTGAAGTTAAGTTATGGTAAGGACGGGCGATGGCGGGACTTATCAACTGTCTCTCACTCTCATTGGTCAAAAGAATAACTGACACTATCTTTAACCAATCAGAGGTTGCTAGGGCGAACGTAGTCACCCAATGTACATCCGTTATGTAGATTTTTTTTGTCGAAGTTCTAGCAGCACACTACAGTGACAACATTTAGCTTTAGCGTAATTTAGTTTTCTGTTTAATTGGCGACGTTAGGTGGAATTAATAACGACATACCACAGGACAACAGTCTCTACACACAACACGGGATTAAAAGGTGGCATTTCGCTATGTTTGTTCCTCTAGGTTTCCGCTAATTGGTGATTAAAGCTGGTTGCTAACAGCTAGCAGCGTTAGCTGTCCAACGAGTTCGCCGGTACAGGCGGACCTCTTTGTCTGACAGGGGAAGGCGTGCTCTTTTGTTAGGCTTCTCCCTTTGTCCGTTCGGAAAGGAGGCACCATTAGGCCAGGCTTTCGCAGTTATCTGCAGTTCAGGAGTATTTAGAAAATGCAAGTCGCGAAAAAATACTTCACAGAAGGTCTGATTCAGTTGACGATCTTACTCAGTTTGATTGGAGTTCGTGTGGATATCGACAGTTACTTAAGCGGCTATTATACGCCTCTGATTGAGATCAACTTGGGTCCTAGCTCAGCCTACACCCAGACACCTTTCCATAGTCTGAGAGACACTCTTGACGGATATACCGTGCACCCAAAATGTCCTGAGTTGGATTATTTCTTTGCAAGTCGCCGGCTTCTAGACGAGGTTAGGGCTCTGGGCTCCCCTAGGTTTCCCACACAGTTGAACGCATGGCTGGTGCACCAAGTGTCCGCCACTGACAAGGCTGACTGCGGGCAGCCTTCCACCAGCAACAGCACTGACACCAACCCGGGGCTGGAAAACTCTGGGTACGAAGCTAGTGTTGACAGTGACCACCTGCATGACAGCGGCCAAGAGCTGTGCCAGACATCCCCTCAAGCCGGACAGGGGCCTTGTATAGCTGGAGCCAGCGGGTTACTGAAAGAGGCAAGTGTGTGTGTGTGTCTGTAATGAAAGATTAAGTTTTCCAGACTCTGCAAGTAAGCTGTATGAGCAGGAAAGTTGCTTGGACAGCTAAAATGTGACGAACAAGATTGAAAACGTCAGTGGTTAACAGCTAATGCTATCATTAGCTAACTAGCAGCACTAATCCTTGTAAAACAACGTGTTATCATGCTGTGAGGAGTATGTTGTAACATGACCTGATGTACAAGGAAACAAGGACAAAACCATGTGTTGGCCGCATTTTCACTTTCTCAATCAGTCCTGTGTCTTAAAAGGAATCTCACTTATTAATAGAGTTGACATGGATGTAGTTAAGTTACTAAACACAATCTTACTGTTTATATAGCCATCTCTTCCATATGACCAGTCAACAACAAGGCTCTTGTTTGATGATCAGCATCACAGATGTTGTATGCACAGTTTGTAGCCACCTGTCTGCTGCACCTGTCACTTTTTGGTGAGGAACTTTTCACATTAAAGCCTCTGAATGGTGTGAATTAACTTTTAAGGAGGCCCTAACAGGACTGGTGTAATAGCTCTCCACACAGCTGTAAAGTCACCATGCCAAATGGTGTGGCCTGTCTTCCCTTCATCAATAACAAACACTGTTTTACATTCCATGTCGTTGTCATATATAATCTTGTACTATCATTATAGTTTTTAAAACTGTGATCACTCCCAGACCTTGACATTCAATTCTGAGTCCTTTCTAGTTCAGAAACAGCTGCTTGGTGGATGTTGTGTCTTGAGGGCATTTGACGTCGCCAATTGCGTAACCATATATCCTTTTTTTCCAGACTTATTCACCATCTGTGGGCCTTGAGAGGTGGAGATGTGAGGCTTAGACCCTCAACTTGTTTTATTTTACTGTTGTTTTTTTTCTGGACACAAAAGCAGTGGTCTCCTCCTTGGCTTCTTGTTCCCATGGATAATCTTTTGTTCCTCAACACATCCCTTGTCAAATAAGTAATAGCTTAGCAGCTTGCTGGGCGAGCTGGTTGGAGCTTGTACACAGGGTGTGTCAAAAGGGATGACTACAGCATTGATGTTTGCCGATCAATACCTGAATCATCACCCACTGAATCAATTGAGCCAAGTCAGAAGTGCACCAGTTGGAGTCCACAGGTTTATATAAAGCGTGGAATGAAGTGGTTTGTATTGTTTGAAGATATTTTGCTAGTGTAGCCATTTTGCTTTTTTCTAGCGTGTGGTTGCACTTTGACAGATCCTCTGTTGACACAATATCCTTGATATTGTGTCCACGAATGAGCCGCTAATCTACATCAGTGGCGTATTAGACGGGTCTAGCGGAATCAGACCACCTCTGAGGGTTTTAACTGTAATTATGTTGAAAGCTTTTAAATCCCACCTTCATACATTAATGCACCTGCTCGCACACTCTCAGTGCGACCCAAATGGTCTTGATCCCCGCTGGCAGGACGATGAAAACAGTTGAATGCAGAGCCAAGTTAGTTCACTGGGGTCCTTTTCCTTCTACAGTTACAACAACTGCCTGTTAAAACAAACATTTGCTCTGTCAGACACCGTTGCTTTGGATCTCTGTTTATCTGTAATCATAGCTCAGGGCCACTTAAACAGGTCCGTGGATATCAGCTACTATGTGGTATTTTGAATCCTCTAACAGGCTTGTTGACCAATATGTCCCTTCCTAACCATCAGTCTGTCTTTGTCCCGCCAGGAAGATGATGCTCACATTAAAGAGGAAGAGGAGGCTGTTCCAGTCACTCAGCTGGCTCACAGTTCCACACTGGAGCAAGAGGTATGATCCAGGTTGATCAGTTGTCCTCATCAAATGTGGAGTACTATGTGTGAGTCAGTGGAGTGGTGCAAGCGTGAGCCCTGAAACAGGATACCATCATCAAAAGTTCATTTCCCTCGTCTCACAGTCGATCTGTTCTTTGAATAGGTTTTTGATTCACTGCCTGAAGGAAGTTCTGTTGTGAACACAAATCTAAGCTATTTTAGTTTAATTTTTTTAATGGCATAAAATACATCAGTAAATATCACATCCATGAATGTCGCAGCTTTTTATGTGTCTTAAAAATTTGAAGTTGCTCTCACGTGGCTAAATGTATCTGCAGAGGTTGTTGACTCTGACGCTCTTGACTTTAATCACGTGGAAATAAAACGTACCTCTCACTTTTTGCCTTTTTTAGAGTCTCCTGGAAGGCATCACTGCACTGACTGATCCAGCCCAACGCCCCCCACCTATAAATGACATTGAGCAACATTGGAGCCATTTACTCTCACTGTCCGTCACTGACCTTGAGGTAAGTGTCTAAAACCTGGAAAGAACTGCAACTATGTTATTATAGAGAGTTTAATGCTATGAAGTATGTTACAAGACCTGCAGTAGACTCATGTCTGTGTCCCCTGTGCAGGACTTGGATCTTCTTGGGACTGGGCGTCTGTCAGACCTCGACACAGACATCACTCGCGCCATCAGCCAAGACGTCAGTTTGCAAGACGCCATGGTAAACAGCGGTGGAGCCTTTGGTGTGCCAGCAGAGAGGGTTGATGCCAGGCCAGTCACCCAACAGCAAAGGTCCCTTTTCCGGCTTGAATCCACTGGCTCCTCCCACTCAGGCGCCTCACCAGGGATGGCGCTGGGCCTGGCTGCGCTCCCCTTTGCCTCAGTATGTAATTTAACTGGAGACGTGTCATTGCATGGTGCGCTGGGTGGCTGTCTGGATGAGGCCATTTTTGACCGGATCAATCAACTAGGTTTAGAGGGCTTGGACACCATAGACAACCAGCTGATGGGCTGTCTGGAGGGCATCAACCCAGCAGTCCTTGAGGACTTGGACTCGGACTCCGGTCTGTCTCTAGAGAGCAGCTCCGGAGGTCCAGTCTCACCAGGTTGGTTCATATTCATGACACCCGAAGGTAAATGTCTTTCCAGGACTAGCTTGTGTTCATACTAATAAATGTGTCTCTCCTCCAGGCTCATCTGAGATGTCATCATCATCCAGTTCATACTGTGAAGATGAGTGTGGAGCTACGGGCTACAGCAGCGAGGTGGATTCAGTCCCATCCAAAGGCTTTGCGGATTACACCACAATGTGGTCACCTGTTGATCTTAGTGAGAGTGTGTGGCACGACCACAGCTACTCATCTCCGGCTTTCTTCGACCAGACAGCAGTAACACTTCCCCACAAAGGCCTCAAAGAGGAGCCTCTGAGTGATGATGATGGGCAGATTTTGGAGGAGCGGGAGCTCAGTCGGGATGAACTGCGCGCTCGCGCCATGTGCATCCCGTTTTCTGCCCTACAGATTGTCAACATGCCTGTGGAGGAGTTCCTGGAGGTCGTTGACTGCCACA
Source organism: Aulostomus chinensis (assembly GCF_037954235.1). NCBI lineage: Eukaryota > Metazoa > Chordata > Actinopteri > Syngnathiformes > Aulostomidae > Aulostomus > Aulostomus chinensis. The sequence goes on from NC_141341.1 coordinate 14,474,557, forward strand.
GCTTCACCCCAGAACAAGTGACTCTTCTGAGGGACATCCGCAGACGAGGGAAGAACAAACTGGCAGCGCAAAATTGCCGTAAGCGCAAACTAGATGCCATCACAGGGCTCCAAGAGGAAGTGGAAAGGTTACAGGCTCAGAGGGACAGGCTCCTGAGAGAGAAACAGGTCACAGCCAAGACAATGGGTGCTGTGGGGCAGCAGATAGAGCAGCTTACCAGAGACGTCCTGGCCCGGATGAGGGATGCTTCAGGACAGCCCCTGGACCCAGACAGATACACCCTACAGTGCGGGGCTAATGGGAGGGTTGTAGTTCAGCCTGTACAAAGGCCTGCTGTCTCCACATCAGCTGGCAATAAAACAGAGAAGAGAAAGAAGGGGAAAAAGCAGTGATGCTCTATTTTCAGCTCAGACCTTACCTCTACTTGACAAGTCCGAACTCTCCAGCAACTCTGGTTGTGGGATCTTCTCTTGCCTGGATTCATTGCTGTTGGGAGACAAAAACTGCAAAAGATCAATACAAAAAGACACTCGGAACAAAAATAGATTAAAAACAAAATTAATTCTCTGTAAATAAAGATATTATGGGAACAATGTAGCTTAAACACTGGACATTCTTTGCTTATTAGCGATGGACACGGCACCTGGGTGCTGAAGGGAACTCTCTTTATGTGCCTGCTATCATTCTAAAGTAAACAGATCAGTTCATTTTTACCAAAAAGCATAGACAAAGAGACGTGTATAAACATGGCCAATGATGTGACAGTTACTAGATAAAAATATTGGAGAGTTCTGTTTGGTTTTAATGTAGCCTTGCCTCTCAAAGTACGTATACAGTACAAAAAGGAGGATAAAGTTCGTATTTATTAAAGTTTGTGAAGTTCCTGAAATACTTATGAGACTGTCTATGACAGTATCTTTTGTTTCCAAAATGGCAACTTTATCTCAAAGTTATTAGAGCACTGAGACATTACACATCTAACGTTTACAAATTGGTTTCAGATGTTTGATGGCCTGTACTGTTAAGTAGAAATCTAAAGTGAGAGGAGTGAAAAGTTGATTCTATGTTCTATGTCTTGATGACATACAATATACCAATGACTGAATTGCCTGGGCCTTCATTTGCATTCTATAAGGGTTTTTGTTGTGGTTTTTTGTGTGTGTGACCCACAGATGCACATTACCATATCATAAATGTGTTTGAGAGGCTGATTTCGTCTAAATTGACATTGAGTAATTGGCTTGAAGCACAATTCTGCTTAATTCTTTCATTTTAGTTTGGCAACATGATCTTCTACCTCATGCCTTAGTTTATATTGAACATTTTGGCAAAATATTAAAATCCCTTTTAGGGAAGTTTAAGTGCACTCAATACAAAAAGTGCCCTAAATGGACCTTGGACATCACATTAAAAACAAACAAACCAACATACAATCAACTCTATTTAATAGGAAAGAATGTTGTGTGGATGTTTTTTTTTTTATATATATATATATATGCATATATATATTTGAGATTAAATGAAAAAGGTTGATTTGAGTATTCAGTGGGGGTTGCCGTGTTATCTCATGGGCACTTTGCTTTATAGTCATCTGAATAAGTGAGTTCAATTGAGAGATGTACAAAGCAGTTAACGGTGTCTCAAAGTGTTATTTTTTTCCTAGTCCCACTCAAATTTTTATTTAATTTTCTGGTGTGACCAAGAGTTTACTTTACCTTTTGTATAAATTTGACATGTTTTTTTTATTGTTTTGGGCAGATGTTTTTGATGCATGATGATTTTTGGATTTTCATAGTATGATTTTGTCTAGGGAAGTTAAAATGCTCTTGCAGACCTGATTCTTTCGGATTAAAAACGTAAATATACTCGCTGTGCGTCTTTCTTGTGTAACTCTTTAAAGGCATGGATGGCTAAAACTTTATGAACATCATCTCCCACTGATGACCATTTGGACGCAAGCTGAATTTAAGGAAACAACACACATGCAGGCATATCCCGAAAAACAAAACTCAAACACGCTGTTGACTCTGCGCTCGATTAGCTTTCCTGCGTCGGGCAGCAAAGCGTAACGCATTCCTCTTCCGGTAGCCAGTTGATGGTCAGCCCTTAGCTTTTGGCGCCTACCCCTCAGTGGTGAAGATAAAGAGGAGGCGGACCGCGTGGTAAAGAGACGTCGGTGAGGCAATCGCTGTTTTTAAGTCCCATTGAAAGGGTACGTATGTCGCAATATCTACAATTAATGGCTTCTCTGTGTTGAAGACGTTGCTCCATACAAACAAGCTAGCTTTGTTGCTTATTTAATTCATTTTAGCTGCAGCGTTCCGTGTGCACCGTGATTTACAAGTTGCTGCGAGAGTGGGACATTTAAACCCCGTAAACACGAACACTCTTTGACTACATTGCAACTATCTTGTTGTTTTACAATGTTTAGCTTACATTAGGTTGCTAGTTAGCTAAGGAAAATAATGGGTAGCATTGAGTCGTATCGTTAGGCCCTTTAAAGGCCACTGAGCGCCGTTACGTATCAGTCGCGCTCTCTTTTTAGCGTAATTTGCTAACGTTGCTTATCTGACGTATCTCAAGATTATCCAGGTCATTTTATCCCATATCACGTTAGTGAATCAGGTTAGCAGGAGGCGTCGTCTTGTCAAGCAAGCCAAGGTTAGGCCTGAAATAATTAGCATTTGTTAGCACGCTATCAAAACTAACCTGACGCAACGTAGTCGCGTGATGCATTTGTGCTAGCTTTGATACATGTTGTGCACTCCACCTAACACTAGCTGACTTGGTAAGCATGAAGTTATTGTAGTAATGATGTGTAAGTTAAGCGTTTCCCTTGTCACAATTACAGTAACACGTCGAACTGGTGTGAGGCTCCTTCATCGGAGGGAGATTTGGGACGAGTTGGTGTTATTTTTCATCTCCTTTTTAACGTTTTGTGGATAAGACCAGCAACTTTATGGGTACTGAGGTTTATTTCGGTGGCATTGAAGACACTTGCCGAACAACTTAAGTCCTAATATCTGCTCTCGGTTCTAGCGCACGTCATGGGCAAGAAGCAGAATACGAAGGCGAAGAAGGATGCACCAGGAGCTCAAGAGGAGCCTGAGGAGTTTGTTGTGGAGAAAGTGCTGGACCAACGTTTAGTGAATGGGAAAGTAGAGTTCTTCCTAAAGTGGAAAGGATTTACAGAGTGAGTTGCCTGGGACACCCGACTCCCCGCTGAGCTGGAAGTGCTTCCCTGGTATGGGGTTGTGCTGTGCTTCTGTCCGTAGTCAATGTGTTGCATAGCATAGTTTTAACAATGTCGACTTGCATGAATGTGTTGGGAATCCCTGAAGAGGTTGTAGAAATACAGATTCTGATCCTGTCCCTGCTCGTCTAGTGCCGACAACACCTGGGAACCAGAGGAGAACCTGGACTGCCCAGAGCTGATCTCAGCATTCCTGGAATCCCAGAAGAATGTGAAGGAGAAGCCAGCTCCTGTGAAGAGGAAGGCATCGACAGACGAGCCAGAATCAGACGCCAAGAAGAAAGACGCCGTGAGTGTGCTGATTAAGAAATTTAAGCGGAGAGAACCACGGAAAGATGAATACTCCAATTTAGACAAACATAACTGCAGGGTTCACCTGGAAAGGTCCTGGAATTTGAAAATGACATTTACAAGGCCTGGAAAAATTAAGAAATTTGCATCTCAAATACCTGCACATTGGTGTCAGTGGTTCAGTAAGATCAACAGAGAAATATGTCTTTTGGTGAATATCGTTTTGTTTGGTGGCGCGAGCACATTTTGACTTGGATGTCTGTGTATTTTCACGTATACATTTTTCTCAAAGGTGTGGAAAATGTCACGGACATTTCTAGTACATGGTCCCATGATCTGGTCGCTCTGCCCACGCACATTTAATGATGGTGAACTGCTATAGTAGGTCTGGCTAAGCACAGCACCCTGCAGACTGATCCTAGGACTAGACAACTGTCATCATCTCCCAATGCTCTGGAAAAAGAATCAGCCACGTCTCTGATGCCCCTGTTTTGTCATTTCACCGCCTGCAGCCGGAGAAGCCTCGGGGCTTTGCTAGGAACCTCGAGCCAGAGAGGATCATCGGTGCCACGGACAGCAGCGGGGAGCTGATGTTCTTGATGAAATGGCGAGTAATGCATCCGCTGCACGACTGTTCAAAACCCAATCTCAGTGTCTGTTGCCTTTGCAATTATATAATTGGTTATTTTGAACTTTACTACACAGAAGGTTTTTTTTTTATCATAAGTTATTTGAAAGTTTCACCAGAAGTTTTTATAGTTGGATGTCGGCCTGTTTTGATATTCGTTTGTGAATGTGGCGGCGTCCAACCCTGTGAGTGTATTTTAGAATCTCTGAAGACTAGCGAGTACACCGCAGAGACGGGAGGCATTTTGTACATCACAGCATTTTTCTGGGTAAACTTGTCTTTCTGATATTGTGACGTGGAAAATTACTCTAAAATAATCTTATCTCATGTCACACAAGTTTTGTTTTGTTTTTTTGGCAGGGGGTGTGTGTGTGGGGGGGGCAGCAAACATTATCATGCAGCTTTGATAAAACTTCGCACTTTCAAGGCTAGTTTGAGTTAAAAAGTACACATTTCAAGAAAAGCAGGGATTTGCTCTTGATAATCCAACTTTATTTCTGATACTATTTGTTTATTTTTATCACAATATTCAACTGACTTTTTCAACCAACCGGGAGGGGGGTGGAGCTTAAGCGGAGAAGAGTCCACAGCTGCTGTAACATCTCCCTCTTTGTTGCAGGAAAGACTCGGATGAAGCGGACTTGGTCCCCGCCCGGGAGGCCAACACCAAGTGCCCACAGGTGGTCATTTCATTCTACGAGGAGAGACTAACGTGGCATTCGTGTCCAGAGGACGAAGCTCAGTAGTACACCCCTCCGGTCCTCGTTGCTCCTTGCACCACCTGCTCCTCCACCACCTTTTGCTCAGGACTGAATTTTCTCCTCTGGCTTGCCTTCTAGTTTTAGCTGGCCTAGATTTTTTTCTCCCAATGTTCCACTTGAGTTGCAGTTAAGGAACGCTGTGTCGCATATGATTAGCTGGGTTGTTGAGGGAGCAGGTGACGGTGTCACACCAGTCTTCCGCGGTCGTAGCCATACTCTTCGATGCCTATATTCATTCCTGATTAAAATCTGAACGGCTCCTTTTGGTGTGTTCCTCTATCGCCTGTCTCAACATCTCAGTCTCAGAAAGTAGTTTTTGATCTTTAACCCTGTTCTTTGTTGTTGTTTACACTCTAGTGGTAATCTTTTGTAAACTCATTTTTGTAAATATTGTTTCAAGTTCTAATAAAGGTTTTATGTGACCAAATTCGCTGCCTTCTTTCAAAACTTTCAAGGATTGTGTTGAGGAATTGGTAACAGTCAAGGAAGGGTTCCATAGTCGCGGAGACACTAGCACTAGCATCGATTGTAGGAAGGACAAATTCTACAAGTGTCTCTTTCGCGTAAGCTCATAAAATAATTTTCAATATATCAGTGGTAACTCATAAGCTAACAAAATAATTTTAAACATATCAGCTGTTACTCTACCCGATATTGTATAAAGACTTAGAATATGAACGTACTCACTGAACAGTTGGGAGTTCGCTCACTCATCTTAGCGACGTTAGCGCAGCACAGGTCCTCTTTCCATGTCAATGCGCTTTCATGAATTACAGAAACACAGGGAGGGCTGAGCTCGCTATGTTTTTGTTTGGTATTTACACCCAACGTCAGTGGAAGTGACGTCTGCCAGCAACGCGTAGTGGACCCTTAACCCAGGGTATTTAGGAAGAGTTATGCTAATTTATACTTATGTCCAAAATACAGGTTACACTTCGACTAAAAAGGCCTTGTCTTTGTCCTGGAACATGAACAGACCTACGTGAAACAGTACAGGTTATGCTAAGCTAACAAACAGATTCCTGTTACATTGGTTGCTTTAATCTGGAAAATAAAGGGGAGGAGTGGAACTTTTATTGGGTTGTTAACTTCGGCTGACTGGTTGGAGCTGCCGTAACATGGACGGTTTAAAGTCGAGAATAAATTCATGCCCAAAGTGCAGCACTCGTGCTCATTGTAAAGTAGTTCACCGTGTGTCAAATAACTTCATTTCAATATAAAATGTACAACTTCTTCAGGAGAATCCCACTATTAAATTTGTTATGAAACATTAGATTGTAATGTCAATGGGAGTAACAATTGAAAGTTCCCGTTTCCAAAATTAACAGTTTAAATTTCATGGCCATGTGTCAAACATGTTTACAGCAGCACAATCTCAGGGTCAGATATTTTCCATTTTTTTCTCACGGCTTCCTGCTCACGATGAAGCATGTGGCAGATAAAAGAGACAGTTCAACCAAGTACAAGTGCATGTTCGGTCATAATCTCCTCACCCTCAGGCCTCGGGACAAAACAAATACCCAGTAATCAATAAAACAACTGAACTAAATGGTGTCTAAGTTTTGAACACAAGAAAAAGTAAATAAGGTAAACCAAAAAAAAAATCCCTCCACACCGCTTGTCTAAAGTTGCTCCAAGATTTCTGAAATTGTTTTGAAAAACCCACTGTTGGTCTACTCAGGGAACACTGAATTGATTTGGGGTGAACTACCTCTTAAAGACCTTGATTAATGCCATGTAGCCACACCCATTTCTGCCTAAACAAATCTGCTATTATGAAATTAACCATAAAAATATTTTTTGCCGCTGTTGTTGCCTCTAATCTTCACCATATTATAAAGACCCAGAACAACGACTATGCATCTTCACTTACCTTTTGCCTATAATTGGTCATTAACCTCTGCGGTGGAATCGGGTTCAGTATTGGGAGCTTAGTGGTTGGAGGTTATGGGGTCCAACGGCGGGCTGTGTGACTGCACAGCTCGAGTGGGTGTGGCTTCAATAAATACACACTGCTTTCCCTTCATATTGATCCTCTGCTACTGACAAGGTCTTAGAGAGGGTTTCAATATTTTCTCGCCTGGAATAGATAACACACACCTCTTCCGATTGCATTTTACCTCCTTTTTTTATCGTACATGAATATTTTAAGTGAATTTAAAATTATTACTGTGGTTCTATTTTATACTGCGGGAGCTGGAAATTAGCCAGTAGCAAAATGTCCTTTAAATATCAACTTTATAAATTACATTTATGGTCCTACACTATTTAGGCAAGAGACACGGAGGGCATGAGGTGGGAATAATGGTGTAGGAGTTAACACTCCAATCTCACTGTATTGAGGTTTCAGTAACAGATCTGGTGCGACATTCAGACACGAGGTAACTCACAGTGTTTCACAGTTGTATAGAAACATAACATTTAAAAATCATACAATGCAGTGATAATGTTCAAACAAGGACACATTAGCACAAAAAAAAAGTCAAGAATTAAAAGTAAACTCTAGCATGCCTACATGATTTTAGTAAGAATAAAAGCAACAGTTTTCCTGTTAACTGTGTGTGTGCTGGACCAGGCGGTCAGGTCTCCACAGCACCCGTAGCACCAGCCACCAGACACCAGTTCACTTCGACTCACCTGAACAGGTAATTTCCACTCCTGACAATCTGTTATGACGCTCTCCACTATCATGTAGACAACAGAGAGCTGAGGTCACTATTGATCACTTGTGGTATTGATCTCAGGGGCCAGTGGGCATCATGGATGTTCTTATGGATTACAAGACACAATGTTCCTAGCTGTCTGTCCTTCATGGCCCATGATCCTTTTGAAACTGTAATCTAATTCTTCGGTAGCAAAACTGTTCCACAACAGGTTCTCTTTGCGGCATCGACATTATTTGAGAAAGAAAAACAATTGCAAGTGTTTAGTTTGAAGATGTGTGACGAGTGTATGACGCTGGCTGGTCTGAACTGGTGCAACTGCTACTTTACTAGCAAAAGCATCTCTCCAGGAGACCACCTGGTTATCAAAATACAAATTGTTATGATTCATATCAAGGTAGATATAATTCATATTCAACCAAGATGAAGGAACAGTGCAAGAAAAGCTAGTTTAAAAAATAAGTATTAAAAAAAAAGTTCTTTGGTTTCCATCTTTTTCATCAAAGCGCAACTTGATTGAATCAAATGTCTAATCAGTGCAGCACATTCACATCACTTCTATGCTAATTTCCTCAGACACCAGGCCAATCAAATAGAATCCAACTGGACATTCTCAGTGTTGCAAGTTAATTCTGGTTCCTGTTAGGTTAAGTTTATTTGATGATGTCTGTGCACTTTAGTCTTGGTGACAGAAAACCTCCACTAATAAAGTTTAGATTTACCGGTAGTTGATGACGACTGAGCTTGATTTCTTTGTGGTGAGCCTTAATCTCTCTCTTTTTTGAATTTTTAGTCTATTTTTCCGACTGAAATTAACACTGATGGGTTATATAATTATCATGAACTGGAAGTCATACTCTACAGACAATTGCATTTAACAATAAATTTGTAATGCACAAATCAGTTCACGTAATCTCAGTAGTTATTTTCCTTAGAGTTTCAAAGAGCTGTCACTCTCTTGACTCCTCCCATGATAAAGCAAGCCTTTGTACGCAAATAGGACACCTTAAATACCTGACCCCAGGTCAACTCTTCTCTCCGGTTGACTGGATTTTCGAATAGAGGCCGGAGACATTTGGTAAGACAGCTGTGAGTGTGTTGTTTTTGTGTGTTTAATCCTTGGTGAGAGTTACTTTTATCTGTTTGGGTAAAGGAATTAAAGACCAATTTAGACAATAAGCTCAAGATTCAACACTAATTAGAGAGTGAATGTGAATGATATGCTGGCTTTGACTTAAATTCATGATAATGCATCAACACCAATACCTGAACCAGCTCCAGGACAGTCCCCGCACAGCTACAGTGTCAAATTACATCTTGTTATTTTTGGTAAATGATATTTAATAATATTTTTTTATCACCAACACCAACAATTTGTAATGGAGATGAATTGAGCTTCACTCTTGTTACTTACTAGACTTATTTGTTATCGCAAACAAGCTTTCCTTGTATCACATTTACTCTATTTGTTTTTAGATGGTTCTGGATATGAATTTTACTCTTCAATTTGGTATAAATATGATATAAAACAAGGAACAGGTGTACATTATATGCTCCACACCAGAGCCGTAGCAAAATATGCTTAAATGTCTCTGTATTCCACCATGACCTCAGAGACTTCAAAATCTTTAGATGGATATTAAATATAATTTGGAAAGTAGCAATATTGACTTTCACAAAATCATGTTTTTTTTCTTCCTTGTAAAATCATGTCCCAATAATTCTCATAGGAATAAACAGAGTGATTTTTTTTTAAAATTTACAATAATTTCATACTAATATGTCTAATTATAATGTCAGTATAAAAATGGAAATCCTGCTGCAGTTGATAATCATATTTTAGATTCGGCTGACAATGATATTGATGGTTTGACAGTTCACGACTTTATTATTATATCAGGCATATTTATGGACCCCGCTATCAGGCCCCCTGAGACCAGGTGATACCAATTAAACTAATTGGCCGCGGGTGCGCGTGATGGACAGGTAACACGTAGTTCACGGGCGGAACCTTCGATAATTGTCACACCTTGCAGCGCAATAAATCAACGTAAACACTAATATATAAATATATACATATAACTATTTTTAAATACCACATTTTATTTTGTGTTCACACATTTTAATCGTGCCGCCCGCCGGGACCGGAAGGCGTGAACCAGGCGTATTAAGGGTAGTTCAGGGCGGGGAGCTGAACTTCCGCCAGTCTAGTGAGCTGCTTCGGGTCACCAGCACGGGACCGCTGCTGAGGTGAAGTGGGAGAAGGTAGGACCTGCTAGTAGTTTATGCTGGTTTAGACTTTAATGTACTTTGTTTGATTCGAAATTTATTTCTAGTTTCTTTTTTTCAGGTTTTGTATTGTGGATATAATTCTTAAAACATAAATTGGGCATGATGTTCTTGAAATTATGCAAATGTTCGAGGAACCAAATCAGTGGCTTCATTGCAGCCCTGAGTGCTGAGCCACTCCTCATTGGTGGCTGTGTGTGTGTGTGTGTGTGTGTGTGTGTGTGTGTGTGTGGGGGGGGGGGGGGGGGGGTCCTATGATAAAGTGTGATTTCTGTTACATAATCCTTCCAGCTCTATTTAGATGGAGTAGATGGTGTGGTATTTATTGATTTCCTGAAGTAGCTGTGATCTGTTGAATCACTGTACAGCACCAAACAACCATAAGCTGTCACAAGCTGGAAGATGGGGCACACTTAAGGCTCTATCAATCACAGTCCTCCATAATGTGTGACTTCATGTGACGTTTGCAGAGCAGGAGTAGCTCTGATGTAGCCGTATTGATCCGCTCTGCATGGACTCGGGGTGTGACACACGTCAAAGAGCAGATATCCAGCAGCTCGAAGTGTTGAGATACCAAATGTCATGTGAAATAACACCGACTCGAAGTGAAACACCAATTTGTCCGTCATTGATATTAAGGGGCTATTTAGCAAATTAGAAAATGTAGCTCCTCATGCCATAATAGCTGCATTTATTGAGTGAATAAGGAGCTGGTTGACCTGTATTACTGCTTATTGTGTGCAAAAGAGGCTTTCTTTCCAATCCTGTTTTGGTCAGTGAGCTCCTATTAGAGCTGAGACCCCCACCCCACCCACCTCCACAAGCTAAATCCACCTCCTCTGCACTTTGTACCCATTTATGCTACATCAGCTCCAATGTTTGTGCGTTTGGACCCTCATGAATTAATTGCCTCCACAACAGACGTTGCATTGAAACCTCATATTCTGCTCCCTGAGTGCAGATGTGATGCAATAGTTGAGCCTAAATGATCTGCGGCTTGTTTCAGTGCTGATATTCTGTATTTATAACGACACACGCTGCTGCACTTTGTGCTGTGACTTTTGAAGAGTGAGAAAAGATGAGCTGTGATTAATGTAACTTTTGTCTTCCAGGTTTTTGGTTTCCACGATGGATGGTATGCTGGACATTTTTTCCAAAACTGTGAGTTGTCAAGAATACTCCTCCTCCTATTTGACTTGAATTCATGCAGTCGCACCTGGAAGACAGTGAGTGTGCCTCATGCTCTTTAAGCCCTTGGTGCTTGGACGTCGATCAAGGCTACAAGCAGTGATTAGTGGGCCCTCACACTCCTGAGAACCTGTGTGTTGTGTTGTGAGAGTTAGGGGAAACCTGAAGCAGACTGTGTGCTCTGTGCCATAAATATTCGGCTCCTGCATCCGCGAGTTGGAACTAGAGAGCACACTGATGTTGCTGTACTTTGCGAGACGTCAACACAACTGAAACTCTGAAATATGCCCTCAACTACAAATTAAGCTTGTACATGCTGATCACAAAATTATTTAGGGAATTCTGACCAAATTTAGGATGGATTAGCCTGACACACACACCCGGCAGGACACATTAAGACTTATTCTACACCAAAGTTTGTTGAAAATCTGCTTCATATTTTTTTGACATAACCCTGCTGACAAATGTCACCAGTGACACAACCTCCTTGGCAGAGGCCAAGATGAGATGCATCATTATTCACATTAGCATGCATGTATTGCTTTTGAAGGAATCTCCGATTTGAACTTTTTCCAGGAGTTTATCAGCATTTGTGTTCAAAATCCAAGGCTACAGAAAGATGACCTTTGGTACACCCACGTCGACTACGAGATCTGCTTACATGTGAGTGCCACTTAATGAGGGCTGATGAGCTCCTAATAGCTCACTGTGTTGCCTTCATTTGAACGTCTCTCCTCCTTAGACCAACAGCATGTGTTTCCGAAAGAAAACGTCCTGCGTGAGGCGCCGCTACAGTGAATTTGTTTGGCTGCGTCATTGTCTGGAACAAAACGCTCTGATCATGTACGTTCACAGCCCAGTCATTCCTTTCATGGCTGTTGTGATTACTGCTTTAATTCAAGCAACCTGCTGAGCGTTGAATACTGGGACAAACATAAGCAGATGCTTACAGTCCTTTCTGTCTAGAGAAATACCAAAGTTGCCACCCTGGAACCCATTCTTCAGTCTGAGGAACACAGAGCAGGTCACCCAGAGGATGAAGGGCCTACAGGAGTTTTTGGAAATGTGAGATGACCGACATCCCCCCCCCCCGCCATTTTATTTGACTCTGAACCGTTTTAGTTTACTTTTGGCTGTTGTCTCATGAGATGTCCTTTCTTTAGTGTTCTTCAAACACCACTATTGTTGTCGGACAGCCGACTCCATCTGTTCCTCCAGTCAGACCTCAGCATCTCAAAGATGGCGAGGTGTGTACTTGGTAAGAGTAGTTACACGGTGGCTGAGGCCATACAGCGCTCCAACAGTGGCTACATCAGCAGGATGGACGACAAGGCCTCCTGCGACTCTGACTGTGAAAGGTAGGCTGAGACACTGCTTTATATTTTAAAAAAAAACAAACAAACAAAATAACCCTGAACTGATCCCATCTCCTTTCCTCATGCTGCAGCTCTTCGTCGTCGTCGTCGTCAGGCTTGGGGCTAAATGTGGACACTCCGACGCAAGGAAGCCCCATCTCCTTTGTGTTGTCTGATCCAGAGTTGTTAAGCAGTCATTCAGTCACTCAAAGAGCAGCTCATTGAGCCCTGAGGCACTTGAGTCCTGTGTTATGTTGTAAATTAACCTACTACTCCAGAGATCCCCTTAGAACTCCCAAAAAACAAGCTCTCTTTTACCCTCACCTGACTCCTTACTTCCCATGGGACTTCTTTTTTTTTTTTTAATAATATGCTTTTTGTTTTCTCAAAGCAGTATCTATTTACTGTGTACTTAGAAAAATATATTTCATGTTTTAAAAAAATGTATTGTACACCTACATTTATACCAGTGCATTCTTAATTATTATTACCTAAGTTTATATTTTATCTGCACTGAAGCTGTATTGAGGTTAGCAATGTATTCTGACTTGTAGAGAGTGTTTTTTTTAGAAAAAAATATTTGAGTACTTTTAATAATTGTTGATGGATAAATAAAACTGTTTTTGAGGAAATGTAGCTGGTCTATTGACTTTATACATGAGAACCAAGGTGGATTTTCTTCCCTCATCTTGCTGATGCACATCTCTTGCTAAGCAGCATTCTTGCACTGTTGTAAGGGCCCAGTAGAGGGAGTGTAGACATCACCAGACCCCTAACTGTGGTTGTTACAGTACTGGGAAGTACAGTAGGTACCGAGACTTGCCTTGGATGTCAAGATATGATCTGATGCCAAACTACTTACGAAGTACTCATGTATAGTGAGTAGCATACTTGTATTTGCTTTGATTTATTTATTTTTTTTCAGCACTGCTGGGCTTGATAAAATGTTCAGGAGTGACAGACTGGTATGTCTCTACAGGCAAAGACATGGTGTCCCAAATACTCCCTTTTCTTAAACTATAAATTGTATGGTGTGTGATTTGGATTTTGATCGGCACTGCTTGAGAGCTTTATTCAATTATAAGTCAAATTTTAATCAGCATCTTGCATTAAATGCCTTTCCTGAATTTAGGATGCTGATGCGTTAAATTACACTGCTTTAGCTGGCAAATGAACTTGCAGCTGGTATGTATCCTTGTTTTAGGTATGAAGCATCCATCTACAAATTGTATGATGTCTGTTGTTTAGCTGCAGTTTTGGGACACTGTCTTGTGTTGGCCGTATGACAGCCCCCCTGTCACAGCCTTCCCCGGTGAGATGGCCTAATTTGGAGAAGACGGCAAATTAACTCTTTACAGACTAGAGGCAGCAAACTGCATGTGAGTGAGGGGGAGGCAGGGATGAGGGGTGGTGCAGAAGTGCCAGACAGCTCTGTAAATTGAAAGCTGATAACATAAGCAAAGGCTCATTAAAGGAGACAGCACCCCTCCCTTCAACTGCTGGACTGATGTGGGCTGGCCCGACAGTAAACCCGGCCTGTCCTGTGTCTCTGTCCTCTTCCTCTGCTTCCCCTGGATGGTGCTGTCTCCCTGTGCGCACAAGCCATAATGAAGCTGTCACTGACTTCACACACACCAGCCACTGAACTTTATTCACACTGCAAACATGGAGCACACAGTGGCAACGTGTCTGAAAACACACTGACAGCTGTGAAGACACACACACACACACACTCACTGGTGGGAAAGCTGTGGATGAATGATCATTCTCTCTCGTCTTCATCCTCTGTCATTTCCCCGAGTCCCACTGGTTTGGAACTCTCCATCTCTGTTTGTTGTTAAGGTTGACCTTATCAACGTGCCTTATGACACACATTCAACATGACACATACACACCCAGACTGTTGGGTTCAGCGCCAGTCAATTTTCTGACAAAATGAAATGCATCTGCAAGTGGTGTGTTTGTGTGTGTGTGGGTATACAGGCATCTAGCATTTGGATATTGAGTATTCACGGTACATGTCTATTTCAGCTTGGTAATTTATAACTCAATTTCCAGTGTGCACTGATGCGCGTCATACCTCCAAAACACCAAACAAAGCTCCAACCCAATTGTATTTCAAAGCAATTAGGGTGTCCACTGAGTTGTGAAGGGACCAGTGGCTCTGGGCCTGTGTGATATTTTTAATTGTTAATTTTCTGTCACATTAGTCAACTTCAGTGCCCCTGGATAGGTGACCGAACTCTTATAGGCAACACATAAAATGACAGGGGCTCAGTTTTTGATACAGCAGAGGAAGGGTTCTGCTCTGTGTGATGAGTTAATGACTGATTTACAGCTGTTTGATGGAGGGACTTTTTCTAACTGTTTTTCAAATTCTCTCTCTCTCTCTCTCTCTCTCTCTCTCTCTCTCTCTCTCTCTCTCTCTCTCTCTCTATATATATATATATATCTCTATATATATATATATTAGTTTTAGTTTATGAGTGTGAATTATTAGCTCATTTTGACTTTCACCCGAAGCCACCACAGGGAATGGCTTCACCTCCTTGACCCTACTAAAGTCAACAATGGCAAAATCCATACATGCAATTAAGCTAACTCTCACCCGGGCCCTGCATCATGCCATCACTCTTTCCTCGCTTTCTCTGCTCCCTCCTTCTCTCTCCATGGTCTACTAATTAAATATTCTCTTTGGTGGTTTGGTGTTTTTTTTTCTTTCTCTGCCGATGGTCTAGGTCTGTCTTACCATACCTCAGCTGTCTAACTGTTGAGGAGGGAGACCACGCAGCCCCTACTGTCTCTTTCGAGATGGGCGAGTGGGGGTCAAAGGTGACGGCTTGCATTGTATTTGCGATTATTACCTCTAAAGTGCTATTGCATAGGGTATCATTAAAAGTCAATGCATCTCCCGCTCCCTCCCCCCCCCCCCCCCCCTCCCTCGCCATGGCACGCCTAAAACACACATTTTGTACGCACTTCGCACATCGCCAGCCATTTAACTGCTAAAATATGACCCGTGCACAGATAAATGTCACGGGGCCATCTATCTGCGAGTGTTAAAAGTCGGCTAATGGAGATGACATATTAGCAGCCTAAATGACTGCCATAAAAACTCCCACCATACCTTGCAGCGCCACCTGCGCTGTGACTGCAATAGGAAATAGCTCTGCAGCTATCTGTTCACAGAGGAGCAGAGTGATGTCATATCTGGATCTTCTGATTCAATAAATCCTGAGGCTGTGTGTGTGTGTGTGTGTGTGTGTGTGTGTGTGTGTGTGTGTGTGTGTGTGTTTGTTTATAATATTTCAAATATATGACACTCTACATTTCTGACGTAATGGCCTCTCACCTTTGACCTTTCATAGAGAGATAGGTCAGACGTTATGGCCCGGGTCAGCGTTCCACGTCAATTTCTGTGCGTGTCAATAGCAAAGCTGCCTCAACGATCGATACGTCGCTTCAGTCCTACTTGAGGAGCCTCTACAGATACGCTCTCTCCTCCTCCTTCATCCCTCCTATCTCCTTATTAATTACCCTTCTCTATCCATGCGTGTCTTTCTCTCTCTGAGTGAATGGAGCAGTCGTAATTGCTTCTCTCTGGAGCAGTTACAGGCGGCACAAAGGAACTGTATAGAAACCAAATTTGCATTCAAGATGAGCTGAGATGGAGAGAGGGAGGGGTGCGCTGCCCTCCTGCCCTATACCCAGCACTTACTCTCTCCCTCCCTCTCATCTGTTGTCCCCCCTCTTCTCCCCATCCCTCCCTCCACCTTATCTACTTCTACCCCCCCCCCACCTCCTCCTCCTCCTCCTCTCCTCACAGCATGGCTCCCCTCGCATTGTCTTTCCAGAGAGTTCCAAGGTCGAAGGGAGCTTGCTCATCAGAGCAGGATATTGTACGCTTAGTGCCGGTATGGACGAGCTAATTTGTGTGTACATGTCCTGGTGTGTGAACATATATGTGCAGGAATAAGTGGTTGCGCTTGCATGTGAGTGAGTAGCAGTATGGCTGGAGAAAGGTGGTGAAGGAGGGGAGGCTGTAAATAATAACTCAAAGCTAGTAGATGCCATTTTTTTCATACCTGCAAATATCTCATCCTCTCTCAGACCTGTGCCATCACTCTTACTCACTGTCTGTGGCATGCAGGCGCACACACACACACACACACACACACACACACAAACCAACTCCTAGGGGCTCCTCTTTTTGAGCTTGATAAGCATTTCTTTTTTGTTTCAGCATCTTGATCAATACATTTAAAACACCAAACCAAGCATAATTAGATCGAAGATGGCGCCCTCTGTGCGCGAATAGGCTTCACCTGGGGAGGCACTCACCATTATCATCATCCGTGTGTGTTTGTGCGTGTGTGTCTTCCTACCACACACAGCGTGATCTAATAGAATTGACAAAGTGCACATCGGGACGTAGATTACAGGAGAGCTATAGGTTGGTATTAGCAGGTGATGGACTCGCCCATTCACTCTCGCTCACCTCCATCTTCATTCCCATCATCATTTAGACAACCTTTACCATACATCTCTGCCTGCAGGTTCATTTCAATATGTTATGGGCCACCTCAGTCATTTTTATGGGTTTATTTACTCAGAACAATACATAGATGGAGACGAAAGAGATCGTAAATTGTCCACAATTACCATTATACACAGGGAAGTGACTCTCCTTTGTGCAATAATCCAGGGGGGGAAATCTTTGTCAAATCCATCTTAGACAGTAAAGGGAGGATGGATTTCAACCCATTTACTCTCGTGCGTTGCATTTAACCCTCATTGATACAAGAATAAAGCATAGACAAACTCTGTGTGCCAAATTTGTTGACAGAATTTAGTATTTGACGCCCCAAAATGTGAAAATATCTTTCAGCACGAGCATTATCCTTTTATCACCTTCTAAGTTCAAGAACAAAACACATGTTTGGATCATAGTTATAAGTGATCAGACGACTATTCCAGCTCTTCTTTCAGTACACACATTTAAATAAATTATGAAAAAATGGTACCAGTCAGTAAACATTCCTTTCATCCTGAACATCGTGTAAAAAAGAGGGGCAGTTTATCTCGGGATGAGGTGGTGGGGGTCACCAAAAAAATTTAAGAGAAGCAAGGGCAGATGACAGTCAGGGATACATCCACAACCGCTGTAGCTTTGGTTGGAGTGTCTCTTTAAAGATGAAACACAAGGTGTGTGTGTGTGTGTGTGTGTGTGTGTGTGTGTGTGTGTGTGTGTGTGTGTGTGTGTGTGTGTGTGTGTGTGTGTGTGTTGGAAAGATGTCTCCATTCTGATCACGACCAACAAAGAGCTTCATATGATGTGTGGCAGAGTGTTTTGGGAGTTGTCCATGAGACAGAGAGACCCAAACTACTGCTGTTTGGGGGGGGGGGGCATTTGTGCAACATAGAGGCATATGTTGTGCATGTGTATGCATCTACAAGCAATCTGTGTGTGTGTGTGTGTGTGTGTGTGTGTGTGTGTGTGTGTGTGTGTGTGTGTGTGTGTGTGTGTGTGTGTGTGTGTGGAGGAGGATTTAGACCTATCATAAAGGAATTCTCCCCCCCAGCCCGTAGCTCATCCTGACATTTTTATGCCTTTTTATTTTCAGGCCCATTGCAGCCAAGCCCAGAGATGTGATTTATACTGCCTGGCAGCATGGGCACTGCAGCAAGAAAGACAGATGGAAAGAGGGAGGAGTGGGGGGAGGAGGAAGGAGGAGAGAGGGGTGAGTGGGAGATGCCGAGGGAAAGAAGGGGTGTTGAGTGTGTGTGTGTGTGTGTGTGTGTGTGTGTGTGTGCGCGTGTGTGTGAGAGAGAGTGTTGAGGGAGGGGTAATAAAAAGGACATATGAGGAGGATAGGGTCAGAGGAACGAAAGAAGAAGAGATAGGAAGGAAGGGGAAAATGGGTTGAGAGAGGCAAAATGAGAAGAAACCAAATAAAAATCTTTTGTTTTGAGGAGCTCTCCTTTCATCTCCCACTTCTCCTCACTTCCTCTCTGTCACATCTCCACCTCTACATCTCCCTCTCTCTAATGAGTTATTGGCCCTGTCTGACTCAGGAAGAGAAGCCCCATCTCTCTACCACACTGGCGCCCTGACAGCCTAAATCACCTTCCTTCCTTCCCAAACCCTCCATCCCCCATTCCTCTATTTCTCCTCCCCCCCAGGCGACTGGGACACTCCTCCTCCTGTTTGCCTCATGGCTGCCTGAGGTGTGTGAAATATTCATGGCGCTCGCATTGATTGGAATGGGAGGCACTGGTGAAAGTGGGGTGGTGGCGGTGGGGTGGGGTTGACAGGCTCAGGTCTCAGGCTGTGAGGAAGACAAGGCGGCTGCCACCTACCAAGAGACAGCTCACTTACAGGGAACATGGACGGGGTGGAGGAGGCGGGCAGACAGAGGTGGTGGACAGAGGTTGTGAGATGGGAGGCAGGTGAAATCCAGACAGGGAAGAGGGGGTCTTAATGTTGCATGCAAATGCCTGTGTGTGTGTGTGTGTGTGTGTGTGTGTGTGTGTGTGTGTGTGTGTGTGTGTGTGTGTGTGTGTGTGTGTGTGTGAGTGAGTGAGTGAGTGAGTGAGTGAGTGAGAGAGAGAGAGAGAGAAAGTGAGTGAGAGAGAGAGACAGAGAGAAAGTGAGTGAGAGAGAGAAAGTGAGTGAGAGAGAGAGAAAGCCAGAGAGAGAGAGAAAGTGAGTGAGAGAGAGAGAGAGACAGAGAGAGAGAGAGACCTGCCTGCCAGTATGGTGGTTGTGCTGTCTCTGCGCTGTAACATCTCTCTCTGTCACCCAGCCGCCTGAGAGGAGATGAGCTGCCATGCTTACTGTCATTCATCCATCACAAAAGACAGCACACACACACACACGCGCACACACACACACACACGCACACACAAATCTCTCACCTTAAAGGGCTTTGAACCTGATGCCAGAGTGTTATTTGTTTCCATAAATTTACGTGTTTCCAGTAAAATCATGAAGATAGGGAGGGACTTGTTGAGGATATTGATTCCTCTTTACATTAGCAAATACTGCTGAACGTGTGTAACGACCCCCCCCCCCCCCACACACACACACACACACACACAGTAAAGCATGTGGATCCTTTCATTCTGGTTAGCCCTCTGCTAACTAATATGAATGAATCCCCTTCAGACTTTCCAAATTTTGTCAGACCAAATAGATCAAACTTCGTCAGTGAAATGAATCTTTTATCCTGGCCTGTGTGACACAGTATAATTCATTCGACTGCATATCCACAACATTAGAAAGTTTGGGCGTGACAGCAGAGGCAGTCACGTTTGTTTTTGCCCTCTGCTAACTTGAATGTGGACAAATAACGTAATTGTGCAGCTCTGTAGGGGATGTTGTCAGACCAGATGGATCAATGGCGATTGAATCAATTTGCTGGCTACCATTTTTACACCATTTTTTTCCACAATATAAGTCTTAGCCCACGGTGCATCGCCAAAATCCAAGAGAGCCTTGTCATTGGATGCATAATTACTACACGCCCCTGGATGCAGGATGGGTCCTTTTTACGGGAGGAGCAAAGATGAAGATTTTGATGTTAAAATACGATTGAGCAGATAACTGGACATTTCACATATGATTGGGGATATTGACCAGACAGCAATAACACAAGATTAAAACTGTGGAAAAGGTGTTGACAGTTTCATGGGACCTAACGCTAACCTTGAACTTAAATCTTAACCCTCATACCACCATGTCACCTGGTGGGGACCAGCATTTTGGCCCTACAAAGAAGTCCATCTGAGCCCAAGGTTATTCACGTAAACACCAACCTGGAATCAAAGTGAATCTACATGCTTTTTACTCCCTTAATCTACACTTCTTATCACTTTTTATCTTCCTGTTTGCTTTCTCTCCTGTACTGTCTGTCTGTCACTTCCACCATAACTGTCACAAAAGTGAGCCTATTTTACAGAGAAGTAATTACCTTCCAGATTCACGTCTGAATGGGAGCAAAAATCGCTGTGTAATAAACATATTTGGTTTATTACCCCATTAATCCCTAGTTATTTCACCCTGAGACATCAGCTTTAATACTGAGCACACATATCCAGCGGATTCAAAGCATCCTGTGAAATCTCACGAGAGAATAGTTTTGGTATCCAAAGCAGTGATGGTGGCGGCGTTGATGGTGATGGTGGCGGCGGTGGGGTATACTGCTAAACGCTACTCCACCAAAGGGTCAGTTGTAACATCAGTTAGGGTTAATTGTAGCAATCATTAAAAGTGTTCATCTCCTAATTAAAATCTAATTATTTTTGTCATTAATTTTAATGGGGTCATTTATAATGTCAACAGAACGATGTGTACTGTATGTCGTCGGGTGATGATCAACACACGCAACTAAAAACCTTGTGCACGAACATTTAAGGAAAGATGAAGAAATGCAAACATTATGGATGTTTACTTCTGTGTGTTTCTGATTGTTTTATAGATTTAGATCTATGACAGTTGGGAATAATCATATTTTTGATAAATGCAACACATAATCAAGAATCATACGTGATTATTTATTTACTTGTGATTTTTTAAAAGTTGTATCTGACAATAAATAGACAAGCTAAGAAAAACTGTGTGCCTCGACCATCATGTGATCTGAGTGCTAACTAAGACCTGAAGCTGCTGTTTAAAAGATTACATTTTAATCAAAAAAAAAAACTGTCAAAAAGATAAGTAAACACCTGCCAAAGTAATCAAAACTGTGGCTGTAGGACAGGACCATATTGATGACAACACACACACACACACACACACACACACACACACACACACGGAGACTCTCAAGGTGAAAATAATACCAGCCATATGTGAAACAGCCCTGAAACACTTACCGCTTCATAACTCTGGTTCTCTGCTATTTGAAGCATTTTGTGGGTGCTGAGTTTAACCTTGTATCTTCTGCCATTACTTATAAAAACTATTGATGTCACATAGCAAACGGACTCTGACATCTGCAGGTGAGCACCTCAAACTCCCTCAGTCCTCTCTGAGGCGGATGACAAGGCCATATTTGTGCTGTCGATCAAGACAATAACACTTGCGCTGAAGGTACGCTTCATGACGTCACCAGCACTTACTTTGATCAGCATGTGTTGCTCTGTGTGCATTGAATGCTCTTGTGTTTATATTTACAGCGGACCCGCCCACGCACCCACTTTCATTTATCCAACAATCAGTTGCCGCTGTTGTTTTAGTTTGGCACAATTTATGACCGCTAATTGCTCACCGCTTCCGTCTCATGGCGCGTTTCTTTGAACGAACAAACACGTGCTGCTGTGCTGTTTCTTCAACCAGTCGCTCTCATAGACCTAACAGCCCGTACTGGCACGATGAATTTGATAAATCCCCCTTATCGCCCCGGGAGACAATTAAAGCACATGTGACAGGGGTTCCTATCTCCGCTCTCCTCCTGTAGCGCTTCATTTGGAAACCATTTGTCTCCGCTATGGATTTCCTATTTTTAATGGTGCGCGTATGCAGGGGTCAGGGCTGTGCTGAATAATAGATGCCTTTCGCCTTCCCCCTTTTATTCTCTTTCTTGCTTGTTTCTTCATTGTCAGGCCCCATGGGAAGGTGTCTGTGTCACTCTAGGAACCAAGGTGCAGCACTCCTGGTGCTCTCCAGATTCTGGCAGGAGGCTATTCAATCTAGCGCACAGGCTTTTGGTGAAACCCTATGTCACAGACAGTGAGCTGATATCAATGGGCACACGTTAACCCCCCCCCCCCCCATTTCTTCCCTACTCCCCCCAGTAAAGGACGTTTATCACAGAAAGCGAGGCTGCTGCGCAGTGAGGTGATATATCGCCCCGGCAGAGCGCGAATGAATAGACTAGTAATTATCCCGTTAAAAGGGTGGCCAGACAAAGAGAGAGCCTCGCTATAATTTAAATTGTTTTGTTTCCCCCCACAGCCGAAGCCTGCCGCGCTGACTGACATCACGGAATGGGAAAAGTGAGCCTATTTATAGTCTGAGACATTCGGCTAATTGTAGAATTTAATAAGGTTTCTGGAAGAGTGGATTCTATATAAGCCAGAGGTGAGCACCTCCTCTCCACCATGCTCCTCAACATCTAGCTTTGCTTCTGCAAGTTCCCATATTTGTCTACGCATCTTTAACTTCATCCTATCCTCCCAACTCTTCTCTCACATCATCATCATTTCTTTTCGTGTATGCCCGCCCCCTTCATCTCCCTCAACCCACTCTCTCCCATCACATAAAATCTACCTTAGACAAATACTCCTCTCACTTTGTTTGCTGATTGTGTGATTCTCAACATGTCACACTGGTTTAAGGTGTGCATGGATATGTGTGTGCGCATGATTACAAGTGAAGATGCATCCAAGTGTGTGTGTTTGTGCGTGTGTGTGTATGTGTATGTGTATGTGTGAGAGAGACAAGGGTAATTGAGCTCAGAGGGTTTTCTGTCTTTGGTGGCAGAGGGGAAATTGGAATCTTCAGAATCCATTAGAGAGACCCTCTCACAGGGGCTGTAGGTGGTGTTTGCTGCGTATGCGTGTGTGTATGACAGAGAGAAGAGGTGGCAGGTGTGCTGAGCTCTAGAGGAGTAACTGTTATATACCAGTAAAGGAGTAACTTTAAAAGTACAGTCACAAATGAAGTTAAACTTGTGCTGCTCGCTTGGTGTGTGGAGTCCCTGGTGTGTGCACCAGTGTCCAGACCCGAACTGACTGACTACCCTCATAGAGTGGTGGGGAAATGGGGAGAAAGAGGAGAGGGAAGGTGAGCGGAGAGAGAGAGAGAAAACAGCAGGTAGCCAACAGCAGATGGTCGCACACTCCCTCCCTGCAGAGCAATCACTCTCCTCCTCTTTCTCTCTGCTCTCCTACCTCGTGTTCTCTCCTGCATCACTCTGTATAATGTATCATCTCACCTCAGCGTCCTTGGTTATGTACACTGCTTTATTTATGATCTCACACACTTACCTGAAATGACTGGCTTCTGTTGCCAAGGTTTTGTAAAACTTTATTTAAGATGCTCACATTTAATATTCCAGCTCTCATGCCCCCGCGTGTATATTTGAGCTTTTCTTGCCACGAAAGGAAAAAGCTCATGAAAAGTCCAAAACCAACACGGTTGCCTTTGTAGATAAAGTCTCACTTAACTAATTCATTTGTGAAAGAACCTCTGCTGGCATCCAAAAGCCATTAAAAACACACCTCAGAGTCACACTCCTGCACTGGGTGATATGTTCCTCCATTATGATGAACAAGGCCACTGTATTTTATGTTCAGTCTCTCCCACACACACTGATTGTTGGTCCTTCATGAATGTGCATTAATCCATGGATGAAACTGACAGAGGCACTGTTTATTCCTGCTGGAGTTCTGTTTGCTTAATGCGATACTTCACCCCAAAAGAGCATTTTGCCTTTTAAGTACACACAAATGAGTGTGTGGAGATCAACAAGATGCCCCCCCGCTGCCATGCATCACTTCTTTGTGACTCCAGAAAGCAGAAAGAGCTGACAGACGTCGATGGCTAACAACCGCTACACTGCCCAAAAAATGTCTGTTTACAAAATTTCAAGCGCATCACCAGATTTTCTTTCTCCAGCTGAATAAATGTCCAGTCATCAAACTCTTGATTTGAGCTGTTAGTTGTTGCTGTTTGTCTTTAACTCAACACAAAATACATTTTTTTTTATGTTGGATTTTTAAAAAATCATCTTAACAAGATTTGGGTCTCACATCACCATCACCACTATCAGCAAATCTAGTTAAATCCCCAACAAACACTTTATTATATACATGCAAATTTCGTACAACAGTTTTTTTTATATTCTAGATGGATGTCTCAAAAATTGGACATAAACCTATATGCACTCTTAGCAATCACTGCAGGTTTGTGTGAAGTTTCCATTTTCTGTTATTTACTTATTGATTGTAGTTCCGTTTAATCTTTTATGTTTATTCGTTCCCAATTCTAATCATCACTACATCACATAAATGTTTCCATGTGGCAGTAATCTAGAAAAATAATAGTCCAATCTATTTCTTAAAACACTCTTGTCACATTTAGTGATACTTAGGGGTTTGTTTCAGGCCAAAGTGTGTGTTGTCAAGGGAAACAAGCTGGGATCAATACAGTCACACTGTTAGCGCTTAAGTCACAGCTTCTTTAACAGGCTTTAGATGTGTGTGTGTGTGTGTTTTCAGACACAATGTTATGTGTATAAAAGGAATGTTTATGTTGGTAACTGAGCTTAAAGTGATGGAAACATATGCATGTGTGTGTGTGTGTGTGTGTGTGTGTAAGAGAGAGAGAGAGAGAGTTTATGTACTTGTTTGCTTTGTTCCGTGTGTGTGTGTGTGTGTGTGTTTGTGTAATGATTAGCCTTCTCTTAATGGGAAAATAACGTCAGAGCCACTGGGACATTTAATCCATCTGAGCTGATTCTGTTTCCATCACAGCTATTGATCAACTCCTGCGACAAATCAGCAGGGGGCAACGTGTGTGTATGTGTGTGTGTGTGTGTGTTGTGAGGGAACCACCTTACACAGCGTTTTACTATGTTACAAACCAAACATATCATGCAACAGTAGATTTTCAGTAGATTTCTCTTTCCAACGTTCTCTCCATCATTCCTTCTCTTGTTTTCATCTTTATCCCTCCTCTTGTTTTGTCTCCAACGATCATCTCTCCTCCTTCTCTCCCTTCCTCCCTCTTTCTAGTTGTTAAGTGGTATTGGCTTTAAAGGGGCAGCAAATCAGTTGCTGATTAATACTGAATTTTTGGGGCCATTTGTCTGCTCTGTTGCCCCTGTCTTTGTCACCCTCCCCCCTTTCTTTCCTCCCTCTCTCTCTCTCTCTCTCTCCTTCCCTCAGTGGTGATGAATGACCGGCCGATTGCCGAGGGATTAGAGTCGTCACGGTTACCTGTGCCTTGACAAAGTGGTCCTGATTGGTGACCAAGGCACTTCTGTGTGTGTGTGTGTGTGTGTGTGTGTGTGTAGGGGGGGTCTCAAAGCGGACTTGTGTGTGATCAGTTTCAACTGAAGTTGTGTGTGGCCTCTTAGTGTACATAAAGGGTCCGTGTACACAGTTTATCATGTTTGTTGCTATGACTCACTCTGTTGCATTTGTGTGTGTGTTAAATGGAGCAGGGGTGAGCTCCTACTCTCTCCAATGTTAATTCTGTGCGACAGAGATTGGCGAGGTCCCGGCAGCTATGTGACCACGCTGACACCCAAGAACCCGGGAAACGCTTGCCGGTGGACACTGATGAATCGGCACTCAGAGGAATCGAACGCCAGCCTAATCAGCGCATGGATCCTCCTGCAGCAACATTTTTCAGTTTTGTCCTGCCTTATCAGGTGCAGCTCGTCAGCCATGTCAGATCTCATTGGTCCGTCCTCTCTGTCACTCACACCCGTTAGTGAGTCGGTGCATTACAGATTATCAAACGGTGGCTGTTTGTGTGTAAATTTACATGTGTGTACACACTCCGATACAAGACTGTCATTGTGGTTATGATCTTTTGACTGTTCAGGTCATTCTGAACAAATCTTGACTAATGTTTGCAGGACAAATAAAAAAAAAAACAATAAATGGAGCTCCACCTATGGGAATTATGTCAATTATGGCCTTCATATACATCTCAAACCTTTTGGGAGAACAGTGTTTATTTGTCCTGTAGACTTCTACAGGACTGAGGCATATAAAGCTCTTTAAGCTGTTTTTAAAATCCAGTTGATGTGATCATAAACCAGTTGATCCCTATTTTTAGTGCATCACGTTTGATGTTAACAAATACAGTCGCTGCACTGGAAAGAAGTGAAAGGTGTCAAAATAGCACCAGAGTGATGCATCTTGAGTTGGTGTGTAATCTTTGGTAGCTGCAGTAAAAGCAGCATGGAGAACAGTGACGGTGTTTCAGTTTGATATTTTACTCCATTTTTTTTCTTGACACTAAACACAGACTGAACGGTGTTAAAGAAGTACTGATTGAACAAAGGAAGGTTGAATTAGGACAAAATGACAGAAAGTTACCAGTGAAGACAAAACAACATTATGGAAGCTGGACAAGCTTTCATTTCTCCATTTACATTATTGATAGTTGTGCTCCAACTGCTTGTTGAATGTGCGCTCAAGATTGGAAGCGGCAGAAGCCAGCTGCAAATTTTGTGTTCGCATTGACGCCAACTGGAGCCAAGCCGATAAATACCCGAGACTACAGCAGGGTCATTTGACCCGGGAGCGAATGCTGATTAAAACTTTTCCCATTGCAATAAAAACTGGGAGAATGCAAGTGTTGGTTTTTGGCCAGTGTGGATGGGGCTCAAGAGGACAGTGGAGTCCCTGATGGTCCCTGTAGTGCTGCCTGGCGGAGCAGATGGCATTCCTGAATTGAACTCAAAAACTACAGTTTCTCTTCTTGGTTTAAGATTAATTATTTTGATGACAAAGCCACACAACTGGATGTGATCCTTTTTATCATGAGCTCATGTCCGTATTCCCTGTCCATGTTTGTGCAAGTGCACGTGCTACTGGGCTTTGGGGATCAAATGTGTTTGGGGGCCATACTGACTGTCCAACATTAGTTGATCCTAAATATGAATGCAATATTAATTCTAACTACCAGTGGCAATTATAGAATACTGACCATACAGACTGATGTGCTTGTGTGTTCTTGAGATCAACGAGCAAAAACTAACGCAAACAACTTGAAGTATTTTTCTGGGAACAGGGTTTCTAAATGAGGCGTGCAGCAAAGGCAAGCGAGCACTTAAGACTGACAAAAGACGAGGGTCTTTCTCTGGTGGGTTTTTCAGAGAAGTTATCAGAGGGGGGATCCTGAGAGGAGGAGAAGATCCCTCCTGTCCCTCCAGGCTACAGTTGGATGAAGTATAGAGAGATGAAGGGATGTGTGGTTTGGTTAGAAGATGATTATGTCAGGGTAGCAGTGGCTGAGGAAGAGCCTTGACTAATTATAGTCATCTATTATAGACACAATTAAAACCTGGCTAATTTACAGCAGCCCAACGCTCGCACACCCAGCTGATTTATACCAGAGCTCAATGACACCCAGAGGACATTCACTCTCCCTCTCTCTCTCAATCTCTCTCTCTCTCTCTCTCTCTCACTCACACACACACACACACACACACGATTGAACCCAGGAAAAAGAAAGACTGAAAGAGTGTCTTTTCCTTTACTGAGTGTATCTAAAATATTGATAATTTGCCTGAATGTGTAACGCTGTTTATGGTTTAAAAAACTAAACAAAACACACACACTGTGGTGCGTCTGTCATTAAAAGGGTTAATTGCTAAGGTCTGGTCATACTGATAGTAGTATTAATTGGTAATATTGGTATATAATGCGGCAAAACGGTGGTGCAGTGGTCAGCACTGTCACCTCACAGCAAGAAGGTTCCAGGTTTGAGCCCCAGCTCCAGCACGGGATCTTTCTGTGTGAGTCTCCATGTTCTCCCTGTTCCTGTGTGGGTTCTCTCTGGTACTCCAGCTTCCTCCCACAGTCCAAAGACATCAAGAGGGGACGAGGCTGATTGATACTCTAAATTGACTGTAGGTGTGACTGTGAGTGTGAATGGTTGTCTGTCTCTATGTGTTGGTCCTGTGATGGACTGGTGACCTGTCCAGGGTGAACCCCGCCTCTCGCCAGAAGGCTGTACATAGGCTAAGTGGTAGAAGATGGATGGATGGATGGATAGACGGTATATAATGCTAGATTCTTTTACTAGTTCATCTTTCCTGACCTTTGTCACAAAATCCTTTGAGACGGAGTCTATTGGTTTAGAGGAAGAAGACGACATTCGCATCACCGACTGGACAAACGTACCTCAGGTGAAAGACCAGCTGTTTCTGCTGTTCCGGTCTCTCTGGATATTCCCAAAGCTGACTTTGTCTCCAGACAACATGTAACACGCAACATGCTAGCATTAAAGTTACTGACTTCTCTACAGTTTCCCTGCTCCTTCTTCTACTAATCTGTAATGGCCTCACATAACATGGCCTATACCACTAACTTAAATTACACACTAAACACATACACACCCTGTACTCCTAGTTTATTTTCTCCAAACCAATTGGAATGCGCACAAATTACATTTTCTTTTTTGTGACTATTCCAATGTTCGCTTAAAATTTCCTCAACAATAAAATGGAAACACAATGATTTTTGGATATGTTGGCAAGAACCCCTCTCCACCTGTTCGATTAAAATGGCGATATTAACAGCTGACAAACTTGTTAGCAGTCTACCACTGAGTCCTGCATGCCAACCAAACCTCTAAAAACAAATACTTGGTGAGAATGCTAGCACTCTACCACTTCTTTGGTAGGAAATGAATTATTTCCCTCGCATGATTAGCTCCTGTCAGCTACGTCACACAATGACATGCTAACTAAATTACCTCCATGATGTCTCTGCTGTGACTGATGGCAAGTTAGAATAAAATAGTTTCCTTCACCTGTCCGTGTCTTCTCCTACTGTTACACTTCACAAACACAAGAACATCATTTGACTATGTGCTCCCACAGCGAAGTGAGTGTGACCTGTATGTAACCAATTGTGTCAAACATCCCTAACAAAAACACACACACACACACACACACACACACACATACACACACAGATAAAAAACATAGTGATGGAGAGAGTGAGAGGCAAAAGGATATATACAGGGGTAAGAAAAGAGTGCAAGAGAGACAGGGCTATATGTCAGCAATTTTCTTGGCCCTCCAATAGGTTGTCAAGGTGTTGGGTTGCTGCGGCAACCGTGCTCCGCCTCCCGCTGTGATAGGCCATGCCTGTCTGCATTTGCTCCTCCCCTGAAGGAATCGATCAAAGCAGAATCTTGACAGAAGACCCTCCCATTTGGGTTGATCAACCAATGGAAATCTCTCTCTCTCTGTTGCACTCTCACTTTCTCTCTCTCACTTTCTCTCTCTCTCTCTCTCTCTCTCTCTCCATCAAGCCCTCAGGTGATGCAGCACTTTAAGGGTTAAGTCGGCAGCATGCTGGATCTCTGCAGAGGTGACAGATGCTTCCTATCCCACCCAGCACCACGGGGGAACTGGAGACACTCAGCATACCAATGAGCCACTGTCTGACACACACACACACATGCAGGCATAAATATGAACACACCGAGATCACACACAAACACATGTATAAGCTCAGATGCATACCGTATGTACCTGCTGGGGAATATAAAAGATGTCATATTTATGATAATCATCTGTATGCACATCATTTGAGCGTCTCCCTGCTTTGTGCAAGCAACATTAAAACAAATAGATGTGCACGGCTTCCCTTCCACAGGGACTCAGGCAGATGTGATTCTTTGTCTCAACACATGACCTGCCGGAGAGGGCCAGTGCACACCCTCTCTCTACAGTAGCTGGCACACACATAAATGCAGACACATTCAAACATATGGTGCAAACACACTATGTGCACACAGGCAGACACGTACACACACTATAAAAGTGACAGCTGTCGTTATGATGGAGCACTCAGAGAAGGGGAAGTGAAGGCTAAGCCACCGCGCAACATGGTGTCGAGAAGACCTGCTATTCATTTTCAGCTTAATATGTTCCAGCCCATTGGAAAAACATTGCAGCATATAATGTAAGCAATTTCATATGCGCACACCACTCCTCACAGCTTTCCCTCTGAAGCGGCCGGCAAAAATGAAGAGACCAGATTTACCCAATGCTTGACTGACTTAAAAAATAACACACAGCCTGTGTGTGTGTGTGTGTGTGTGTGTGTGTGTGTGTGTGTATGTGTGTGTGCGCGCGTGCACGCGCAAGAGAGAGAGAATCTGCCTGTTTTTTGTGTGCGTCTAAGCATTTGAATCTGCGCGTTTTGTTTTTGAATGCGTGTGTTAATTATTTTGGCTCCATCTGTGTTTCTGTTATGCATCTATACACATTTACTCTTTATCACAGCATCACTCGATTGTGGTGTTTATCCACCAAAGCAGCCAGGATGATCAGCAGAGTGACGCCGGATGAACGTCTCCCATCACACATCCAATTACCTATAAACATGGGACAAACATCGCTATCTTGTGAGACAAACACTCTCTTCGATCACAAAATGCTGCCTTATAAGTAAAACGTTCTGTCCGACAAACATCTTCATATTCATGTACTTGGAAGAAACATTCACTGACATGTGGAGCACCGGAGTGATGACGCCTCTCTTTTTCTGTGCAATAAAGTTCAAAAACAAGCTCTACAGTCTTGTTTGGCTGCTTGTTAGCAACGTCTGATATTAAGATGCATAAATGCTTCAAAATGTGAGTTTGTGGTATTTATAGAAACACTTAATGCCATGGAACTAAAAAAAGAAATACCTTACACTCAGATTTTATGTTAGTTATTTAACCAAAACCTCACTGACTTTGAGACGAGGGAACCGGACGTTGGAAAATGCAAACTCATTTTCAGGTTTTAGGATTTATTTATTCCTGTAAGGGTTTGATTGAAAACTAAACCCGCCCTGACTGGGGCTGAGTAATACATTCATAGCCTGATATGGGATGAGAGATTGTGGTAGATTTCGGATATTGTTAATACTGTAACATAACAGAAGTTTTGTCTTTTCCAGGTTTTAAACTCTGCATTGATCGATGACTTCTTAACTTTACAGACTGCTCTAACATGTAAAACCCACTTCGCTGTCATATCCACGTTACTAATGACTGAAAAAAAAAAAGGTCCGGTGCCGTGCATCGCTAATTATTTGTCAAAAGTCTCACTGTGAAAGCACCAATAGTCGTCTCTACAACACCGTCACAACATCGATATCTAAGTATTTGGATAAATCTATTGTGAATCTGATTAGTCCACTTTGCTC
Source organism: Aulostomus chinensis (assembly GCF_037954235.1). NCBI lineage: Eukaryota > Metazoa > Chordata > Actinopteri > Syngnathiformes > Aulostomidae > Aulostomus > Aulostomus chinensis. The sequence continues at coordinate 14,505,885 of NC_141341.1, forward strand.
AGTCCTAAACCCAACTCTTTACACTGAACCTGAACCTAAACTGAGATCTAAAACCAAGCCTCTGAAGGTCTATTCAGAAGCCAAATATGTCCTCAGAACTATTCTCTCTCTCTCTCTCTCTCACACACACACACACACACACACACACACACACACACACACACACACACACACACACACACGGAAGCCCAGTGGGCCCCAGACGGTCCCCTAGCATCTTTGCATGGATAAATAAATGGCGTGCTTGGCAGTGGGTAAATGCGTGTGCTCTCAGCCTGCGGGCCCAGATGGCAGCCCAGTCGTTTGCTTTACCTTGTTTTGTTTAATTACTACAATCAACTCTCTATTTCTTCAATTAATCACCACCAACCTGTTCCATTAGTCTCTCCCTTCCTCTCTGGTGTGCTCAGCCTATACAGCTACGTGGACGCATCAGATACAGAAACATGAAGAATACTAGTAGATGTGGTAATGACACTGACACACTGCGGCCCCCTGTCTACTTATTAGCATTTTAAATAATGAAACTTTAGGTGACCCGAATGAAAGGGGGGGGGGGGCAAGAGTGTGATGGGGTGAGAGATGGTGAGGGGGAGGAGTGCAGCATCATGGCAGCGTGGAGGTGGCTGACAGCAGCCGCAGCACGAGAATAACGGGGCGGAAAGCACTTCATTACGTCCTTTTATTCCGTTATAATCACCGCACGGCCATCACTCCTCGGCGACACCGGGGCCCAGGCACTGACACGAGGATTGATGCACCGGAAACGCGTGGCTCCTGGAACACAATAAACAACACCATTAACCATCGTGGCCCCGTCGACGCAGTAAACAGTTCATATTAATTATAGTGCGCCCGAAGCGCGCCTCGACGTTGCATTTAATTCACCCTAATATGACGACAGACAAGAAGATTGTCAATTACAGTTTTATGTTGAGGCGAGATGATCACGGATGCAGGCTTGTAATAGAATTAGACGGAATCAATTTGAAAGCCAAAGCGAGGCAGAGATTGTTATTAATTTTATCATCAACAAACGAGGTGCATTTACGACGAGTAAACAATTCACACTTGGAAAATGACGCCGTATGCAGGTCCTTTGTGTGCACCTATATGGGAAATCAATGATGCATGCCTATTAAAGCAGGGCTAGTAATGGAAGTTTTATCTAGGCTATCAAAACATTACCTGCGCTGGTTATTCGGTGTGGAATCTCTATAAATGTGATCTCGGGGTCCATGTGTTGGTTTTCACGAACCTAAATGAGACATTATGGCACAATTAAAGCGCGCTGAGAACTTCACAACACACACGCGGCCTCCTGGTTGGTTGAATGCGTGAAGCAGCGATTGACTGTCTTCTACTGCCATCTACAGGCCAGGCAGAGGTACTACCACCACTGGAGGGTTACACGAATGGCTCAATTTTTTTACCTTCTGCATTTTGACCCAACTGTGGTGGTATAGACTGTTCTCTGACCTCTTTGTTTGCTGTTTTAATCATGAACCTTACAGCATATTGGTGTCATCTAACTTGTGGAATTGTCTGTGCTGTGGAATTGCTGTTATAAATAAATCCATGTTTGAAAAACTTTTTTCTCTCTATTTTTGTCTGCTCTCTTATTTCTATCAGCTTTTGAATTTTTGAGGTGCACCCACTCTTATTATCTGTTTCACTTCTCTTTCTTTGTTGTAATCCGTGGCCTCTCTTTTACTTTGTATTCTTACTCTCACCAGTGACACCCATTCTTGTTTTTAATGCTGGTATGAAAAAGAGGAAAAGAACAAAAGAGAAAGAGATGACTCAGCATCATCGTCATAAAAAGGGATGAATGATACTGTATTTTTTTTATATCTTTATGTCTGAACTGATGTAGCCTATATTTATAATCTGTATAATCATGATATAATATGATGTTCACTGAAAAAGACATGTAAACATTGTTAATTTGAAAAAGTAATTAGATTTTTTGGGTAAAATTCCATGAATTATGCGAACATTGTTATTTCTACACATTACACACATTTCTATACCGTTTATCCATTAGGGGCATGGTGGTGGTGGGGGGGGGGCAGCTGTAGCCTTTCCCAGCTGACGTATGGTGAGAGGCGGGGTTCACCCTGGATGGGTCGCCGGTCTGTCGCATGACCATGTCTAGCAACCTTTCGTTTGCTAGACGGCCACCCTACCTCTGAGCCATGCTGCCATTGCTGACAATAAGCCAAAAATAAATAAATAAACACAAATATCAGCAATAGGATATTTTAATTAAATCAATGTTTGGGTTCAAACAGAATCTTTCAGAAAAGAACCTACATGAGGTCTGTCAAGTTGCAAGTTAGCTACACCTTCATCACCACAGCTATGATATTTGTTTATTCCCTGCTGCACAAAGTCAAACCTTATTCATTAATGATTGATGAGCTCTGGGTGTTTTCCTGTGTTTAATGTGCACTTTGACCTCATGGAAGCAGCAAGAGTGAACCTAAATGTAGGCAAAGGCTCCACCAGTTAGACGTGTTAACATCAAATTCGAGCATTGAAACTGCATCTAGATTTACTCAGGACCTCCAAAAGAGCCCATCCTCTGCTCCACTGACACAACCCTCATTACTTCAGGATGAAACGATGCAATGAGTTTATGCAGCTTAATTTCCAGAGTGATTCTGATCATCCTCCGACAGACTGAATAACACAGACGAATATGTTGTTTGCTTGACTTATAAACAAATGATCCGGCGCAAGATGCATGTCAGGCCATCTGGGAAACACTGTCCCTCGCGCTAATAACACAACATGTAAATATGAGGCTATCGGAGCTGTTGGAAAAGCTCATGTCAAACAGATTTTGAGCAAAGCCAGATTAATTCATGAATGTTGTCCAGCCAGTCTTTTCATTTGCAATGTGAATACAACTGATAGTGTGAGGGATTGTTGCTCATTTGTTATGAAACATACCTCAACTCAGGCTAACATAAAGTGGCCTTGGTCCAAATGTGTCCCCCCCCCCCCCCCCCCCCCCATAGGCAGCCACCCCCAGACACAGGCACACACACTTAAAACCTTTTGCCTTCAGCCCTGTTAAACTCAGGATATGAGTCCTGAGTGAGAGCAATAAAACCAGCCCAATAAAATGGCCCTCTGTCTCTCCCTTTCCTGCTGCAGCACTTTCTTTCCTGTGTATGTAGCGTAATCAATCTATCTATCTATCTATCTATCTATCTATCTATCTATCTATCTATCATCTATCTATCTATCTATCTATCCATCTATCTATCTATCTATCTATCTATCTATCTATCTATCTATCATCTATCTATCTATCTATCATCTATCTATCTATCATCTATCTATCTATCTATCATCTATCTATCTATCTATCTATCATCTATCTATCTATCTATCTATCTATCTATCTATCTATCTATCTATCTATCTATCTCTATCTCTCTCTATCTCTCTATCTATCTATCTATCTATCTATCTCTATCTCTATCTCTATCTCTCTATCTATCTCTATCTCTCTATCTCTCTATCTATCTACCTATCTATCTGTCTATCTATCTATCTATCTATCTATCTATCTATCTATCTATCTATCTATCTATCTATCTATCTGTCTATCTATCTATCTATCTATCTATCTATCTATCTATGCTCAATACTATATATGCACAATAATATGACGTAATATTTGCATTATTGGGATACTGGCATGTATGAATCTTATTTTTTTATGAACCCTGTATGTTATAGGAATGTTGTGAACAGGCATGTGTCACAGTGTTGTTACGTTTTTCCGCCGGTAGATGGCACACTTGAATGGATAATTCTTGCAGGAGTGGAGGGAGCGCGCCTGGAGCTCCAGGGGGCGCGCAGCCGCGTCCTGTCTTACCCGTCTGCCTGCTCTGATATTCCTCCTTCGTGCGTCGTCTCGCCACCGTGCCGTGGCCGGGTGAAGAGTTCATGGTGCGGTCTCCTCTGTGGATGATGCTGGGTGTATGTGAGGAGTAAAGGCTATAATCTCATTTTTCAGCGGAGTGAGAGAGTATGTTATAGTATCACCCGAATCAGCGAGGAGCCAAAGACAGCATAAACAAAGAGAACGGCCTGCCT